>NC_085875.1:29378087-29393087 GCF_034702125.1 Engraulis encrasicolus
ATCTGATTGTGTCTCCATTTGACTTACAAGCTTCTGAATATATCGAAAGAAAAAAGATACATCAAAAATACTAAAGCTGTTGAGCATTCCCACTGACGACCTTGTCTGAGCGTCTCCTTGCCTGAAAAAGAGAAGGACGTTTCCCACCCGTCTAGAACTACTGTAGTAGTGGAGACCCCGGTTTGTGAGGAAGCCGTTGCACCAGTCTATTATAGCGTGGATTAGAGCGAAGTTTGAACCCTGCCATTAGTGAATTAGCATCAGACTGTGCGACTCCGTCCCGCGGGCTCCAGGGGCTATTACCAGCGGCCGCAGCGCGCTGGCTGGAGGAGTCTGTACGGGAGAATATCAACCGCAAGCAGGCAGGCAGGCAGCGCATTTGGCCTCTCAAAAACTTTGGGGCAGGCACAGTCAGTTGGCTTGGCAGCCATCACGCAACAGCGGGTCTCTCTCTCTCTCTCTCTCTCTCTCTCTCTCTCTCTCTCTCGCTCGCTCTCTCTCTCTCTCTGTGTTTAAGACATTCATAAATCTTATTCCAGTATGGATGGAAAGTGAAGCACGAGTTTTTTTTTTCAAAGACTGTTGTGCCATCTACTGGCGCACTGTAGCTACCGCACCTACACCGTTTTTTTGAAGTCCTGTAAGCATACCTAAAAAAACAAAAGCGCAAAGCACTTGTTGTTTCAGTCAGATTTTGAAAAAAAGAGAAAAATACAGAGGCACTATCAGATCTTATATATCAGAAATTGGTTGCAGAAACCGTTAAAAAAAACCTCCAACATGTTTCGGCACTCCGGCTTCCTTGGGTTTTTACTCCCTGAGTAAGGCCGTAGTGAAGAAACGTGTTGAAGCTTTGGGTTTCTTTAATAAATTAAATAATTAAATACATTTTGTAATAAAGGCTTTTTTATTAAACATTCAAGGTTACACCAACTAAGTGACTTACGTTAGTGTGTCTATTCAGCTAACCTTACAAGGTTGCGTCAACTAAGTGTTTGAAGTGGTTCATTTCATCAATTTCTTATTTTCAGATCATTGTATTACCACATTGTCTTGGATTCCAAGTGACTGGGACAGAAACACAATTGTCTACCACTATGGGCAGAGGCGGAGTGGGAGGACTTTTCCCACCGGGACAATTTTCCCCTTGGCGGCCTTTAAAAAAAAAAAAAAAAAATGGCTTCCTAACCAAAAAGACAAAAACCACGAAATCTGCAGTCGTACTACATGTGGACATTAGTGTTGTCAAAATATCAACCTGAAGTGGAGAATTGTAGCCTACACCTTGATGAAATGCACAGCCAGTGGTGTAGTCTACGTAAAACGCAGGTATACGCACCCATTTCAAAAGCACCAATTTCAAAATTTCAGGGATTACAGTATACCCACTTGAAATTGATTGATCCATTATTTAGAATAGCACAAATATACAGTATACCCACATCAAAAAAATGCTCAAATATACAGTATACCCACTTCAAAAAGTAGACTACACCACTGCAGCCATCATCACAGTCCAAAGTATTCATCGAACTAGTTGCAGGTCAGGCTACATCACGCTGTTCCATGCAAATGTGCACTCCACTGTCATTTTGACAGTTTGTAGGCCTATTGAAATATAGTTTAAAGAAGACAGGATGAGCACAGGCACAAAGTTTTGAGTGTGGGGATTTTTAGAAGAGTAGGCTATAGCTTACAAAATGTCTGTCTACATTGTGCAATAAACCCACCATGCAGCAAATAAGCCAAACCTAGCTACTTCAAAGCACAACCACAAGTAAACAAAATGTATAACCAAACGGTTTAGGCCTACCTTAAAACGCTGTCTTCGTCGCAGCAAATGTCTTTGTTTCTTGCAATCACTCCACTTTAATCCACAGCTTAGCCTACACACCCAGCATAGGTCACATCAGAATCTTGTGTGGTAATTATTTTGTTCCATTTCTTCAGACATTACATACAGTAGGCTACATCCTAAATGTGCCACATATAAATATATGTATGATAATAATATTATTGTTCGACTATAAGGAGATATACCGGTAGTTCTAAACAAAACCCACTGCTTCTGTTAGCTGCAGTTCTCTTCCTTACCACTTGGTGGAGTGTGCTCGTAACCCAAGTCAATAACCACAGAGCAAGTGAATCTGGACAGGCAGATTGTAAACTGTAACAGTCATGTGGAAATCGGAAAACAAATCATAACTTATTAATATTTCCATCCTTTGGTAACCAATCTAAATATCACAGGTTCTTCAAATACTGAAAACGAAACTGTGTTACTAAGATCTAGTAAACTTCCGCGATCTACGGTGTATGAAAATTATCAGTAGAGAAGAGGTGTGGCCAATTTACTGTTTGACACCGTCAGTGAAGTATTGCTGTCTGGTACACGGTATAAATACTGGCTAGTGAATAACTTGTAAAATGATTGTCAAAGTAGGAAGTCAGCGCTAGGTAATCCATTTATAAATCTGTGGGGTTGATTGAGAACCTGGGGTAGACGCAATATTACATTTCACGGCTGCGGCCCACCGGGATAAGTCCCCGATCTCCTGATGGCCACTCCGCGCCTGACTATGGGGACATAAGACAGCGTAAACAAAACTGCAATAAATAATGCATCCAATAGCATTACCACCAGCCTGTCTGTAAGCAAGCAATGTTGTTATGATGTAGTTGAGTATGCTCAGCAAATAGTGAATAGGCCTGCCGGTGACCCCATCTGCACTAAGAGGCTACATAAAGCTGCAAATTAACCATGTGACCACAGCAGTGATACATGTGGCAGGTGAAGGCAGTAATTGAATCATGACAGCCCTTGGCAGTCCGGTGAGCAGGCAGGGATTGGTTGAAATGGGATTGATTGATTGATTGATTGATTGATTGATTGATTGATTGATTGATTGATTGATTGATTGATTGAACAGAGGCAGATCTTGGTCTTCGAGAAGTTGTGAACAGTTTCATGAAAATGTCCTGAATCCATGCAGTATGCTCATTGCATGTTTTATCACATTTTACCTTTACGTTATTACCCGTTTTGCAATTTCAAAAGGACATTGCCTTATAAACATAAGTTAAAATAAGTTAGAAATGTATAACTTAAAAACGCTGTGAAGTAAGTTGGCTTGAAATTTGAGTTGAAGCCAACTTTTTTTTTTTTCGGTAGATTACTTCAATTAATCCTCTATAGACACCTAATAGGTCTACAACTTGTATATTAACGCAACATCTGAAGTATAATCTGCTCTTTTAAAATCAAAAACCTACAAAAGTGAGTTGAAATCACTCAACTTGACAAAGTAGGAGTAGGAGTTGGTGGGCTCAAAAATCCCAGTAAACTGAACAGTGGTTGTCATTTTCACAGTGTGCGAAACAGAAGATTCTGCCCTAAAGTGTCCTTTAGTATCTTGAAAGGCTCTCCAAATAAAATGTATTACTAAGCGGGCTTGCAGAGCATTATTATGCTTGCTTGCTTGCTTGTGTAACAAGACGCACCTTGTTACGGTGACGCTCCTGGCATGGGCGCAGATAGCTTTTAAAAACTGGGGGGGACATTTTCACAACAAACCGTCCGTGGGGGGGGGTTTGGTATTAGGCTATTATAATACCCTGATTATAAAACACTGAATATCGTTTTTTTTATTGTTAGTCGCCTATTCATCTTCCGCTAAATAATTGTACTTGCTTTAGTAGCCTAGGTCTACTACATTGAAAAAAAAAATCTTGATTAAAAAATTAAAACATCACAAATGTTTAAACCGCTCCAGTGCGCGCTTCTAAACACCTCTCCCATCCCATCAGCAAGTGCTACTTTCCCAACCAATTCAAACTTTAAACAGGAGAACTGTCAACAAATTTCACGTTGTATTAAGGCCTACAGCAGGCTATGCAACAGTAGGTGCGATCGAGATGTGTTAACGCATGCATGCGCATTTAGACAGCAATGCACCCTGGATGGAAAATACTGCATGACGGTTAGATTTCCTGTCAAACTTCGAAATTTCGTCGACGTTGCGTTGACGAGGTGACATGTCACATGGTGTAAAACTATCGCGGGATGAATGCGGCTGCAGTCAGATCTTGCAACCTCTGCAGTTGCTTATCCCCTTCAACGCTCGTCGGCGCTCGTCGGCGGACTGCCTCCGAGGTCACGCGCCCATGAACTGGTTGGTCAACAACTCACTCACGTGTGTATATGGGTCTTGTCTCACACCTCTACACAAGTTTGCGCAGGTCCCCACTTCAGCTCCTCCTCACTGCCTGTCCCCCCACTCCTCACACGTGGTGTGTTAGTAGAGCAAACCGGTGCGAGCTCATCGTCTCGTTCATATTTGTGGCCGACTTTAAATGCGCTGTATTTAATAACACCCACATCGTGACAACAAGTTCTCGCTGACGTCCGTTGCGCAACGTCGACGCTCGCAATGTGATTTATGGCTGTAGAAATGTTAAGACGACCAGTCTCGCAGTTTTGCATGCAAACATAACTTGAGTCCAGGCGCGGTTTTGGGGCGTGTGATTGGTAGGCTAAGCAAGAAACTGGGTAACCAAGTCAAACTAGGCTATGGGGCACCTAAGTCACGCCCTTCTACTTCCGATCCATGGGGCAGGAGCTCGCAAAATTTTGAATGCTGAATAATGGAGCGAGTCAAGCTAAATCCTCATCCCGTTTGGCATGTGCTCCGGATTTCACATATGATGACAGTGAATTTGAAAGGTTTGGATTTGCGTCGTAAGACCACTCATTTTCGGCACGCAAGAAACGTTATTTTAGCTTTTGTGCAAAACTGTGTTGGAGACTACACTTGCGCCTCGCATATCTGACGTGAACCGAGGCACAGCCAACCCTACCGCTGCACCGTGGCCATGGCTGCACGTCGGACATGCGACGTCTGTTGTGTAGTCCAAATAATTACATATTTTTGCACACTCACAACTCAAAAATCGCTTGCCAAGTGAAGTCAACAAGCACACCATTGGTTGTTAGTAATTCTGAGGCACAGCATATGTGTGATCGACGGGGAAATGCGAGGTGGGTCGGAAAATAGCTTTGATCAGTCCATTACAGCCCAGTCAAAAGTTTTTCCGTTGCTGCCAGCCCCAGAAGCCGCCAGGAAGGGGTGGAGACTTAGGTGCCCCATATATGGTCTCCTCCAGATTAGACATTTTTGATAAAAGCGACTTAAATTGTGATTCTTGAGCTCTTCAGACAACCTCTCTGCCACTAGGCTACTCGTCATTTTTCTACCACGCTGCGTGTCATATTGTATCCTTCAGTTCACTCCACCACTTAATGCAATCCACAAGTTTTCGTTGTAATACCGCCGTTTAACAACAATCCACAGTAAATGCATCCAACAGAAAGACACCACCGCAATCATCATTCCAAAAATCCGTAAAAAAGACATTAAGTCCGATGTTCACAGCATAGGCCTAGGCTACAAAACAAGAGACCGACACCACGAGAGCTACTTGCGTTGGCTTTGATTGACAGCTGGCATGGCATGGCCCTACAAAGCTGTCTTTTCACTCGAAAACAGGTCCACGACAGAGACAAAAAAAACCCCTTCTGAACAATTAACATCTGTTAACTACAAACAGCGTCACAGCGGATATGAACCCATAGTGACCTTACCTGAAAACGTTGTCTTGAAAGCAGCTATCCCAATTTTTAATCCATGCGTTCCACCACCATCGTTCACGTTCCACAGTTTTTGTAATCCACATCACAGTTAGCAAGAAAGGGACTGTCTTCGACATTAACTTTAATAACAAAAGCAACTGGTCTGAGCCACAAATATAATGTAAATATGACGCCTGCTCTTCTCCACTTCCTGAACCTAGCCCTGTCAAAAGCCAATCACCGTGAGAAGCAAAAAGCTTATGGCGCTTCAAATCTGGGACTTCAGTGGCTGTTAGCCAATAAAAAAATAGATTTACTGCCATTAACTTCAATGCATTTGCTTAATTCTGCAATACCTCACCACACCATCGCAAGCATAGAGATTCTATGTCGCTACCTGGTGTCACTGTTGAGTCAGCTGACACAGTGAGCTGACAGAGCCGTGTATAGAGTGTAATGCCGTTTTTTGCCACATATGAAAGTGAATGGTCCGGGGAGGCGCTATTTCGCACATTGCAAAATGCAAAGGCAGAAATCAGATATTTTCTCCATAAAAGTGAGGGGGACGGGTCCACGTGAATGCAAATCTGGGTAGGGTAGACTGAGTACAGTTGAGTACAGGGTACAGTCAAGACAAACCAAATATCTCTGGGTAACAACGTAAATATGATCTAATTTTTGCTGTGGACATGCGCATCGATATCCTCTTAAAGCGATGGTTCGGAGTAGAATCACCCTAATGCCATTTGAACCGTGACACCCATCCACCTTTACACCCGAAGTGTTTTCTGCCGCAGGCTTACATCAACAGAGTTGCCGTGTTATTCGATGTTTATTCCGGTTAGCTTGACTCAAGCGCATATGGATACTGGGCACCGTCTCCAAACTTTCCCCACAAAAATAACATGTCATGACACCAAACTTCTGCAGTAGCACAAATATGGTCTGTACTCACGAAACGAAGCATTTGGAAGTTTGGAAATAGTCCAGGAGTTTATTATCATCAACACAAGCCGAATAGCTTCTCTGCTGCTAAAGCTGCGCCAACGTTACTTCCGTCATCTAAGACAAGCATGTAAGAGTCCTCAACGAAGCTCATAATATGCACAATGAAAAGTGAATTCAGCATCAGTATTGATAACGAAAATCCTTGTCTAATTGATAGTAGGTAAGATTTGAAATATCTTTTAAGTATTGCCTTGAAAATATAAGCCTTAATCACAATTCAGTGAAAACTTTTTTAACACTCTCGTCTGGAAGTTTTTTGAAGACTTTTACGGGCTTGTCTCATATGACAGAAGTAACGTTGGCACAGCTTTAGCAGCAGAGAAGCTATTCAGCTTGTGTTGATAATACTAAACTCCTGGACTATTTCCAAACTTCCAAATGCTTCGTTTCGTGAGTACAGACCATATTTGTGCTACTGCAGAAGTTTGGTGTAATGACATGTTATTTTTGTGGGGAAAGTTTGGAGACGGTGCCCAGTATCCATATGCGCTTGAGTCAAGCTAACCGGAATAAACATCGAATAACACGGCAACTCTGTTGATGTAAGTCTGCGGCAGAAAACACTTCGGGTGTAAAGGTGGATGGGTGTCACGGTTCAAATGGCATTAGGGTGATTCTACTCCGAACCATCGCTTTAAATCATGGGAAATTTGAAACCAGCACAGACCGCAGATCCAAAGATATTGGGAAAATGCTGTTTTCGACAGGTCAGATTTACTTCACCCGGGTACTTCAACAATGAATAGGCCTATCTAATGACCAGTAGTTGTCCTCTTGATATAAGTTACATGATTGCAAACCATGATATGTGCTCTAAAAGCAGACATATTTCCTGACATCATAACAGTTAAAACCATTTTTAAATCTTTATCAATGTGTGATCTGGCCAGAAGGGGACAGTTTAGACGCTAGCCTGTAGTGCTAATTTCACCATGTAAATCCAATGTAAGGATGCTAACGGGTACAGTTGAGTACAGTATTTTGTTATCGGCCATGCTATTAGCTCCCATGGCTATTACATCCCATTGATTAGAATGGTGTCTCAACTGTACTCTGCTATGTCTCAACTGTACCCCACCGTTTTTTAGCTAGGGTACAGTTGGGACAAAAGTGCACCTTTTTTGTTTGATTAATTACATAAACATTAAACATCCTAGAGATATAATTCTGTCCAAAACAACTTTCTTTTTAGGACCTTTTAATAGTCTAATTTCTGCGTGGAAGGGGACAAAAATAAAAGTGTACCCAACTGTACTCAGTCTACCCTACGTCATGTCCCCCCCGTCCCCCCCCCCCCGCTATCTGCGCCCATGGCTCCTGGTGATTGACAGCAGTAGGCGGGCTAAAGCTTAAATACCTGGCCAGGTCAGGTGTTCCGGTGCTGGCGTTTTCCGCCTACTGCCAGGCCGCGTGTGGGCACAAGCTAACCGCTAACTGCTAACTGCCATACAGACAATCAGAACAGGTGCTGCCAATTAAGGGTTCCATTCAGTGCTGGGAGTAACAGCGTTTGAGTATAACAGCGTTACTAACGGAGCCTCATTTTGAGTAGGGTAGACTGAGTACAGTTGAGTACAGGGTACAGTTGAGACAAACCAAATATCTCTGGGTAACAACATAACTCTGATCTAATTTTTGCTGTGGACATGCGCATCGATGTCCTCTTAGATCATGGGAAATTTGAAACCAGCACAGAACGCAGATCCAAAGATATTGGGAAAATGCTGTTTTCGACAGGTCAGATTTACTTCACCAGGGTTCTTCAGCAATGAATATCTAATTAACAGTAGTTATCCTCTTGATATCAGTTACATTATTGCAAGCCATGGTGCATTCTCCAAAAGCAGACATATTTCCTGACATCATAACAGTTAAAACCATTTTAAAATCTTTATCAATGTGTGATCTGGCCAGAAGGGGACAGTTTAGACGCTAGCCTGTAATGCTAATTTCACTATGTAAAACCAATGTAAAGATGCTAACGGGTACAGTTGAGTACAGTATTTTGCTATCGGCCATGCTATTAGCTCCCATGGCTATTACATCCCATTGATTAATGGTGTCTCAACTGTACTCTGCTATGTCTCAACTGTACCCCACCGTTTTTCAGCTAGGGTACAGTTTGGACAAAAGTGCACCTTTTTTGTTTGATTAATTACATAAACATTAAACATCCTAGAGATATAATTCCTTGATTATATATTTGCCCACATTCTGAAAATATGTTCTGTCCAAAACAACTTTCTTTTTAGGACTTTTAATAGTCTAATTTCTGCGTGGAAGGGGACAAAAATAAAAGTGTACCCAACTGTACTCAGTCTACCCTAATGGAATAATTACTTAATTACTTTATCCATAACTGTAACGCCGTTGCCGTTACTCGGGAGGTAACGTTGCGCACTACAACTTTATGAATCGCAGCGCCAGCACTGGCAGCTGACAAAATCAAGGAGCAAATGGCAACGCCGCATAAATCTGTACCAAGCCGGCTTTTAATATGGTCACATTCACCCTTTGCATGCATGAGAACAAAATAGCTGAACGTGATTTGCTAAAAAAAAAAAAAAAAGAAGTGTTGCATGTCGGCTATCTTGCTCCCACGCGCGTAAACACAAGTCATTCTACACACAGAGCAGGGAGCGCATAACCTATATAGAAGATACAACGGCAGTAAAGCCGCGAGGTTGCATGTTCCAATGGTAAATAGCCTACCGGAATTATTTCACGCCAGTTGCAGTCAAATCCAATAATGTTTATATCCAAAGTATAGCCTATGTGCGTTGGAAACAAAGTTATGTCTTTAATGAGCGACTCTAATTTCACTAAGCACCTCTCATCTTCATATGGTGGCACCCCCCCTGCAGGTAGTTTCAGCTGTAGCGAAGAGGGAGACAGAGGCAAGCCAAACCTGATTTCTCAGGACACGAGTGAGTTCAACAAAATAATCGCCAGGTATGTGGTTGAAAACATGTCTCCCTTATCCACTGTGGGGTCTGAGTTGTTAAGGGCTCTTGTTTTACAAACAAATCCATCTCGTGGAAGAGAAATGAGCACATCCCTAAATACATTGTGAAGAACTTGATTAATATTCATCACTGATAATAGGCCTAGGTCATGAAGATATTTGATAGTCAGCATCTTAAACAAAAATAACATCACAGCCAAAATAACATCACAGAACAATGATGAAAACCCCATTTAACTGTTGTTTCATTTCTTTGACATTTTAAGCAAAAAAAAAAGAAAGTAATGCAAAAAAATAATTCTCCTGGTAACTAGTTACTTTTATGGTGAAGTAACGCAGTTACTAACGCAATTACCATTTGGAGAAGTAGGCTAACTGATACTTGCTATTAGTTATTTTTCAAAGTAACTTTCCCAGCACTGGTTCCATCTCAACTGTCACTTTCTCTTTACATTAAAAACTAAAAACTAGAAACTGTTGTGATTTTGCCCTCTGCCTTAGAGTACAATACTAACTGCAATACAGACAATCAGAACAGGTGCTGCCAATAAAGGGTTCCATACTCATGAACGGTCATCCGGGTACTTTGCTCTTAAATTTGCGTTACGCCCCTTTATGGGTGAAAACAAACCGAATGTCTCATTGACTTACATGCTACATTGGCTAGCCTAAATGAATACATTCCATGCTTCAGCCACGGCTGTTTGGCTATATTATTTGAACAACCGGCAACGCAACACGTTTTCGGCATGTTGCGCGTGAACAACGCTAGTCTACAGGTCCGTATCTTTCGTTTATTAATCCCCAACATCACCAATTGACTTGCATGTGTTGTTTTCCCCCACAAATGGGCGTAACGCACATGGAAAACGTCACGCCGTTCATGAGTATCTCAACTGTCACTTTCTCTCAACATTCTATTCTTAACGAGCGAGCGGCTGCACTACAATTCTAGAATTATATTGTACAGCTCTTCAATGCAATTTATGTTGTCTTGCTGGAATACTTGTGACAGCTAGCTGCTTGGCTCAATGGTCACCCGGCCCCATGTTGATTTTCAAAATTATATTATATGCAGTGTTCCTTCGCCAATTTAAAATAGCATGTATGTCATTTAGTATCAATGGCAAAGGTGCTGGATTAGAAATAAGGAGGTTTTGAGTTCGAATCCCACTCGGACCCCTGTTGATTTTCAAAATTATATCATATGCAGTGTTCCTTAGCCATCTTAAAATAACATGTATGTCATTTAGTATATCCCCAAAACGCGGAGCTACAACACTTTCAAGATGGGTGAATCCAAGATGGCTGAATTGTTTGGCCCATAACTTCTGACTGGGTGGATGGATTTCCCCCACATTTATTTTAGCTTTGTTTTCTCAATAGTAGTTTGTTTTTAATTTAGGTATAGAGATATCAAAAATAAAACTGCTCAGCTCTGCCCCCAAAAGGCAAGCACGCTTCCAGCATTTTCTGCGAGAATGCAATCTAGTTATTATTATTACTATTATTATTATTATTATTATTATTATTATTACCTATTAGTAGAGCCCATGCACCACGTGTATCGTGCAGTAGTGTTACAAACCTTTATGCACTAGAGGGCGGTGTTGGTTTCAAAATTACAGATTGTAACAACTGGACACTACAACCACCACTGCTGTACCTACCCAGCCCTCCTAGTTCTAATCATTATAATTTCTTAGAGTAGCTTACATGCCGAACACGGAGAGTAAACGCATGGCATGATTTTTTTTAGTCACCAGTAGATGCCAATTAGCACAACTGGTCAGCCAGGAAGTAACACTTAAAATCACGCGCACAGCGAAGTGAATAAGTGATTAGTCAATATCGTGGTTTCTTTCATAAACAAAATGCTAAATATTTCGTTTAATCCTATGTAGGCTACAACACCGAACGAGCGCGAAAGAAAGGCTGTTTATTAAGTATGGGTGAGAGACTTTTTCAAGAGAGCTCAGGACTGGGCCATGGGCGCACGTGACTGAGACATCACTGCTTTTGTAAGCATCCGTTATTAAGCTGGGTAGCCTGGTTTTATAACGCTGCGTTTTCCAAGTAGTCTATGCATAGTAGATTGAGTCAACAGAAAATCCTTTGAAATAGTTTAATAGTTTAAAATTGTTTATCCATTACTAACAATGTTATATGAGGCCTACTGTTGTGTTATTGCTGTTATAAAATAGCCAAGGTGTTCCTGAGATGAAGAACAACAACACACACACAAATCAGTTCTAAATTTACCAGGGAAAGGGTAGACTAAATATTTATTTAATATCTTTGGTGTTTCTTCAGCTGAGGTAGGCCCATGTTATGACGGACCGTCCGTTATTCCCGGGAGTGAGACTGTAGAGGTTCATATATCCGTCCAGACCTGTGAAATTAGGCTACAGAGGTTGGGTTGCAGTTTAGAGCACATTTGTGATCAAATTAGCTAATTTCCTTTAAAGGAATGCAAATTATCAAACACAATATCAGTGGTTTATTTAGCCTATTTGGTGTCTTTATGAAAAATACTGCGTTGTCAAAAAAATGCAGATTTTTAATGCAGTTGGGGGGAAAGCGTGCTGCAAAATACAGCAAAATAAAATAAAAAATACTGCACTTAAATGCAATGTGCCGTACACAAAACACTGCACACAAAACTGCAGTATTGTGCTGTGTTTTCATCAGGGTAATCTATTCAGTTATTTTGTTTTTTGTTATAGGCCTACCTGTGAGGTTGCAATGGAGCCCAGACATTACATGTAAAACATTTCGAATATGAATCATCACATGGAACCAATAGCCACTTCCCCCTGTAGGCTGTTGCGCGTTCTTCAACCAGGCGTTGTGCGCCGGTGTTTATGAATGAACTTTAATTTCAGCATGTCATCAGTGGATGGGGGGCGCCCCAACCACGCCCCCCGACTTTTGCGCACCATGCCCATTGGCTGTAAGAAGTGTCCGATTCACCGCGCCTAGGGCGCTCGTCTTTTACATGGCCGTATAAATTAAAGAAAACACCCCCTCTACATGATTTCTCCACTTGTTGCTGCCCTGGCGGTGCACGTGATGTTGACATAGTGCCATGATAGATAGTGCGTCTGCTTGTGCGTAAAATTACTTTATTTCCAAGTGTGCATTGTTATCGGAGAGTGTTATTTTCCTTCTTGGCAAACACCTGACACTGGACCTTTCCTTTGTGCTGCTGTCTCGGACAAGTTGTGTCTGAGAGTGGCTGTATGTGAGAGCGAGTGAGTCTGAGAATGAACTCCGTTGACGCGCAGCTCCATCACGCCGCATCCTCGCCAACCGTCAGTCCTCTCCAACCGCTGCCCAAGAGCGCACACGAGACCCCCGAGATGGCCGTCTACTGCGACAACTTCAGCGTTTACCACCACCAGCAAAGTTTACCCGGGGGACAGCGCTCCTCCACCGGCTACGGACTGGGAGATTACACGGCTTCGCCCAACCCGTACCTGTGGCTCAACGGGCCCGGCGTCAACTCGTCGCCGTCCTACCTGCACCACGGAAACAACCCGTCCTCTTTCATGCCCCCCTCTTACAGCGCGCAGCGGCAATTCCTGTCCAACTCGCCCGGCTTTGCGGGCCCGGACCTCGGCTGGCTCTCCATCGCCAGTCAGGAGGAGTTGTTAAAGTTGGTGCGTCCTCCGTACTCCTACTCTGCGCTGATAGCCATGGCGATTCAGAACGCGCACGACAAGAAACTGACGCTCAGTCAGATCTATCAGTACGTGGCTGATAACTTCCCCTTCTATAAGAAAAGCAAGGCAGGCTGGCAGAATTCCATCAGGCACAACCTGTCCCTTAATGACTGCTTTAAAAAGGTGCCAAGAGATGAGGATGACCCGGGTAAGTTAACAAACGCATCTGTACCAAAAACTGCTCACCTTTCTGATGATGCGAAAATTCGGAGAATAATTGAATGAATGCGCCCACTTGCATATGACACAAGCTGGCATTGGCGATATTAGGCGATAGTGTCATTGCTGTTTTAATCAAAAGCTTAAATGTACTGTAGCCTAACTGATATGAACTGATTTAAAAGCTTTCATATGAGTGTTTTAATACGACAGCCTGATACAAATGCAAAAAACACATTCTAACATGGGAGGACTGTGTAATAACTGTACAAATTATTTTGTTTATTTCAAGGTAAAGGAAACTATTGGACGTTGGACCCAAACTGTGAGAAGATGTTTGACAATGGGAATTTCCGCAGAAAACGAAAACGCAGGTCTGACACCAGCTCAGGGGCAACTGGGGGCACCAAAACCGAGGATGGTCGACCTCTTCCCGGGATCAAGAGCTCGGAGAGCCCGCACCTGATGGGGCCATCCTCCCCAGAGATGGAACCGGTAAGCGAGCCTCACAAGAGCTCGTCTCCCCCGGGCCTTGGCGCTGCGCCCTGCTTCAACAACTTCTTCAGCAGCATGTCAGGCCTTGCGAGTATGCCTCCCGGTAGACAAGGCTCTCTCGGTCTGGTGAACGAGATCTCCAGTCGGCACATCACTGCGTTGAGTCCGTATCACGCCAGCGCCGCTCCAGAAACTGGAACAAACACGGAGCACCCCGACAACGCGCACACGAATCGCGGAGTGTACTACAACTCTTTCCCGAGCACCGGAGGGGGTGGCTCAGGTGGACAGAGCGCGCAGTTTAACGGCCACTTCTACAACAGCTTCAGTGTCAACAGTCTCATATATCCCCGTGATGGCACGGAGCTATGAGGCGCGCGCCAAGGATGAGGCACAGGTGTCGAAAGAACGGAAACCAACAAAGACTCCTAACCGTCCCTTTTCAGAGACATTTTACACCAAAGGCTCCAACAACCAGAAGTGCAAAAAGCAAAACAACAATGTATAGTAGGCTATAGCAAAATGGTAGACAGGAAACGTGAATCTGGGTATCAGTCTTACTCGGCGGTTTACGTATCTTACCTGAGCTTATGGCGGTTGTCTTGCCGGCATCTTCTTCCTCGCTTTCCCTGTTGGGTTTGAAGGAGGGCGGAGGCTGTCAAAGAAACTGGTCTCATCAGTTCACTTCAAATCATTGTTTTCATATCAACAAACGGACGGCAGCATGGTCAAACTGAAGTGCGCAATGGGTTTTATTTACCATGCCAAAATGCCACCAAATTGGCTGTGCACAGTAGCCTATTTGCTTCACGATGTGATGATGCCTTCTAAAACTTCATGTGTGAAGTACTTCAATATGTCATTACTGCCTTGGCCTGTTTCTGACTTAAAATGACTGATTTGTATGATTTTGTAAATTATAAACTGCTGTCTCTGATATTTATAATAAATTATGTATAGAATCTTTTACATACTTTCCTAGGGAGCTATATTTTCTACGTGGGTAACTTTTTGTACAA
>NC_085875.1:29398087-29403087 GCF_034702125.1 Engraulis encrasicolus
CACATTTCCACAATACACAACTCCTGTTGAATCGAGTTATAAATGCCGTGCCTAATGGTAACTTTCTCGTTAAATGTACATAGGAGGAGATGGTGCCTTCGACTACACTGATGCAGTGTCACTAGAGAAGGGGGGGCATCACTGTTCTTTTCCCAACCTTTTGTTTTGTTTTGTCCTATTGTGTGAGTGATTCATCCTGTGCAACCTTTTCACTTTGACGTCCGAGACGAAGGGGCTTGTGTAAGTTTCACTCTAACATCCGAGACGAAGGGGCTCGTGTAAGTTTCTACTTAGTAACCGCCAAGACGGAGCTTGTGTAGGCCTATATGATTAGGGTATGAACACTGAAGTATTACTGGGAGACGTATCTTAATTCTTAGACTCCTTTTGGAACCTATACTTGCTGTAGGGGGAGACCAAAGACGTGTGTCTAACAGGCTTGTGTGTGTGTGTGGTGGCCATTAGCCTACCAATTTTGCCCTTTTGGCAGTTTGTTTTCTTTTTACAATTTGATTTACTAACTTTGTTTGCCGTGCAATTTTTGTCATTTGGTCTACCTCTCGTGCAATTAGCACTTTTGCATAACTAGCACATTTGCACATTTTTGTATCTTGAGATGACGTGCCCATAAGTGCTGTAAGTTCATATTCTGTTTTTTTTATATTTGACTGAGCCTGTGAGGCATACTTTATGTACAGAGATTCATTACGATAAGAAAGAAGAGACTCATTACGAAAAGAAAGAAAATAAAAAGAACTCTGAATTGTATGACAGTTGTATCTCTTGTTATTCACTAACCTGTTGCGGGGAAAGTCAAATCAAGTGAATCCAGCGAGACTAGCAGGCGAGTAGGTGAGTACTGTACAAGCGATGCGGGCGGAGTTGAAAATATTTTAATTACGAGCGAGGCGAGTAAGCGAGTAACCAATTGGAAGGCAGAGTTCAATACTTCTCGCCTGTTCATTGGCAGTTAGACAGAGAGAGAGAGAGCAGAGAGAGAGAGAGAGAGAGAGAGAGAGAGATGTTATGTGTGAGAGGGTGAAAGAGAGATATCTGTACATGTGAGATATGAGAGCCCTAAAGAGCACAAATGCGCCTGAACAATGTACTGTGTTCCTATATATTGTGTCTGTACGTATGTATGCAATTATGTGTATGCGCACGTGTGTGTGTGTGAGCTTGTATATTTGTGTGTGTGTGTGTGGGTTTGTGTATTTGTGTGTGTGTGTGTGTGTGTGTGTGTGTGTGTGTGTGTGTGTGTGTGTGTGTGTGTGTGTGTGTGTGTGTGCGTGTGCGTGCGAGAGATGTGTGTGTGGCATGCATCTATAGCATAGTCAGTCCATGATGACGACGCTTTGTCCTGTGTCCTGGTGTGACCTGCTCCTCTGCTGCTGGTGGCCCTCTGACGGTTGCCCTCGCCTGTTCATTGGCAGTTAAAGCCGCGGGAACTTTCAGCAAACGTTCCATGAAACAGAGGCGAGTAGACGAGCAAGCGAGAAGCTAGCAAATAGCAGCGATGTGTGTGTACGGCACTTAAGTCCTTTGATATCCAGAGCACGTATACAGTGGTGTAGACTACTTTTTTATGGTGTGTATACTGTATATTTGAGATTTTTAGAAGTCGGTATACTGTATATATTTGTGCTATTCAAAACAATGGATCAATCAATATTAAGTGGGTATACTGAAATCCCTGAAATTTAGAAGTGGGTATACTCCGTATACCCGCGTTCTGCATAGACTACACCACTGCATGTACATGTATGTAAACTAGCTATGAACTAGCTAAGAACTAGTGTGTCCATCTGCTATGAACTAGCTAAGTTTATTCAAAGCTTTTTAACCAAGACGAAGAGCGCCTTGGAAATGTCATAACCTGGATCCATGTACATGTATGTATCAGATAATACTAGGAATTAATCTTGCAGGCAGAGTTTTACCGGTATGTTCAGTCAAAGGGGAGCTAACTAAACATCTACAGTACATACTGTAGAAAAAGAGACACACATACTTGTGAAATTTCAAAGCATGGCTAAACTCAAGCTATGTGAGTCATGCCAGCCCTGCCCATCACCCAAGAGCAGTGATCTGTGGAGTGGGCTCCCATTTTTGAGCAGGCATACAGTAGGCTATGGGCAGCTTTGTTCATGGCCAGGCTGGTGGATAGCGGTGGGAGTGTGTGTGTGTGTGTGAGGGGGGGCTCCTGTAGCCCCGGGGCAAAGTGTGAAGTGGGGATCATTAGTGGGGAGCCACCCAGGGTAACTAGAGGGGGGCAGATGACCAGGGCAGGACACGCAGCACCCACCACCCGGCACCCAGCAGCCACCACCCACCACCCACCACCCACCACCCACCACCCATCACCCACCACCCACCACCCATCACCCACCACCCACCACCCACCACCCACCACCCGGCACCCAGCAGCCACGCAGCACCCACCACCCACCACCCACCACCCNGCACCCACCACCCACCACCCACCACCCACCACCCACCACCCAGCAGCCACCACCCACCACCCACCACCCAGCACCCAGCAGCCACCACCCACCACCCACCACCCGGCACCCAGCAGCCACCACCCACCACCCACCACCCACCACCCGGCACCCAAGCAGCCACCACCCACCATCCGGCACCCACCACCCACCCGGCACCCAGCATCCACCACCCACCACCCGGCACCCAGCCGGCACCCTGCACCCACCACCCGGCATCCACCACCCACCATCCGGCAGCCACCACCCACCATCCGGCACCCACCACCCTGCACCCACCACCCGGCAACCACCACTCTCCAACCACCACCCAGCACCCACCACCCAGCACCCGACACCCACCACCTACCACCCAGCACCCGACACCCACCACCCACCCACCACCCGGCACCCAGCCGGCAGCCGGCCCAAAGGGGAGCCAAGGACACCGAGACCCCTGGA
The DNA here is from genome assembly GCF_034702125.1 of Engraulis encrasicolus. NCBI lineage: Eukaryota > Metazoa > Chordata > Actinopteri > Clupeiformes > Engraulidae > Engraulis > Engraulis encrasicolus. The sequence goes on from NC_085875.1 coordinate 29,401,030, forward strand.
TGCCCATCTCTAGGCCAACCGGACAGCCGGGGACCTCAAAAGAGCCATTGTTGCACTAGGGGAGAGAGAGAGAGAGAGAGAGAGAGAGAGAGAGAGAGAGAGAGAGAGAGAGAGAGAGAGAGAGAGAGAGAGAGAGATGTTATGTGTGAGAGGGTGAAAGAGAGATATCTGTACATGTGAGATATGAGAGCCCTAAAGAGCACAAATGCGCCTGAACAATGTACTGTGTTCCTATTATGTGTATGCGCACTAGTGTGTGTGGGCTTGTGTATTTGTGTATGTGTGTGTGTGTGGGGGGGTTTGTGTATTTGTGTTTGTCTGTGTGTGTGTGTGTGTGTGTGTGTGTGTGTGTGTGTGTGTGTGTGTGTGTGTGTGTGTGTGTGTGCGTGTGCGCGTGTGCGTGCGAGAGATGTGTGTGTGGCATGCATCTATAGCATAGTCAGTCCATGATGACGACGCTTTGTCCTGTGTCCTGGTGTGACCTGCTCCTCTGCTGCTGGTGGCTCTCTGAAGGTGGACACCAGGGTCCAGCATGTTGTACATCGCAACACAGGGAACACGTTGTTCATGTGCCGTACGCATGAGTGTGTGTGGGGCAGGCAGTTGGCATACATTTGAGAGTGCAGTATGCGTCGAGGTATGGACACACACACAGGGGTTGACAAAACAGATTGTGTATGTGTGTGTGTGTGTGTGTGTGTGTGGGCACGCATCTGTGTGTGCTGTATGTATGGAAGTAGGCCTATGGATGTACAGTAGGGCTTGAAAAACAGTTTGTGTGTGTGTGTGTGTGTGTGTGTGTGTGTGTGTGTGTGTGTGTGTGTGTGTGTGTGTGTGTGTGTGTGTGTGTGTGTGTGTGTGTGGTGTTCTCTGAACATGACTGCACAAGTCCAGAGAGAGAGGTATGATGTTTAGAATCAGAGAGGCAGGGCTGTAATTAAAGTATTACTTCCTCTTCCTACAGCCAACCACAGCCCTGGCACACACACACACACACACACACACACACACACACACACACACACACACACACACACACACACACACACACACACACACACCCAGGCACTCTCTCTCTCTCTCTCTCTCTCTCTCTCACACACACACACACATACACACACACACACACACACACACACACACACACACACACACACAAACACTAATTCCCACATGCATACGCAAGTGCGTATGTCACACACTCACGCAGACACACATACCTATTCAGATGAAATTCTGAAGGTACTGGAAACCAGCACAAAGTCATTCCTCTTATGGCCAGACACCTTGTTTTGCTAAACCCGTCAGACAGACAGACAGACAGACAGACAGACAGACAGACAGACAGACACACACACACACACACACACACACACACACACACACACACACACACACACACGCACACACATGCACACACACACTCAAGAGAGAGAGAGACTCAACGTATTGGCAGGTAAATCACACACAGAGACACTGATACACCATCAACAGTATAGGTTCTAAGTTTTTGTTTACTCGTGGCTGCGTGACACTAGCTGCGACCTCTGATTGTTGGAAACCGCTGTCGATCGAAAAATTTGCTCACATGGTTGGCTGCCAGTGTCTTGCCCCTCCTCACAACATAGTGTTTATAAACATGGTGAACCCATTTATACCCCAGTCCAGTCCACAAAGAAAGCAGATAAAAAATGTCAAGATCAATATTCAGTTTTGGTCCATACCATAAGGACTAAAGCAGCTAATTTGATATTTACTGTGCTATGGACATCTATTCATTTAGGTAGGCTATAGAAATGCAATAATATTTAATGTATTGTGTGCACTATACGAGTGTAATATGAATGAATGAAATGAAGAGCTTTGTTGCAAATTTCTGTATATCCATTTTGGATCATTTTGGGAAATTTCCATTTATGTGTTGGCCATTGCATTGCATAATTCAAGTCTAAAAAGTATGTTTTCAAACTATTTGGATGACTAGAGTTCACACAATAATTTCTCTCTCTCTGTCACACACACACACACACACACACACACACAGACACACACACACAC
>NC_085875.1:29428087-29435587 GCF_034702125.1 Engraulis encrasicolus
GGAGCATGGTTATCTGTCACCATTGTCTCTGAAATGAACACCACACCTGACAGTAGCAAGAACGTGCGTGTTGCCTCTTTCATCACACTTCTTGTATTTCATTTTATTTCAGTCAGAAACGCAACCGACATGTGGATGAATGACACACATTTGTTGTATCATAAATGCCCATTCAGATTTTTTAAAATTAAAACTTCAAAGCTTTTTGAAAAGTTTTAACATAGCTTATATAGAATAGGCCAATGTTTGATCTTTTTGTTATTATTATTATTGTTATTGTTGTTATTATTATTATTATTATTACTATTACAATGAAATCACACAAAGCTGGCTGGAGTAATATTCAACTTCACACACTTACTTCAAAATGTTTAAACTACATAATTTGACAATCATTTGATTCTCTACGTTTTCATTGACATATAATTGAATTCTTAATTACTGTGCTGTTTATTTTAAATTTGATTATTTGTCTCAATTGTTTCTTTTCCATTTAGTTCTGTCAATCCATGGTTGTGGCAAGTCATTGTGACAAATCAATTTGTGTCATTGTAAATTATGAGGTGTGACATTTAACAGTTTGAAGTTCAGCAGATTGACTTTTTTTAAGAGAACCATATCAGGGGAAGCATTTTACATGTTATCTCATAAACTTGCATAAAATACAAGATCGCACTGATGATGGCTTAAGAAACAAAACGCGTCTGCTTGTGGACATGGTGGTAATTTATAAATAAATAATTAGACTCAGCTTGTGAGTGTGGATTTTTCCTCTTCTCGAAGTTGGCAACCTTTATCGCGCACCCAGAGTCATACATTTATCTCCAGAAGTTGAGCGCACCCTCTGACAAACTTGAACATCCCTCTCTTCCACCAGGACCCTCAGTCTGCTCAAGGTACTGTGGACACAAACATACAGTAAACAGTTAGACTGATCTTCTGTATACACCACCACATGTGTGTACACATGCTGAAAACCTCACGTGCACTCTCACACACACTGACGTTTACACACATTCACACACAGATGCACAAACACTATCAAACAAACAGCTTGTGTCCATGTTTGTGTACAACATATCCACACACTTTCGCTCTCTGTTTTGCTCGCTCTCTCTCTCTCTCTCTCTCTCTCTCTCTCTCTCTCTCTCTCTCTCTCTCTCTCTCTCTCTCTCTCTCTCTCTCTCTCTCTCTCTCTTTCACACACACACACACACTCATACACACACACGGTAATGCATGTGAACAAAATACACACACACACAAGCAAATAAACAGTCTGCATGCACGTTTGCACTTGTGCTTGTGTTTGACGTGAGTGTCTGAAGTCAAGTGTGTTGTGAGCCACTTGGCGGGGCTGGGCTGGGCTGCCAGCGATGGTAAATCCTCCACAGGTGAGACTGCATGGGGAAAGCACCGGCCCCGGATCCACTCAGCACCCTGGACACTGACAGACAAACAGCCATAAATCATACTGCTGTGTGTTAAAATGTGTGTGAGCAGTGTATGTAAATCTCAAATTTCTGTGTGTGTGTGTGTGTGTGTGTGTGTGTGTGTGTGTGTGTGTGTGTGTGTGTGTGTGTGTGTGTGTGTGTGTGTGTGTGTGTGTGTGTGAGTGAATATCTGCTTCTGCTGTGTGTTTGAAAATGTCTGTTAAAATGTGTGTGTGCGTGCGTGCGTGCGTGCGCATGTGTGGATGTAGGTGTTATGTGGGTGTTAGAGTGTGTGCATGTGGGCGGGCGTGCTTGCTGGTTTGTTTGCGTGTACTATTATGTAAATGAGAACCGTCTGTGTTTTGTGTGTCAGCATGTGTGTTAAAATGTGCGTGTGAACATGTGTGTGTCCAGGTTTGTGTCTGTTTGTGTATGTGTGTGTGTGTGTGTGTGTGTGTGAGTGTGTGTTTGTGTGCGTGCGAGTGTGTGTGTGTGTGCATGCGTGCCTGCATGTGTGAGTGAGTGTGTGTGTGTGTGTGTGAGAGAGAGCACATGTGAATGGGACGGGTTACTTCCTGCGCGTGTTGACAGCCTCAAACAAGGCCTGAGACAACAAAATGAGTCTGCTGGATCCTGAAGTGGGTGACTCACACACACACACACACACACACACACACACACACACACACACACACACACACACACACACACACACACACACACACACACACACACACACAGAACCAGTGAGGAGCTGAGGAACAACAGCAGACAGGAGAGGTGAGTGTGTGGGGGTGGGGCACAGACTGCAAAAACAAGAACTCAGTCAGCGCAGACATTCTCTCTCTCTCTCTCTCTCTGTCTCTCTCTCTCTCTCTCTCTGAGTGAGAGAGTGAGTGTGTGTGTGTGTGTGTGTGTGTGTGTGTGTGTGTGTGTGTGTGTGTGTGTGTGTGTGTGTGTGTGTGTGTGTGTGTGTGTGTGTGTGTGTGTGTGTGTGTGTGTGTGTGTGCAGGTTAGGTAATCACATTTCCATCATCTCCCTAATTAGATTCCTTAGTGCTAAAGACAATAGCAAAGCTTCCGTCTGCAGCATTGCTCATTTATCATATCTATCAGGGTGGCAAAGAGCAAATCGAAGCAATTTGTTGATTGCGATGGATGATTGAATGATGTGTATTGTTATCTACCTACTTTGTACATTGACGTACGTAAGAGCTACAGTACATCACAGGAGATGAGTGGGTTGGCAAAATTCATCCAAGAGAATTGTATTAAAATGTGGGGGCCCACATTTGGGCTTGCATGCCCACCCACGGGGACCCTGGTTCGAGTCCGGCTGGGGTCATTTCCCGATCCTCCCCCTGTCTCTCTGTCCCATTCGCTTCCTGTCACCATCTTCAACTGTCCTGTCAAATAAAGGCATAAAAGCCCCTAAAAAATATATTTAAAAAAAAAAATGTGTGTCAAAGATTAACATATTTCCACTGAACTTCCTCCTTCAGTCCCCATCTAACTCTTGATTGACTATAAAGACATGCAGTCCTCAGAATAAGCCTTCGGGCCCTGCTGTGGCTGATATGGTAGGGCACTCATCTACTACGCGGCCGGCACGTGTTCGATTCCCAGCCCTGGTCCTTTGCCAGCCTTTCCCCGTCTCTCTCTCCCAACTCACTTCCTGTCTCCACTTCACTGTCCTGTCTGAGAAAAAAACAATAAAGGAAAGCCCCCCAAAAAATACTAAAAAAAAACCTTTCACTTCCATTCAGCTTGTTGCATTCGGTGCTATAAAAGTACACTGGTCTTACATTAACTCAGCAGTCCCAATTATTCTCTTTGACATGCACACAGATGAGTGATGAACTACACAGTGAAAATTATCCAAAGACTTCAACTAGCTTACTTCAACCACAGCTAAAATCCTACCACGACTTGCACTAATTTCACTATAATTTCCATGTTGTGTGAGCATCAGCCGGCTAACCTCCCGAGCAGACACTTGCACAAGTTCATCCCTTTGAGGGTATTTGTGGAAGTCATTGTGGTAGGCCTCTAACATCATGGCTTGTAACACTGTGCTTAGATTCGCAATCGTGGGATTGATTGTCTTAGAGGGACTGAGTTAGGATTCCCTTGTGGTATGTACAGAGTATGTTTTACAGGTATGCACGTGTGTGTGTGCGTGCACGCACGAGAGAGATGGACAGAGAGAGAGAGAGAGAGAGAGACTCTACCATATGAACGTTTGTGTCCAAACTACTGCATTATGCAGTACAATGCAGTTAAGAGCAGCATTTTTCATATCGTCAAGTAATTGGCCCACTTTATCGCAGTAAAACTAGGTTTTGATACTGTAGAAAAACCTAGATTTTTTTTTCACAAGGCTAATAGTATGACAATGCGCTGAAATAGGAAAGTTTGTGACTGTGCTCTGGTTAGGCCTACAGAGTCTGGGTGATGATGTGTCTCCTAGTTGATTTACTCTCTATGATTGTTAATCAGACAGGATCTATGTAGCAACGCTGGCATAACTCACCCTTATCATCCGCACGCATCTTACGCGTGGCGGCTACTCCGCAGGTTCTGGGAGGGCATCATTCTTGCACCTACGCTACGCTCCCTTGCACACCGCAGTTGAAAACACTGACGGACACGTCCAACAAAGCAGCCATTGTTCCCGTTGCGTAAATAATATTAAGTGTGTTAATGTCGCCGTATATCTTTTAGCTCGAAGGATTACGGACCAATCTCTGCCTATGAGTCTGCGCCTCCTCACCTAAAGCCCCAAGGCCAAGAAATGGTACATACACGCACGTAGACACCCGCAGGTGCACACACACACACCCCTGTGTAAACAGACACTGTGATATTTAAAGGAACTTAATGTGGTTTCCATTTTTTTTAAGTGGCAATTTGCATGTGGGAACAATTCGCACATCATTGTTTTATTAGCAGCTGAGAGATAAGGGTCTACGCCACCCAGAGATGTTTTTTTTTTTAAACCTGGGAATGCCACGCCATGCCGGTGCGTTCTTGGCACTGACGATGGCCTGGCTTATTTCAACACGTGGCATTGCTTCAGCTCTAATTACCTTGCGAGCTAAGAGAAAAAAAGTGCCCAATAGCCTGAAGGCGTGACAGTTATTGACAATTGAGTCGTCTCGCCATAACAGTGCTGGAGGGCAGAGGAACCGGCCGCTGCCAAGGTAAACATTTCGGTCGGGGGGAGACGCCTGGAGTGGCGCGGCTTTAGCCCTGACAACCGTAACTATGTTCAACAAATTATCCGGAGAAAGGCAGCGTGTTTACGGGCGCGAGATTTCAAAGAGAACGCATTTGAGGTGATTGGCAGGTGGGATTGAGCGTTTTCCGAGTTTGTTTTTATTGCAGTGACTCGGAAAAGGGGGGGTTCGTCTGAGCAACAAACGCGAACAGGGATTCCGGCCTGTCAGTCTTGTGAGCCGTGTAACTGTGAGCCACTGCGCCAGACATAACTTATAGAAGGCAACTAATCCTTATTCTCAAGGACATCCTCAAATCTCAACCATGATTGTCAAGTTTCCCATACTGATTTTTTTTGTCCAGAAATTTGCGAAAAATAGAACAATCGGTGCAGCATCCAGGTCAAAACTCATATCAAGGTGACAATGTACCAGTGGGGTAGTCCAGAAAAGTTAGTCACTTTCCTGACTATGTTAACAAATAGTAACTGTTGTAGAAGAGGAGGTCTGCATCTTTGTTTTGATGAAAGGATTAACCTCTAAAGTCTCATCTATTAGCAGGTTTACAACTCATTTGGATTAGCTTAGCTGGGTCAGTAACTAAACCCCATTCTGGAATATTAGAGACCCAGATACAGTGCAGGGGTATGTAATAGAATAGCACATTATTTCACAAACGCATTGCGATAAAATAATGCAATGTCACTGGTAAGATAAATATTTTCCGTTGGGCTACATGAAGTCTCATTTTACTCTAAGCACTGGTTTTAAAATTATTTTTCCAATGCCGGGAACCCTAAAAAAATAGTCATTATGGAAGCTACAGTATTTAAAGGGGATGTGCATTTATGGTTCGAGGTATACCGTAATAAAAACAACTTTGAAAAACAACCTGAAAAGCAAGATAAGGAGTTAAATGTATAGTGAGTTTAGGATGTCATGTTTGTTCAATTTAATTCAGTTATCCCGTTGCACTTGTAATAATCATTTTGTTGTATTATTTTATTCTAGGCTATGTTAATCCAGACTAGACAAGACAAGGATATCAGACGTTTTCCACATATTTGAACCTCTTGAAGGAATATACGTTCTTTTACACAAACACAAGTCTTTTTGGAGAGGTAAATTGTGATTTTTCTATTATTCACTCACAATTCTTCACGCTTATCCGGCACACACACAATCAAGGCTGTAGTTTTATAGATTAAACTGGTTTGCAGCACAGCATGGAAAACAAAGGCAACCCAAAGAGTGGCCACGGCAGGGGACTTAACCAGTGTCATGGCCAGGTGAAATGGATGTGTTTAACAAGCTAATAGAGTTCATAGGCTGCTGACCTGGTCAAGTGTACCAAGCTGGATTGGGAGAGTGCAGGAGGGTCATTACAAGAATGTGAATTGATCACTGCACCTCATCAAATGGTAACGCTCCCTTTCACCATATAATCACTGAAACAGCTTCCTGTCCAAATTAGAACTGCCCCAACAGTATCTTGTTTTGAAAAGAAAAAAGAAAAAAGCTATATTCTCATCTGCCTTTGGCGATAGTTAGTTAATTGTCTACTATCAATTACACAATATACATATTTTTTCTCTATCTCTAATCTTAGCACATTGGATGACAATAATGTATGATACTGTGCTATATCAGTAATTTTGATTGATTGATTGATTATAACTTCCCCAACAATGAATTATCTGGAAACCTGGTAGCATGCACAGGTAAGGTTTATACACTGTATGGTCTGTCATAGAAACATATGTATTGTTTTTCTAAAATAGAGTACAGTACAGCATTGTAGAACATAGATACTACAGTAGGCCTACAGTATATGCTAAGGTTAATGGTGCATGTGTAGAACGTGTTACCTAAAAGTCATTTACAGGTACGTAACAGCTGAACAGGTTAAGTATCCGGGATTCGTTAAGCTTCCATTAAATCAATCTCTTCTCTCTAAGAAGCTGTTTCCACGTAGCCTGCTATTTTTGTGAAAACGCATTGGTTTTGGCCCACAAGTTTTAAAATCCACATATTAAAAAACGGCTTTAAAAATAACCCATTTAAGTGGCTAAAACTCAAGTTACAACAGATTTTTTTATTTTTATCCACCTGTTGCGTTTCCACCTAAACAGAAGATAAAAAATTCCACATATAAAAAATATCCTGCTACATGGAAACAAACACTCAACCGGGAATAGACAGTATCTGATAAATCTGACACAACACACAGCCAAAGCATCTGTCTACTGTGAGATACACTAGTAACCTACGGGCAAGATTTGACCTGCTGCGTTCCTGGAAGACATTTTGGGATTTATGCGTAATGAATTCAGCAGCATTGGGGTGTGAAATGTTACAGTCGTGATACTGCACAAAACATACTCTCATTGTGGTGGAGCACAAGTCTGCCTGACTTTGTTAACTTTTGTTTAACCTGTGTGTGTGTGTGTGTGTGTGTGTGTGTGTGTGCGTGCAGTATGATCGCTCAGGATCAAAGATGAGTTTTTAAAGCAAAGGTGAATGGAAGGTGTTTTCCTCTGTGGCTCTTCTCAGGTGACTGCAGGTGTGTGTGTTGTGGTGAGGAAATGCTAATGCATGTCAGAGTGCGAGTGTGTGTGTGTGTGTGTGTGTGTGTGTGTGTGTGTGTGTGTGTGTGTGTGTGTGTGTGTGTGTGTGTGTGTGTGTGTGTGTGTGTGTGTGTGTGTGTGTGCGTGCGTGTGCTTGTGTGTATTACTGCAGATAAAAAAATAAAATAAAACTATTTCACTGTGTGTGTGTGTGTGTGTGTGTGTGTGTGTGTGTGTGTGTTGTGGTGAGAAAATGCTAATGAGTGTCTCAGTGCGAGTGTG
>NC_085875.1:29440587-29443087 GCF_034702125.1 Engraulis encrasicolus
TGTGTCCATGCATGACTGAGCTGAGTGCAGCATGGGGGAGCAGCTCACCTGGTCTCTGGTCGTCTGCCTGCCAGTGTTAATTTGGTCAGCTTTTTAAAATTTAGTCTTAGTCTAAGTCACAATGACGAAAATCAATTTTAGTCTTAGTCATATTTTAGTCATTGCCTTCCCAATTTAGTCTTAGTCTTAGTCTAAATGACGAAAATCAATTTTAGTCTTAGTCAAATTTTAGTCATTTTCGTCATTTTAGTCAACAATGTACATAACAGAACTTCTCCACACACTTTTAACATATATCATTGACTGTAGAGAATAAATCTTCTCCGCACACTGTTTCTCTTTTTAACATATATCACACTGTACAGAATAAAACTTCTTCACACACTGGTTCTCTTTTTCTCTATTTTATTTAATACAGCGTTAATTTCGTCAGCTTTTTAAAATTTAGTCTTAGTCTTAGTCACAATGACGAAAATCAATTTTAGTCTTAGTCATATTTTAGTCATTGCCTTTCCAATTTCGTCTTAGTCTTAGTCTAAATGACGAAAATCAAAAAAGGGCATTGACGAAATATTTTAGTCATAGTCATGGTTGACTGCCTGCCTGTCTGCCTGCCTGTCTGTCTGCCTGCCTGCACTGCCTGCCTGCCCGCCCGCCTGTCTGCCTGCCTGTCTGTCTGCCTGCCTGCCCTGCCTGCCTGCCCGCCCGCCTGTCTGCCTGCCTGCCTGCCCTCTGGTTGTCTGCCTGCCTGCCTGCCTGCCTGCCTGCCCGCCTGTCTGTCTGCCTGCCTGTCTTCCTACCTGCCTGCCCTCTGGTTGTCTGCCTGCCTGCCTGCCTGTCTGCCTGATTGCCTGCCTGCCTGTCTGCCTGATTGCCTGCCTGCTTGTCTCCCTGTCTGCCTGCCTGTCTGTCCCATCATCCACCAGTGACACAGTTCTCTGATTATCGGCATCTGTGGATTTAGGACCCTCATCACCACTCACTGCACAGATGGGAGGTTAGTTGGTTAGTTAGTTAGTTAGTTAGTTAGTTGGTTAGTTAGTTAGTTGGTTAGTTAGTTAGTTGTAGACGTGCGTACCCCGGTGACGACGTGGCCTCTGTAAATGTGTGTGCAGTCCTCACTTTTCAGTGCACAGATAATATGAGTTAATTTAATTAGTTAGCTAGCTAGTAGCTAGTTTGGTGCAGGCATACATGCTTGTTGTGGATAAAAGCTAAAGAGACATTTCATAAGGAACAGTGGCGTAGCTAGAAAAGAAAATCTAGGTGTTCCCAAGAAAATACAGGTGTTCCTTATTTATTTTATTTTTTCCAACTCAGAGTAAACACAGGACGTTTGCACGGATCGGCCTACTATCACGGTGTCATACTATTACGCATACTATTACGCATGAATCATGACTGGCAAACCCAACCTAACTTATTTGTAGCTATATTTGCGCTGCAACTGAATTCAAAGGGATGCATATTGGCTTTAAATATACATCAATTATCTCATCAGAGTCCATTCCTCTGCGAGCTCCTTTTCAAACATTGACTGGAAGTGTTGCCAACCTGTTAATTCTTGAAAACACTTGCTGTAACGGTGGCTCTGGTGCAGGGCTACAAAATGTTGAAACTAGCAAACAGAAAACCAATCCACCAGTTGGGCTGCGTTTGAAACGTTATTTAGTGTTTAATTTATATCCCGAAATTGGGAAACAACAAGGACAGCCTCCAACACAGCCATTCTAGCTAGTAGCAGAAGTTTTCACAAACCCAAAAGGCCGACCGGTTTAACCAAAACAAAGGAGAAAAGAAAAGGATGGGAAGAGGGGTACAGACAGACAGGCTGGGCTGGCTGGAAGAGACGTGTGCGTGTGCGTGTGTGTGTGTGTGTGAATGTGACGTGGGTAATCACGGTTAGCACGAGCAACAGTCAGCTTACCGGTTGTCCAGACAATCAGAAAGTAAAGGAAATGTCTTCACGGTACCTGACCTGTTCCGAGCGTCCCAGCGTCCCACAACTCCAAACGAAATACACAATTCACACTTGGTAGCAGTCCGAGTTGGTAGTTAGTCGGCGTGTTACTCTCTCCGCTACTGCTACTCCTCCACCAAGTAGAACACCGTTTACAGGCATCTCCATACTGGCATTCTTAATGCGAAATCTCCCCTGAAGATCATAATGTGATGTTGTTTAATCCATTTCGTGTTAGTTATGCTAGCGACTGGACTTCTTTATGGAGCGTTCATGCGGGGTATCAGCTGCATCAAAATCTTCAAACTGGTTTTTAAAACTACCGCGTCTGTACTGTCTGTGTCTGCGCGCACGTTATCGTTCACGCATGGTCTTCTCTATGGGATGTATATTTATTTTAGGAGCAACGTACGAATGAAAGGGTTGAAATCCATACTCGTCGCCTACATGTGCGGCATTTTTATCATTTCGTTTCCATAATAATTTTAGACACATAACGCTCGCGCCCTCCGCAATTTAATATTGCACTCCAACCAACTG
>NC_085875.1:29448087-29478087 GCF_034702125.1 Engraulis encrasicolus
TTGCGATGTGTTTTTAAAAAAAAAAGAAACGTGTGTGTATTGACTTGGATAAAGTTGGAGACACATGGAGAGGACAGGACAGGAGAGGAGAGGAGAGAAGAAAGAGGAGAGGAGAGGAGAGGAGAAAGAAAAGAGGAGAGGAGAGGGGTGGGGGAATGATAGACAGATACTCCATACCTCCTCCTCTTCCCTCATTCACACCCCTCCACCCCATTTCCTCCACCTTAGTCAAGTGACTTCCTCTTCCTCCAAGGTGATGAGACACTAGCCCCAGTTTGTCACTCAACCACTCCACTCACGCACGCACAGATACACGCACACACACACACACACACACACACACACACACACACACACACACACACACACACACACACACACACACACAGAGCGAGAGAGAGAGAGAGAGAGAGAGAGAGAGAGAGAGAGAGAGAGAGAGAGAGATGCACGCACGCGCACACACACACACACACACACACACACACACACACACACACACACACACACACACACACACACACACACAGAGGTTCAGCTTGAGGGGGTCCCTCTACTGACCTGCGACCTGTTATATGAGGGCCAGGTTAATCCCCACAGCTCTAACAATAGAGAGAAGGGCTCGGGGAGAGAGAGAGAGAGAGAGAGAGAGAGAGAGAGAGAGAGAGAGAGGTACAAAGACTCTTTTTTATCCCCCTCAGCCGGACATGACTTTGCTGTGATATATATTGATATGGACTACTGTGTGGTTACATCTTATTTTCACTTTTTATCTATGTAGGCGACTGTATATGCTAAATGTTGTTGGTCTGTGTGTGTTGTTGTGCCATGTATTTTATCTAAGTGTTGTTTTATGGCTCCTGAATGGAAGATAGATTTACTGCGGGGGCAAAAAAGGTTTCTTCATCCATCCATCCATCCATCCATCCATCCATTCCTTCATGGAAGTTTGACATTACAGCAAACACACCCTCTGTTTCCTAACTGGTCCACAGGGGTAGGTTGTCTTTGCATCAGTATGGGATGCAGGTTCGAATCCAACCACTAGTAGAAAAAATGTTTGTGTTTAGGCCTTCACTCATGGCTGAAGTGGCCTTGAACAAGGCACCCATAGCCTAACATTACTACAGGGACTGTAATCAATACAATACAATCATTGTAGGAGTAATATGCAACAGTTTTGGATAAAAGCGCCATTATGTAATTTAATATCATGTAATGTCATAGGCGTACAGCACAGCTTGTGTACTGTCAAATTACACCCACAACCCACAGAATTTCTGTTGCATATTGTTTTGTTTTTTTTCGCTTATCATCTGTCTGATTTAGACACATAGAATAGCAAGGGTGCAAGAGTTAAGTTATGGTGTACACTGATGCATTAACATGATATCAAATTAGCATAATGATATAATGATTCTAAAAAATAAATAGTAATAAGTAAAAAGTGGTAAATAAAAAAGACGTCTGCTTGTGTGTTTGTCAGTGTTTTTAACGGCTATGTGAAGATTTCCTATTGGGATTGTCTCCGCATTATCTCGGTTGTATGAATGCTGAAGGGTTTGTCACGTTTTGTGGGCCAATTTGTTTTTGTTTTTTAATTTAAATATTTTGCTTTTATAATAATCATATTTTTATGTTGTTTTTTGCTTGTTTTTTTCCAGATAAGTTTTTCCATTCCACAATTTCAACAATCTAAATGAAAGTATGAATTGGAGAATTCATGACAATTAATTACAACAACCTACAGCTAATATTATTTCATCGGTGCTTTTATGATTCTTGTTTTTCTGATGTGCAAAAAATGACATTGAAAACACAACCACTTGCCTGAGATGTGTTAATGTGCTTGTATCTGTCGCCCTCTGGTGTTGTTCTTCTGTAAAAGACATTCACATTTTTCACATTTCAAATAGGCCTATCTTTCAAATAGTTTAACCTTACTCAGGTAGGCTACAGAAGGATAAACGTTTGTTTTTTTTTTGTTTTTTTTTGTTTTTTTCAGTTAATTGTGGGAAAAGGGGAAAACACAACCGTCAGGTTTTTGGTATTCATTTTGTTCATACTAACATTATTTGTTCTTCACACTGTGTGTCTCACAAACATGCCCTCTCATCAATATTTTCCACTCCCACCAACTTCAAGTAGCCTAGGCTAATTCGATTTGCGTCTAAATTATTGTTTGCAGTTAGGCATGTAAGATGCAAGGACAAACAATCGCCATTTTCGTTCAGAGCTGTGGGCATACCCATATAACAATCTGGGCATTTAAACAACAGTCCATTCTAGTTTCAGGCATGTGTTCTGTCCAGAGGTGGAACGTAACTAAGTATTTTTACTTCGTTACTGTACTTAAGTAGTTTTTTCTGGAATTTGTACTTACTTGAGTAAAAATAAAAATGCAGACTTTTACTTTTACTCAATTCATTTTTTTGACAATTACTTGTACTTTCTACTCCTTACATTTCTAGAGGAAGACTTAGTTACTAGTTACATTTATCCTACGTTTTCCTGTGGTGTTTCGTGGATATTTGAGTAGGCTAGCCTCAGCTGCGGGCAGGGAGGTGGGACCAAGCCCCTCTTCCAAACTGACACCCAGACAGAAAAGATACTTTAAAAAACATTAACAGGACTCCATAGTCATGTTCTAATAGAACCGAAAACCGTTGCAGAAACTTTTTTCTATTGGATGAAGTAGGCAGACATGGAGAAAGACAGACACGGAGAAAGACAGCCATTGCGCAAGTACTTGTACTTTTGTACTCAAAAAGCACATTTTAAAGTTAGTACTTAGGACTTTTACTTAAGTACATTTTTGGTATACAACTTTTACTTTCACTTGAGTCATTTTGTCGCAGGGTACTTCTACTTTTACTTAAGTACACAACTTCAGTACTTCTTCCACCTCTGGTTCTGTCTAATGAAGAACGTGTGGACAAATGTGTTATTGTAGGCGTGAGTTGAACTTAGTAGACCTGCGTAACTTGCGTGTTGTCTTGATGGCGACACCTCGTGCCTCTTTCTGCCACTTCATCTGCACGCATTTTCTTGGGCGAGATGATGTTTAGCGCTTGAAAGTTGGGCGCATTAATCATTTAAACATTCTAATTAGGTCATTTCCTATGAGTTTAGCACAAAGAGTCAAAAGTTCTCCATGTCCACTGATGATGAATCGTTTCCAGTAAGTTTCTTACTCCAAGGTCAGGTGTCAGAGACCATCTTCAGTGCAGCTGTTGCCTCCATTCGTTGCAGCGTGGACCCCAAAGCCTAGTCAGCGGCGGTGTGACAAATGGACAAATATGTTTATTATCTCCATACTTGGGTCAGTAGCCTACAGTCGGCGCACTGTTGTGCATGTGTTGTAATTTGTTATTATGAAACCATAACTAGTGGACAAACAAGCTGAAACCTTCAGCCAAGCCTTTGCCTTGGTCAAGTGGGAGTGGCGAGGGTGCAAGAGTAATGGTGTGTCTATTCTCGCTCCCTTGTTTGGCTTATAAAAGGAGACACCAAGTGCCCTTTTCTAGACTTTACACGGTCCAGGAGGAGAGTTGTGGTTGTTTATTTCAAGATTTTCTGGTGTTTTAAACATGCAGTTCGACGGTATTCTCTTTACCATTGCGGTGTTGTGGGCATCCCTGCTACCAGGTAAGTAAAGTCGGTCTAAACATTTCCAGTAGCCTATTCCAAATTAAATTAGTAGGCCTAATGCTGTTGTTTTAGTGTTTAGTCAGGCCTTGTTTACTTTATTTTCCCAAGTGTTTAGTAGGCATTAAGATACAGTTATCTTACAGTTATCAGCTATCTTACAGTTATCTACATGAAATATGGGTTAGGCCTACTGTAATTTGATGGTCCCTGTCCAACAGGTGAGTGCGTGACGGGCGGGAAAGAGGCTGTGGCCCATTCGCGACCGTACATGGCATCGGTGCAGCAGCAGGGAGGAAAGCACGAATGTGGCGCGTTCCTCATCAGCAACCAGTGGCTCCTGAGTGCGGCTCACTGCTTCGTGGATGGGTGAGCTTTGCGTCAGGATTTGAATGTTTGAACAGTTGCTCTATAACTTTACTCAGGTGCAGAGCGCAAAAGGTTTCTTTTAAAACAAATCTTAAGTGACAGGGGGAATGCATCATCCACGTTTTTAGTTTTTTGTTCAAAAATCAAAATGTGTTTACCTCATTCAAAAACTTGCCTCTTGTTTTCAATATTTTCCACGAGCACACATATGCAGTGATAGGCCTATTACATTACATTGCACTTAGCTGACGCTTTCATTTATTCAAAGAGACGTACGGTTATTTGTCAGGGTATTACAGTCCCTGGAGAAGTGTGGGGTTGCTCAAGGGCACTTCAGCCATGGGTGTGGATGTGAAAGACCAGTTCCCTAACCACTTGGCCACGGCTGCCCCGGCTATTAGCCCCTATCATGTGTTAAGGACAGCTATGGAAGGTGTCTACATTCTGTATTAATTAGGCCTACACACATCAATGTAGTAAAACAATTTCCTCACAAAAACAAATGCATAATAATTCATTTTTCAGAGCTGGGGGTCGAACGGTTGTTGTTGGAGTGCATTCTTTGTCAGGAGAGGAAGCCACTAAGGAGACATTTCAAATTTCAGCTGTGTACAACCACCCAGACTTCAACACTGAAAATTACGACAATGACATTGCATTGATCAAGGTAAATACTGTATTTTATGTCTATATTCATATCTGCATGCATGTCTCTTCATTTCTTGGTGTTATTATCTATAGTTAGGCATATATGTTGTTGAATAATAATGCCTATATCGGACTACATGTTAGCTTTTTGTTTATTTGTTTGTTTGATTTTTTTTTATTTATTTTTTTTGGGGGGGGGGGATTCTTGCCTTTATTTGGAAAGAGCAGCTTAAGAATAGGCTGGAACATAATGGAAGAGAGAAACAGGAAACAACCTTGAGCCAGAATGGAACACGGCGTCAATGAGTGCGTTTTAATATGCGACCTTGCCTCCTCCACTTGCACTTGTCTCCTCGTCCCGCCTCCTGGCCCCTCCGTGGAGAAAACGATAAAGTTTCCCAGCTGTCAGCCTAGCCACAACAACTTTTGAGGGACTGTTTTTCATTCACCATCCCAATTGCAAATGAGAAGAAGACTCTACAATTGAGCTTTTGCAAGATATTGAAATATAATGCTGTTGTCAGTGATGTCATCATGACGAGAAGCAAGTGGAGGAGGCAAGGTCGCATATTGCAACGCACTCAGTATCCTAGCCACTTGAGCCACGTCCGGGGCCTATGCCCATGTTTTATAATGCCATAGTAAGTAGTCATCATATAGTTATTATATTTTGATGGGCAGTCATGGGTATGCGGTTATGGTGTCAGACTTGTAGCCTAAAGGTTGCCGGTTCGACTCCCGACCTGCCAGGTTGGTGGGGGGAGTAATTAACCAGTGCTCTCCCCCATCCTCCTCCATGACTGAGGTTACGAGTATCCTGAGCATGGCACCATCCCGCCGCACTGCTCCCTTGGGGCGCCATTGGGGGCTACCCCCTTGCACGGGTGAGGCATAAAATGCAATTTCGTTGTGTGCAGTGTGCAGTGAACACTTGTGTGCTGTGGAGTGCTGTGTCATAATGACAATGGGAGTTAGAGTTTCCCAGTTGGGCTTATCCTATTGTCGTACACTGTGATTGGCAGCTCGACGGCCCCGTGGTGGAGAGCGAGGCGGTGAAGCCCCTGTCCTATCAGGGGGCGGTGGCCGAGCCTGCGGAGGGGGCCGAGGTGGAAACGGCCGGCTGGGGCTCCCTCAACAACCTGGGCTCCCGGCCAGACAAGCTGCATGAGCTCGCCATCAGCGTCATGAGCCGCGTCCTGTGCGGCCGCAGCGACTACTACGGCACCAACTTCTCCAAGAACATGCTGTGTGCCGCCCGCAAGCGCAAGGACACCTGCGATGTAAGTTCACTGTACTGTACAGTATTGAGTACGAGCAGGGCCAGATATGGCTGCAGCATAGGGGCCCCCACCTGCCAGGGGGCCCCTGAGTGGCCAAAAGTGAAAAATTGCAGAATTGTGACAAGATGCAATATTGAAAAATGTATCTGTTGTGTTCAGTACAGTTGGTACATGTTGTTATTTTTACTCGTAATAACAACACTGTCTATGTACATTTGTCACTAAGGGCCCCAGGCCATCCAGCATGTTATAAGTATAGATACTTATTTGAATATGCATACGGTAGCCTACTTCCAGGCTTACCTCTGAAGCTCAGCTCACAGTGACTCTGCTATACAGTAGCCTATTCATTGTATTGCGATACTGACAAGATTAAAAAAGTGCTTCCCCCTTCCTTACAAATGCCAACTTCACATGCATGTGTCTTAACATACAGAGGGGCATCATACTCTCATGCAATCTCTGGAAAATAAAGATCCATTACAGCAGACCAAAGTGCACTACACAAAGGCACACACACACACACACACAAACAAAACCATGCTCCATGAATTGTGTGCTCCATGAACACAACCCAAAACACATTCAACCATGTGTATTTCAGTCAGTTATCTCTTATCTCTAAATGTTGCCTTCCTTCCTTCTATCCATCCATCCATCCCTCCCTCCATCCATCCATCCTTTCATCCATCATCCACCCATCCACATCCATCCATCCTTCATCCATCCATCCATCATCCTTTCTTCCTTCCCTACATCCATCCATCCATCCATCAATCCATTCATCTATCCATGGTTCCTTCCTTCACCTATCCGTCTCCTCTGACCCGCCAGGGTGACTCTGGAGGCCCCCTGCTGTATGGTGGCGTTGCGGTGGGCATCACGTCTAACGGCGGTAAGAAGTGCGGCTCCAGCAGGAAGCCGGGCCTCTACACCATCATCTCCCACTACAGCTCCTGGATCCAGGACACCATGACCGCCAACGCCTAGTGGTGTCACACACACAACTCACCTCCATGGCGGCCATGCCTATGGTGTCACACACAGCTCACCTCCATGGCCGCCATTCCTAGGTGGTGTCACTCACACACACATCATTCACTAGCATGGCCACCAACACATGCATCACACGCAACACACGCATGTAGGTGTCAAGTAGGTGGCAAGTAGGTGTCACACGCAACTCACCACTACCGCCCACCAACGTCTTAGTCTACACTAGGAACACATGCAACCCAATTTGGCAAAGCGAAGTGAAATTCGCCCTTCATTCCTATCACACAAGCAAAGTGGGCCGAAGGCCTGCAGCGTCAACAACGTAAATGTTTCAATCGATTTGATTCGCTACTACAACCTGTTGACCGTTGAGCTAAGCTGCCAGAATGAACCAATGATTTTCACTTCTCTTCGCTTCACTCATTTCGCCTCCATGTATCCCTGCTGTTAGGTGCTGTCACATAGTAGGCCTACTCACCATCACAACCCAGCTGTCACACTGCTTACAAAACCACAAGAACGAGTCTGTGTATAGTGGGAAAGGGCTTGACATCTAACTTCAAAAGTCTTAGAAAACTTTGAAAATTCATTTTTTACGTGTATATGTCTTATCAATATACTGAAGTTCAGAGATTGTGCCAGCCTTAAATGCACTGTTCACACTCACAGGTCAATACAAATCTGGATGTTTACTTTGATGGCTAATATTCAGGTAGATCACTTGTGGGGTGATTGCTTTTGGTGACATGACGATGAGAAAGTGGTTACGTGGTCCGGAAAACCAAATGTACATGTCCTTGTATGTTATGTCTTGAAATAATACGATTTTGTCAGGATTTTTTTTCTCAACCAGAACAAAAGAGCAAAGTTCTGTAACTCTTGCAGTCTCCGATTCTGTTGTAAGTAGAGGTCCTCAATGAGTTATAGAAAGAATCTCCATAACCACAACGACATCATTCTACAGAGACCCAAAATACACCAAACTGTCCAAACCATCTTTATTATAACAACCAAACATACTAAAGCTTTACAGGAGAAGAAATATTAGAGACCATCACCGTTTTTGAGCTAATTTCTTCATGTATGATGAGACACGACTGAAAGACTCTGGCTGATGGTACTGCTGATGTTCTGCACAAGTTTTTATAATAAACATTTCAGAGGACTGTGTGCTGGTTTTTGTCTTCATTTATTAGCAATGTTTTCCCCCAGTCACTTCGGTTCTTATCTTCTACGCTGTCCTTGGATATTACTTTTTCAAGCTGACTTGGGCCGGTTATGCAACCAGACAAGGAAGGCTGAAATAGATATGAAGTGTAATTCCTTTCCTCCTTCTTTCCTCCCTCTGTTTGGTTCGAGAGGCAGCTGCATGTTGTCACATTAATGTTTAGTCAGGGTTGAGAGACTAGAGAGTTGGAAGGTTCCCCACAATAAACACTCTGATCGCCCCAAAACGGTACAGCACGTTTTACAGCTGATGTTTTTCTAGAAAAACTATAGTCTTTTATATTTGTTTCTTTATATGCTGTTTCATTCTGTCTGTTCCTTTTGTATTACAATCTGCTACTGTAGCCTAGAAGATTTCACCAGGGAACTATGTGACTACATTTAAATGTTGCCACTGATGAGAAACAATGTGTATCATGATTTTCCATCCCTATGTTTCCATTAAAAAGCAACCTTCGTGGGAAGAGAGACAGAGAGACGAAAGACGCCAAGGGAGGACAAAGTTGTCCAGGCCTCTCACTCTCTCTCCTTTCGCGAAAGTCAATTGTAAACCTGATCTGATTGTCGTGTCTAGTTGTTTTAATACATTTTCTTTACAATTTTGCACAATGAAGATGGATCTGTGAATGGTAGGCGCCCAAGACTGTATTGAAGTCATAAAAGTTTGTTGTTTTACATGTAAATAGCTAAAGAGCTGTACAGCCATCATATATCTGATATAGCCTGATATCAGAAAGGCTAGAATGTGCTTGCTGTGAGGTATACCTTCCTGTAGGGGGCACTGTTTGCCTTTGGAGATAGAAATCTTAACCCTATACTGCACGCATTATTATCCCATCATGGAAAAAATTCTTGCTGTGGTTTTTGTCACATAAAATGAACTTCTTAAAACATTTTTTTTGGGGGGTACTTTTAGGTTTGTTGCCATATGGCAACATTGTGCAGTTACGGAAAGGATCCAGTGTACATTTTTACTCCAAGACCAAACAAGGGTCATACAACATTATGGATTATTTTATAGAAATATAATTGTTTTTATCTCAGAAAAACATTGAAAGTTTACCCACAAGTTCAAGGGAGTTATTTAACACATTTTTGCCATTGAGAGAACAAGTGAATACTGTTTATTATATCCACGAAAAACAGTATTTCAGTGGTATTACGTTGACCAACCACCAATGAATATATTAGGTATTAACACAATATCTGTGCATAGATTTGCACAAAAATGTGTATGGTAACTGTCTATAATATGTACATGAACTGATTTAATTTTGGAAGCCAACACTTTCAAGATGGCCGACATTCAAGATGGCCGATTTGCGGGCCAGGTATCTTTCAACATAACTGACAGTTTATTTGTCATAACTTTTGAATGGATGCTTGGATTTACACTAAACCTTGTGTGATAACACTCTATAATGAGTAAATAAGCCATGTAAAATTGTGAGGCCAGTGCTTTCAAGATAGCTGACTTTCAAGATGGCTGACTTTGAAGTTGGCAATCTTTCGAGGCGGCCTATCTTTTGTTTACGCCACAATTTTTCAATGGGTGCTTGGATTTGCAGTAAATCTTGTGTATTAATAATATAATTGGTTTATGAGCTGTTTGAAATGTGGATATTATGCTTTTAAAATGGCTGACTTTCAAAATGGTTGACTTTGTACAACATTTTTTGATCGGGTTGACAGATTTGCACAAACGTTGTGTGCTAATTAGCCTATTTATAACAGACAAATGAAGTCAAAACATTTTGGAGGCTTAAAATGGTCAAGATGACAGTAGCTTCATGCTCTAATCTGGGGTTTGGGGATTTTTGTGGTATACCTTTGGCAGTCTGGGGAGGCTGCATAGGCCTTGTTCGCTTTTCTGCATGTACTCAGAGTGAAAGCTCATAAAACAGTTCTGTACACCTATTATAACATTTTTAATGTTCATTACAGACTGCCATTTACACTAATTATAAATATTATCAGTTATCAATCATTCAATCAATAAATTAATCAATTAATCAATCAATTAGAATTGGGTATTTGTATCAATACACTTTCCCTATTGACCGTCTTGTTCCATTACCGCACAATGTTGCCGTATGGCAACATACCTATTTTTCAACATAAAAAGGAAATAATTTTTAGTTGAAAACAAAACAAATGGTGAAAACAGATCATGACTAACTATAGATCATCCCAATATTTTTTAAAATTTTGTAAATATTGCAAAAAGTGTGAAAAATCTTGGCTAATGCCAGAGCAATCTGTCAAGGAGACACATTCATGTACAGTGAGGGAAAGAGCGAGCCTGGGGCAGTGTGTGGTGTCATGTGATGTCAACAAACCACATAATTGGATAAAACAAGGCCACAGTTTCAATATGAAAACCAATCAGTGTCTATTATTTATATTTAAATACCAGGAAATGTCAAAAGAATGGTATGTTGCCATATGGCAACACCGTGCAGTATAGGGTTAAAACGGAGCAGTCTCACTCTCTTGGCGGTCAAAGAGGTGTATAAGTTGAGGTGAAGAAGACTAGACTACCATTTAATCTTGGTATGTTACAGAGATGTATCAACCCCTGGCAGATTTGAGTGTTTTGGAACTACGGTAGAGAGAGGACAGCTGCACAAAATTCTGATGTACTACAACCAGTAAGTCAGACTCTGAAAGCATTCCAAGTTTCCTTGAGAGGAGGGCCTGTTATTATCATTAACGAGATCGAACATTTAACAGAAAGTGCCACTATAAGCCATATTTATTGGCTAGCCCAGGCCTCTGGCCCTTGTGTAAGAAATTTAATGTGTACAGCTTCCACTTTCTTGGAACATCACATTAGATAAGACCCATCGCTTATCTTCTTAAAATTGACTGATACTTTCCCTCTGCCTCCATCTCTTCTCCTCTTTCAGTTCCCTCATTCTCTCCATCTTGTCATCTACCTCCTTATTCCCTCCCCACTTAAGTCTTATCTATTGTTCTCCATGAGTTCTCCATGAGTTCTGTCTTTTAGACAATCCTCGTCCTCGTCTCCTCCCCTTCTCCCTCCCTCTAACAGCCTTATCTTGGTTTTAATGTTCTCAGCACTGGTTAAGTCAAGGATTTTGATTGATTTACATTTTTACAAGGAAATGAAGGATCTTGTTTCTTTTGAGAGCATATGGTGCCAAATAGTGCCTTGTGGACAGTCAGAGGTGAAGAGCTTGATTTAATTCTCTTTTTGGGGTGCCTGTACACACAACATGAGAATGTAATATGTATCTATTTCTTTAATTTTATTTATATATATATATATATATATATATATATATATATATATATATATATATATATATATATATATATATATATATATATATAAATGAACACAGCTCCTAGGGAGCTATGTGTATTAGCGACATGAATCTGTAATAAAAGCTTTTTAAAAGTCTAGGTCTCCATGAGTTTTCTCCTTTCTGTCTCCTCTCTCAGACAGTCCTTGACTCGTCTCCTCCACTTCTCCTTCCCTCCCTCGCACCCTCATCTCTTCATTTCTTAAGAGTTCTCTCTTCCTCTCCTCCCGTCGTCTCCTCATCCCTCATTACCTCCTTACCCCCCTCATCTCTTCATCTTCATCAGTTCTCTCCTCCTCTCCTCCCCTCATCTCCTTTAACCTCCTCTCCTCTCTTCATCGTCTTGTCTTCTATGAGTTCTATCCTCCTCTCCTCCTCTCCTCCCCTCCTCCCCTCCTCTCCTCTCTTCATCGTCCTCTAAGAGTTCTTTCTTCCTCTCCTCCTCTCCTCCCCTCCCTTCCTTACCCCCTCTCCTCTCTTCATCCTCTTTTTCTATAAGAGTTCTCTCCTCCTCTCTTCCCCTGACCTCCTCATCCCCCTCTCATCTCTTTATCATCGTCTTGTTCTCTAAGAGTTCTTTCTTTCACTCTTCCTCTCCTCTCCTCACCTCCTTACCCCCTCTCATGTCTGCATCGTCTTGTTCTCTATGAGTCTTCCTCTCCTCCCATTGTCTCCTCTCCTCCCCTCACCTCCTTACCTTACCTCCCCTCACCTCCTTACTCCCTCTCATCTTTTCATCGTCTTGTTCTCTATGAGTTATCTCCTCCTGTCCTCCCCTCACCTCCTCACCGTCTCTCATCTCTTCATCTCTAAGAGTTCTCTCCTCCTCTCCTCCCCTCACCTCCTTACCCCCTCTCCTCTCTTCATCGTCTTTTTCTCTAAGAGTTCTCTCCTCCTCTTCTCCCCTCACCTCCTCTCATCTCTTCATTGTCTTGCTCTCTATGAGTTCTCTCTTCCTCTCTTCATCTCCTCCCCTCACCTCCTTACCCCCTCTCATCTCTTCATCTCCAAGAGTTCTCTCTTCTTCTCCTCCTCTCCTCCTCTCCTCCCCTCTCTTCATCTCCCCCCTCACCTCCTTACTCCTCTCATCTCTTCATCTCCAAGAGTTCTCTCTTCTTCTCTTCCTCTCCTCCTCTCCTCCTCTCTCCTCTCCTCCCCTCACCTCCTTACCCCCTCTCATCCCTTCGTTTTGTTCTCTATGAGTTCTCTCCTCATCTCCTCCTTACCATAGTGTCATCTCTTCATCTCTAAGAGTTCTCTCCTCCTCTCCTCCCCTCGTCTCCTCATCCCTCCTCACCTCCTCTCCTCCCCTCACCTCCTCACCCTCTCCTCTTCTTACCACAGTCTTCTTACTCTTCCTCTCCTCTCCTCACCTCTTTACCCCCTCTCATCTCCTCATCATCTTGTTCTCTATGAGTTCTCTCCTCTCCTCCCCTCGTCTCCTCTTCTCCCCTCACCTCCTCACCCCCTCTCATCTCTTCATTATCGTCTTCTTCTCCATGAGTTCCCTCCTCCTGTCCTCCAGCTCCTGCCTGCTGAAGCGGGGGCAGACATAGTGGCGTCCCCCGTGCGTGGCGGCCAGCTTGCGCACTCCACCCAGCAGCTCCCGCACCTGGCCGTGACTCACGGGGTTCCGGAGGCTGCCGTGGTTGAGCGCATAGTAGCGGCTGCCGCAGGTGCGTACCGTCTCCCGCAGCGCGGGGTGGGCGTTGGCCACATAGCTGTCGATGTTGCCCACTGCTCCCAGGGTGCCGTGCGGGTCGTCCCGGGTGAAGAGGACCAGCAGGTACTCGCAGATGTCACCTCCGAACGTCTGCTGGATCAGGCTGAGGAGCTTGGTCTCGCCTTGGGTGAAGCGGCCGACCTGCAAACACGCGTGCAGTGCACACACAGACACATATGCTGTGTTTACTGGTTGAAATGCCTGTGTACAGACACAACCACACACGTATGCACATACTACATACACTGACTGAACAACAGCTGCATAGATCAGCATACGCAGGCACACACACACACACACACACACACACACACACACACACACACACACACACACACACACACACACACACACACACATTAATTTAATGGATCTTTTTAGACCAATTGGGAAGCCTCCACTCATGTATGTGCATCTATTGCCCTCTTGTGGCAATATTACAGATTGAGAAGTGAGTTTTGTGGCCATTACAGTAAAACACAAGTGCACTATTTTGAACATTTAGCCCCTTTTCTGGTGGTCCTCACCAATGTTTTGATATTTGCCATTTCATTATTTGGCTAATTTATATTTTGTCTCAACTGGTTTTAGAATGGCCATCTATGAGGTTGTCCATATCTTTGTTTTAATTAGGGGCCAAGCAGCGAAGCTGGCGAAGGCCCCTAGTGTTTTAGTTCCCTCATTGACTCCAGTCAAAATTCTTCTCCCTCTGCAAGTCTATGGCAGCCCATAGAACCGTACATAGGAAAGTTATGAAAATTGGCACACATATTCTCGGCAGCATCAACATTACCCACAGCAATTAATAGGTCCCCAGCCCCAACGCTCTAGCGCCACCAGCAGGTCAAATTTGAAGGTACATTTCTGCTTGTAACTTTTGAACCGCTGGTCCAATTTTCAAAAACTTTGTATCCCTGGAATCCTTGGCCCAGGACAAATCCGAGAACTAGTGATGATATTGTACCCTGCGTGTATAGTTTTCCCGCAAATTAGAATTTTGTGAAATTCAATAAAAATGCTATTTTTCCCGCAATGTTTGACCAATTCACTCGAAACTTGGTATATAGTATCTCTGGACTGAGCTACACTTGGGGTCTCAAGGAATATTGGATATGTTTTATCGTTTAGCCGTGACATCCAATCAAAATGGTCGTAAAAGTGGTGAAACAGGAAGTGAAGTCATATCTCAGGAACCGTTTGTCGAATTAGGCTGGGATTTTGTTCACAGATAGTAGTTCATCCCATGACCTACCACAAAAAATGCAGGCTCCCAGCTCAACCCCTCTAGCGCCACCAACAGGTCAAAGTTTTAGTTACATTTTTGCCTGTAGCTTTTGAACTGTATGTTGGATTTTCTAACTATTGGGACACAGGTCATTTTCAGACTATGATGCATCCATATAATGATTTTCATGGTGATTGACAAAACTATGTGCTCACAGCAGCCATTCAAATTTGTGTCGTTTATGGAGGAACATTTTGGATGGCTCATACCCCATCCTCTGGCCTGACGCGGGGTCACAGAAGGGTCAGTTAGTGACACACACTTAAGCATGTGTGTGTGCTTAGCACACATACACAGAGGGGACACACGCGCGGGGTGTCATGTTACGTGTGTGTGCTAACCCACAGACAGAGCAGCAAACACACACACACACACACACACACACACACACACACACACACACACACACAGGGAGGAAGAAGCACTACTGTGAGAGAGAACAATAGCAGTGTAGCAGTAGGTAGCAAGTAGCACTACTGTCTGTCTGTCTGTCTGTCTGTCTGTCTGTCTGTCTGTCTGTCTGTCTGTCTGTCTGTCTGTCTGTCTGTCTGTCTGTCTGTCTGTCTGTCTCTCTCTCTCTCTCTCTCTCTCTCTCTCTCTCTCTCTCTCTCTCTCTCTCTCTCTCTCTCTCTCTGTAGAGAAGATGGTGTTTAGATAAGGGGCTTTGGACAATCTTTAATGGTGGTAAGTTATTTTTCAGGTGGTAATGATCAGTATTATGGGGGGTGATGTTGGGAATGCGGAAGGAGAGGTTTACTCCCTTTTATGGTGAATGAATGGAAGGATCAACATGCATGTAATGTAAAGTACACTTATGGTTCACAATAAAGGACTGTTGAAGGTCTCTCTGTAGATACTATAAAATATTATAAATACTCATAAGGCCCACATGAACATTCCAAAACACATGGTAGAGAGAGAGAGAGAGAGAGAGAGAGAGAGAGAGAGAGAGAGAGAGAGAGAGAGAGAGAGAGAGAGACTATACTGCACTTTTACACTAGGTTACCTCCCTGAATCTTTGTGTTCTGCAGTCTAGACTGTGACGTAGTACTCCGGCTTGTGAGTTGAACTGTGGAATTCTGGCTACGTTCAAAAAGCACCTGAAATCACATTCATTCACTGAGGCATATGGTCCTTAACCACCCTGTCTTACAACTACGCTTCTACCCCCTCCTCTCTTCTCCCATCTATTCCCTAGCCCAGTGGTTCTAAAGCTTTTTGAACAAATCTCCCAACGCCGCCTTCACCTCACCATAAGCCTAACAACATCCCCTTTAAAAATAAAATAAACTGATGGCCACCCAATTGCAAATAAAGCATTACCCCCTCTCAGCTGTATTCTTCTCAACAACTCCACAGGGCTTCCTAACATCCCCTGGGAGGATGTAGAGCCCCCGTTGAGAAACACAGTAATAGTATAGAAGTTAGATTGTAGATCACAAGGTTTCAATCCCACCCTTATCAATCCTTTTACCCCTCCATGGCGTCAGTGCTTATGAGCACTTCAATTGTTCAATTGAATTCAATTTCTTCTGAGTATCAGACCTCTTATCTGTTGATGTGCTGCGTATGAATTTTTGAGGGTGTTGAGATTTGTTAAGCTGACTCAATATAAACTGAGGGCAGCATTCTGCTATTTGTCATGTAATTAGAAAAGCAAATAGCTCAGTGTAATATAGTACAAAATAAAGGAAAGTGGTTATAGGTAAGTAGAATATGTACAGATAAGTAGAGTACGCAATTGGCTTAGGTACAATAGTTATGAATGCACAGGTAGGGCAATGGTAAGTAGAGTGGGGGCAAATTATCAATATAATTTGTAATTTGTACAGTCGTGGAGTAATGGTGAGGAAATGAATATCACAGAGTTGCAGATTCCATTCAACCAATAGGGGCCTACCAATTCCTGCCTCTTCCCTCAATGGCTGCAGTGCCCTTGAGCAAGGCATCTCGTCACACTTATGCAGGGACTGCAATGCCCTGCAATATAGGCAAGTTGTTTTGGATGAAAGTGTCAACTAGTGTAATGTAATTGGTCAGTTCTCTTGGCATGGCAAGTTAGGCTGATTAACTGCTTGGCCCCGCATTGCTGCTTGCAGCTATATTTGTTTTCAAACGTATGCATCTCACCAAGTGGTTAGAGGTGTTCACTGGCATTCCCTAACAAGTTTGAAAGCCAAATATGGCTTCTACCATTTTCGTGATTGAAAGAAACAAGTATGTTTAAAATTATAAACAAAACACAACGAAAGCCATGTTTCATCACAAAGCCTGTTATGGAATACCAGTGAACACCACTAAACACTTGGTGAGTGGTACATCACATTAGTAATGGCCACTGTAGGAGCTGGGTAAACCATGGCTATTTCTCAAAGTCAAGTGTCCTAGCCTTGCTAGGACGAGTAGTAACACCCATTTTTCGTGGATTTCACCAAAGAGTATTCAAGAACTAGTCATAAGTGTAATTAATAATTGGATTCTCCTTGGTGAAATCTGCGAAAAATGGGCGTTACTCGCAGGGGCGTCGCCAGGGACGTGCCTGTGTATTGATTTGCTGTGCCCCGCTAACAAAAAAAAACCTTGCTACCTTCGAATTTAGCTCAAGTTAAGCATACAGAGTAATCTACAGAATGTGCACAAAATAGCGCACATGCATTACTTGTAATAATATGATTAATTTACAAGCTTTTAAAAAAAAAAAAAACTGCAAAAAAATGTCATTATCTCTTGGTGCCCTACTGTGCCCCTGTATGTATAGCATTAGGTCAGCTGATGCCCCTGGTTAAGCGTCCTAGCAAGGCTCAAACACTTCACTTTGAGAAACACCCCATATGGAGTTACACTGACACCCACCTGCATGACTAAGATGAAGGCATGTGGGCCAGGTGAGGCCAGAGCCAGGCAGTCCCTCACGTCACTCAGCTTCTCTAGGTAGTCCTCGTCCCAGAGCTCGGGGGTATCCACGACCACCAGGCGATGCCCGTCCACACAGATGGCTCTGTCTTCACAGCATTCCGTGGGGCCTCGGATCTCCCCCCTCAGTCGGCTGCTCGGGAATCGGCTCGCTGCCCTGGTCAGAATAGTGTCAGCTGCCAAGGTCTTGCCACTGCCCGACAGACCCAGCAAGACGATCGTTGTCTGGCCTTTTTCACCACCACTACCTATTGGTGCTGTAAGAAACAACAAACGATCAGGGAGATGCACATTTATTCTGCAGGAGAAAAAAAATCAGGTTACATTTAACTTTGAAGCAGCCATGTTGTACTTTAATAACATTTTATTTCCTTTTAAAAAAAAATAGTATAGGATATAAAACGTATTGCTCTGTGTATTTGTACAAAATCACTGCTATATGACGGAGATCTGACCCCTAACCCCTGATTTTTTTCCTGTAGCCTCTAAGCACAGATGGGCACCCCCATTCACTCATGGCTGAAAAGACTCAACTCTATTATAACAATATGACTATGACATTATCGAGAGCCTTCAGTGACAGATTAAGACTTTGTCATAACATTGTGGTGAAAGAGAGGTTATAACATACATTGCGGAAAGGGGTTAAAAATGAGTTTGTATCTAATGTTTTTGCACAGAATAGACCATCACACACACACACACACACACACACACACACACACACACACACACACACACACACACACACACACACACACACACACACACACACACACACACACACACACACACAATTTCCCAATGTCAAGTGTATGAGCCTTGGAAGTGTGTCAGCCCAATTAGTCACGCCCAGTGATTGGATACTCCACAGAGTTTACCAAAGAGTATCCAATCACTGGGTGTGATTACGAAGGCTGATACACTTGGGAGGGCGCACACTAGACATTGGGAAACGGCCTCTGTCTTACCTGCACTGTGTTCAGACAGCTCCAGCAGACTCTTGTACCCCCTAACCGCCTCAGCGCAGCTCTCTTTCCTCTCCTGCCACTCCTTCCGGTCAGCCTCCTCCTTCTCCCTCTCCTCCGCGTGCCTCCTCCTCACCTCCTCCATCTCCTGCGCCCGGGCCTCCTCCCGCTGCCTCATCCTCTCGGCGGCCTCCATCTCCTTCCCCTCGGCCTCCGCCAGCTTCTCCCTGAGCATGGTGACGGCCGCCTCCTCTGCGCGCCTCCTCCGCGCCTCGCCGTACATGTCCCACGTGTAGCCCTCGTGGTGGACGCACTGAGAGAGCGCAAAGTCCGCCATCTCCAGCAGCGCCCCCACCTGGTCGGAGGACTTCGTCGCAGCGTCGCCGCCGCTGAGACGACAGAACCTCCCGTTGCAGACGTCCACCAGCTCTAGAAGACCCTCGTCCATCTCCTGCGTGAGTGCGGAGGAGGAGGAGGATGCCGTGGCCAAGGACACCACCACCAGGACCCCGAAGGCGTGGTCCCCAAAGTTGGTCCTCAGTATCTCCACGGCACGGCGCTCCCTCTGACCATAGGCCTCCTCGCGTAGGACCAGCAGGAAGGCCTGCAGACCGCCGCTCAAGGCCGTCCTGGTGAAGGCATCTAGATCGGTGAGGATCTCCTCGTCCGGTCGCTCGGGGTTCAGGAGGCCGGCGGTGCTGAGCAGGGTGACCTCTCTGTCGGCGGTCACTGACAGGGTGACGTCGTAGTCCCCGTGAGGGCCCTTGCTCTCCTCCTCACTGCCCGAGCTCTGTTTGATGCAGCTCAGTAGAGTGTCCCAGTCCTCAGCGCTAGTCCCCACCACCAGCATGCGGCTAGGCTCACTGAGTCCATCTACAACAGGATACACAGAATGTGCAGGAAACAAAATAATGTGTTTTAGTTGCATGCTTTACAATGCAACAACAAACCTGCTATCAATCATTTTGCATATTTGCATATTTGCATATTAAGTAGTGTGTAGAGGGATTGGATTCTGCCATGAGACTTTAAAATGGCTGCACTCTACTGTGTGACTTCCTATGCTATACTTAATTAGGTATAATCAGGGTCGGATTAACGCACAGGCTAGATATGGTTGCAGCCTAGGGGCCCCCACCTGCCAGTAAGCTCCTAATTGGCCCAAAGTGAAAAATAGAAAAGGATGCAATATAGAAAAAATCATATTGAGTACGGTTGGTGTACAGGTTGTCCTTAAATCCTAGCTTGTAATTCTGACACTGTCTATGAAAAATTTGTCATGAAATTTGACCTCCGGGGCGGCCCACAGCAACGCCTAGGGGCCCCAGGTAAGGTTAATCCGGCCCTGGGTATAATAATTAACACTTCATTTGAACATTTTCATCCCTTTCTATTTTCCTGAACACCTCTTGTACACTTTCAAATAGTGTGGCTATTCCCAAAGTTAGCAAGTAAATCATTGTCAGACCAATCCCCCTCATTGAACCGGCTTTGCACGTATTGTGTGTTTGACTACATGCAAAGCCACAGCCGTTTAACACACAAGATAAAAGTATGAGTGCAACATGAGTGTTTCAGCGTGCACAGTACTTATCTATGCAAAATGACCTTCCGCAAGCCTGTCGAGACCTTTCTTTTCCCTCCTTTCCTTCCTTCACAAATAACCGGGGTTCCAAATTAACTTTTTTTTAAATCACCAGCCAAAATGGCTAGTAGATGTTAATCTAATAGCCAAACACACACTCACTAATGGGTCAAAGTGGCTTGTTAGTTGCTCTTTTTTACCAGCCAAACTGAATTTTCTCCAGCATTTGGCTGGCTGGCAGGTGTTAATTTAGAGCCCTGCAAATAACTATCCCTGTTCGTCTGCACTAACCCTGCTTGGCCTGTATTCTTGTATCTCCACACATATTGTATGCTACTATTTATGTCATCAGCTGTAAGTTTCTTTGAGTTTGAAGAAAGTGTAAATGCAATAACGTTAAGTGAAAAAAGGACTTACTCTGAGACATCGTTCTGTCCAAACCCAGCAGCTATCAAGGACTAAATGAGCAAAGCACGTTTAGGCAGAACAGGACTTGCCACTTCAGGGGAAGGAGGAGGAAATAACATCTTTTTAAACCATCTTGACACGAGATGTGATGTGCTACTAGTGTTTTTTCAAGATTCAAGATTCAAGATTCAAGGTTTCTTTTATTACATCTCATCATAGGTTTGAAGCCTATAATAGGTAAAAATTGTTGTGCTTTGTCTCCTCAAAAGATAAATAAATAAATGAAAGGTGTGTGTGTGTGTGTGTGTGTGTGTGTGTGTGTGTGTGTGTGTGTGTGTGTGTGTGTGTGTGTGTGTGTGTGTGTGTGTGTGTGTGTGTGTGTGTATTTTGGGTGCATCGTGGGAAGGGCCTGGCCCAGGAACAGTTCACCTGGTCCTACGACCAGCTTTAATGCGGTAAAGACAATGAGTCGCTAGCTGACCCAGGGTCAGTAGTACAAGTGATTGGTAATAGCTTGAGCTATTGTGTATCTGCAGGCCCGCTGACAGGGAGGGACAAGTGGGTATGTTGTCCCGGGCCCAGGGAAGCAGGGGTCCCAGAATTGGGTCCCCATTACATTGTAACTTACTGTATCTGTTGGGTAAGCGGCCCTTTCAGATGACTTTGTCCTGGGCCCATGGAAAAGCTGCCCTGCTTGTCTGACACCGGGAAGTGCATTCCTCTGTGCCAGTGGCTGTGAGAGATGTTTGTCTGCTCTTCCTCATTCTGGCGAGTCACACATTCCCTGCGTGGGTGTCATCAGAGGCACGAGACGGGGCTGTCATCATCATGGCCAGCAGGAACAATGGGACAGTAGTACTGTAGAAGATCTCCAGAAGAACACTTGAGTATGCTGACGGCAAAGTTAGTAGGCCTACTCAAATTACATATCTGTTGTGTATGCTAGGCTACGGTATGTTGGTAAAGTAATACAGTCTGTCCGCTAGGTTCATGAAAGGTTTGGTATGAATGGGTCATGATCATGAAACCATCGTGAATGCTTCGTGCAGACTTTATAACAGCTGCTATGAATGTGTTATGCAGGAACATGTCAAGTAAAGTGGAAGAGAAGGAGAGAAGACAAAAATATTGTAGAAGGTAGAAAGTATTATAGGGAGTAGATAGCTGTGATTAAAGGCGTTTTTTAAAACATAATTTAAAAAAAGGATAATGTTGGGGCAGTTTTAATTTGGACAGGAAGTTGGTTCCATTTGGCAGCATAGACCTAATCAGAGAAATAGAGGGCCTAAGTAGATGCAAAAATCGCCTAAAAGCCACCATAACTTACTAGGGCTATCCCCAAATGTCAGACTAGACCATTGTCCCTGCATGATTAGGCTGCATAGACGTGCACAGATAGGGACGTGGTGGTGCTTAAGCACCTGCCCCTTTGCCCTACTGGACAAAAAAAGCCCCTCTTGAGAGTTCCTTTTTTCACAATGGACTGTGGTCCATGTTGACATGATCATATGGTACAAATGCTTGACGATCAAAAGCATGTGACAATTTCCTGATATACTAGTCTCTGTAATGCGGCTGTAGGCCTAAGTTCCACCCCACCTCGAGCACCTGCCCCCCAAAATGTCTGTGCATGCCACTGTTAGGCTGATTAAAGAATGAGGGAATAATGGGTAGAGCAGAATTCAGAATTCATAGGATTAATGCTAATGGGAAACTTTTGGTCTATCCCTAGGCCTACTTTAACCTGATTTACATCATCTGGCTGCGTTCAGCAACTAGGCTACACGCGTGGCAGGGCGTTCCTGAGACGCTACTGCTCTGTTTAGAGCTGTGTGCAATGGAACCTGCCTGGGGTTTTTGGCGTCTACTTGCACTCCACACTTGACTTGATTAACTCAGGTATCCCTTTCTTCATTTCCATTCAACTGGGTACATTCTTACCCAGGGCTGGATTAAGATATCACAGAGCCCCTAGAGAGGGTGGCTGTAGTAGGCCTCCGCAGAAGGCAAACTCCATAATAAAATTGCATAATTCCGGAATGAAGGATAACAAGGTCTGCTAAACATGGAGAGGAAGTTTAATTAAATTTCAAACTGTACCTGACTTAAGTTGTGATAGGCCACAGCTCATCTGTTTAGAAGGTGCAGGATTCAGTAGAGATTTCTGTATAAAAAGAAGGCAATCCGCACACTTCAGGTCTATTTTTGTGCAAAGAAGGTTTACTTGACTTGCAAGCTTTCGGTCCTTAGACCTTCATCAGGCAGTACAACAACTGTACCTGACCAAATTTCTAGACTACATCTTGTCACATTTCAGAAATGAAAATGTTTTACCCCCTTTGGTAAATTTGGGGCCCCCTAGCTGGTGGGGGCCCCTAGGCTGCAATCATATCTAACCTGTGCGTTAGCCTGTGCGTCCGACCCTGCTCTTACCCATTACGCCTCCATAGCCTAAGCTGTGTAATGACATCCAACACAGTCAATAAAAAAGCTCAACATCCAACAACTGTTTCAGCGGATATCCTTCGCCCCACTGACATGTAGGGAATTAGTCATGTATAACAATAGCTCGCAGGAAAAATAACAGGAAATACTGTGTGTGTGTGTGTGTGTGTGTGTGTGTGTGTGTGTGTGTGTGTGTGTGTGTGTGTGTGTGCGTGCGTGTGCGTGTGTGTGTGTGTGTGTGTGTGTGTGTGTTTGAGTGTGAGAGAGAGAGAGAGAGAGAGAGAGAGAGAGAGAGAGAGAGAGAGAGAGAGAGAGAGAGAGAGAGAGAGAGAGAGAGAGAGAGAGAGAGAGCGTGTGTGTGTGCGCACGCGCAGGTGAAGGCCTATCAATTTTCTTATCATGACCTGGAAGGATGGGTGAAGCACACACACACACACACACACACACACACACACACACACACACACACACACACACACACACACACACACACACTGGGGTCATCCCCCCAGTCTGATTGCCATGGGCAGGCTGCAGGCAGATTATTTATGGTGAGAGGGGACCAAATATTCAAATCCCCATAGCAACAGGCTGCGATTTGCAGGTATAAGACATATGTAGCACATGGACTGTCTTGGTCTAACATCAAGTATTTTAAGAAAATTGCAAATTTGGATGACATCATATCAGGGCTGACAAAGCAGGCGCATTATCCATGTTTAGCGCGCGCGACCGCTCTGTTTTTCCAACACATAACATCTAAAAAGGTCTGCTCTGGCGATTGATTCTGTTGTGTCAAATTACCTGTTTTCATTGGTGGGAAATGTAGCTGGTCAATTTGTTCAAGACATTCGGTTTATCATCATCATCACCCCTTTTCTAAAGAGCCTATCCGTTGTTTCTTTTTGTCGTTCAGATTTCTTCCCTAACCACAAGACCAACACCGTTTCCTGCCGAGGAAAGACGTTGCCGTAGGATTGCATGGGTTTTCTGTCGGCTTGCCGCTGTCAAGGGACGCCCGCGTTTACTTCAACTTCTCAAATGGAAGGGTGAGCATGTTGTACGGAATATCAATATTTTCGTTATATAATTAACACATGATCAGTCTTCCCTAATACGTTACTTAAGTAAGGTATTGGATTGAACAAATGACAAGAAATATGTTCGTATCGCGAAATAAATGCATGATTTTGCGATGACTGTTGTTACACTTCCCCATTTTCTGTAAGTGGTACGAGCCGTTACTATGCCTTCGGTTTTCTGTTTCGTCCCTCGCAGCTTCGACTGTTGATGATGGAGTTTCACCGCGGGGTTATCAAGAAAAGCGGATAATTCTAAAACGTTGTTGAATGTGCCATCGCAAAAATGACTAGCGTACGAAGAAAAATAGGGAAATATACACCGATGAGCTCTGCAGTCAGGTAATGGCATATTCATTTCTGATGACACGTTATTTTTTGAATGTAGGTTAGTGGGATTTTTCTGGTCGCTGGGCAGATGCGCGCAAATACAGATGTTGATCCTGTTTCAGCTTCCTTACTAGGCAGCATCAATTTAAGGATAAGCTGGCATATCAGCTTATTTTGCGTTATGATATGATCATTAGTAGACACAAAGAATAGATTTAAAAATATTTTAGCATAATCCATCCAGTCAGCTATCTATGTGATGTCTACGCCATGTTCATGAATGGTTAACGTTAGAAACGCCCAGGCTGCGACATTAATGTTTAACGTTAGCTTGATAGCTAGAAATGGTTTTCAAAATTTGACAGTTCGAATAACGTTATCAGTTGTCACTGTCGGTTTTGTATCAGCTGTTTAGCTTCCCTAAGTGGTTTGTTGTCTGACTCTGGGATTTCTGTCAGTCTAGACATAAGACGCATATTTAACCGAAAAATAAGGCCGTTAATACGTTAAACGTTCTAATATGATATTTTCCTCCTATCCTTATCTGTGGAACAGTACACCATCGGGTTGGGTTTGGCATTTTTTAATAAATAGACATTGGTGCCTTGCTTGCTTGGCAAAGGGGAAATCCTGGCGGCGCAGTCAACATGCTTGCATCCATCTTGAGGAATGAGATGGTTGGCGAGGAGCGATGTAAACATCCGCTGCAGAGCATGGAGCTTAGTACAATGAAACGTGACTAGATTTCTGAGGAGATATCAGATCATCTAGCTGGTTTGCCGGATGATGATTAAAGCTTCAGATTAAGATAACAGTCCCGGCATCGCCCTGTCTGACTTTGCACTGGGTTAGTCCGCCCAATTAACCTACTATCTGGACGTATTAGGGTCACGTTTTGGTGGAGTTTATTGTAGGAGGCAGGAAAAACACAGTGGCACGAGACAGGCAAGAATCAGTGGGGGAGTGTGGTCTCTAGGAGACCGAGACTGAGGCTTTGTGTTGTTGCTGCTGGAGGCCTCCTCACTTCAACTCACACACATAAAATCTCAAATCCTGCATATTTTAAGCAACAGTTTCTCACAGAATCCCTCAGACTCAGGCGAAAGACAATCACAACAACACCTCAAGAAAGCTAGAAGGCTGGCATAACCACTGAACTAAAAGAATATTTTTTACAGCTAACACAGACCAATACATTCACATAGACAGCAGGTAAAATATATGGTGCACGTGCAAATGACATCAGTTATTCGAAGCAAATTAATTCACTGATGTATATTATTCACGACGTTTTGTCAAGAGTACAATAGTGTCATTGTGCTTGAAGGTTGTGTTGTGGGATGCTGTGTGTGTTGTTGCTCTGCAGCGTGCAAGAGTTGATGGAGGTGGCTGCTGGTGGTGGTTGGTGGGATTGGAAGGGGGGTGTCTTGGGGTTGCAGGCCCCTCAGGAAAAGCTTCAGCCAAAGGGGGAGAGAGAGAAACATGCCTAGGCATGCTCAGGCAACGCTCCACGTGCACCGACTGCATGTGTTGTGGATGTATTATTACCCCTCCTCCTTTCTCCTTAGAAGAAAGTCCCACAGCACTGAAGAAGGAAAAAAAATAATCACGGCCATTTCTGATATCCTGTGTTTGTGCAGAGCACACGAGGCCCGAGACCCAGAGAGAGTGCCCCCTCCCTCTGTTGTTCCATTGTAGATGAATGTGTTTTAATTATATACAAGGCCTACTTTAGGGGTCATTTTGTCTTGATTAACATTTCAAGAATGGGTATTGTTGTGGTGTCATTGTGGTGTGTAGCTAAACAAAAGCTTCAGAATGCTAGAAATGTAGGCTAAAAGGATTAGATTGGGGATCAGTTTGAGAAATGTTTGGTCTGGACAGATATGTACTCAAATACTAAGAATGGAATAGTGTAAAGATATTTCTCTGAATAACACCAGTCTCTCATTTCACATGTTTAAGACATCAGAAAATGTGCATGAAAGGAAGTGCGTAGCCTAAATTGCCTGAATCATAAGAAGCACTTTGCGCTTTGTGCTTGCCCAGTGTGAGATGAGATTCTTGTAATTGGCACCAGTGTGCACTGGTTCACCCTGCAAGTGAGAGGTCATTGTTGGAGGCATTGGGTGATTCTCACGAAATCGGACATATGAGGTGGCACGAACCATTGTGGGGAATGAGTAAATGCTATCCAATTCAGAAAAAATGGCTTATATACATATAAGCATGGGCTATCAGGGAAATAATAAAAGGAGAACAATATGATTATTTTAAATATATATTTTTTACAATTTATTGTGAAATTCTCAGTACCGCAACGCGTCCATTGCTACATTTTGACTCTTAAAGTGTAAATATTTCATATTTTTAATAAAGAAAGAAGTCAGAACTTAGATGCATCTTATAAACTAAATAGTGACAGTGAATACATAAGTAGTTTTAGGAATTCATTTGCAGAAGAGGAGAAAATATTAAGAAAAACAACTTTGGTCAACTTTGGCCAAGACCAAAATTCTCAGCCTCCGCAATATTTTTAAGCATCATTTAAAACCAGAAGGAACAGAAAAAACAAGTTATTTTGTATGGGGGGATTCCTTTTACCATAACACCCAAGATGGCTACCAAGATGGCTCTTCATTCTATATCTCTCCAGATAAATGTTCACAATTTGGTTGCCAAGGTGCCTACACAACTTTTTGTTTCTCATTACCGATACACAAAGTTTTCATTGTTAAAATAATGTATATTTTGTTCTCTTTTGGTAATTATTTAGTCTTTTTAAGTCTTAATACAAATATTTAACAAAAGTTATCCAGACATCAAGGTGCCCTTTACAAAGATCAAAGAAGCTTAAGGTCACTCACACTCCGCAACACTTTTTCTCATACACCGCAATGGTTTTTCTCAGCTCCGCAATGGTTTTTCTCATATACCGCAATGGTTTCTCATACTCCGCAACAGTTTTCTCATACTCCGCAACAACTGAACTAAGTTGTGGTGGAAAAGGCAAAATATTCACAGAAGTGAATTAAATGACTAAAATACAATAAAATACAATATTTCTACATTTTCCCCAACAGTTGAGGGTTAGGACACCAGGAGGGAGCCTGCCAAGGAACTAAATCAGTGCAAGATCACCACTATTCTCATTACCGCAACACATATTTATTTGCAATTTGTTTTAATGTTGCAAAACTATATTTAGTTTGTAATTGTATTAGGATAAATAGTAGTTCTTCATATTTCATCTGTATTAAAAATCTATGTAGGTACATGATGTTTTAATTAAATAGCCTAAAAACAAGGCTCCCACTTATGAAATGTGTTGCGGTAATGAGAAAAATCACAATAATAGAAAACAATATTAAAATACAAAATACAGTATTTCTGTGTTCTATACACCTCTGAGTACTTATGTTAATATCATACCTGTGAAATTCCAAAAATATGTGATTTACTTATATTTTTTCTATCCTGATATCATGTTGCGGTACTGAGAATTTTGGTGCTCTGGCCGATTAAAATTACACTAAATATTCAGAAAAAATATGATTTCATGAAATTTTTTTTTATGTATTTCGGACCTCCATCTTGCAAAGCCAAGATAAAATTTGAATTTAAATGTCTTTTAAAAAATTTGGGGCTTGGTCCATTTGAAACGTTTTCGTGAGAATCACCCCATTGTCTGTTAACAGAGAGTGTATTGACTGCACAGATATAGTCACAGCCTTGTCACTTGCAATTGGGCAAAGCAGAGACTGAGGCTAGTTTGCAGTGTGTGGAGTATCCTACAGCTCTAATGGATGTTGCCTTTACACTATGCCTTTACACTATCACTTCTGTGTCAGTGGTCATCAAGAAGATCAATATGTCAATGAGATTCTGTGTTGTCTAAAAAGGGCTAAATGCATCTCTTATGCAGCATTATCCACACGTCGATAGTTGGTATTCAGTTTTGTAGTTTGCAGCCTTGTAGGCCTATTGGTTTGAGAATGATGAAGGAGCATGGTACTAGTATTCCAACTTAGCCAAGGCCCTCTACTGTAGTGGTTTAGTGACGTATTAGGCTCTAAATGTTATCGCTTCTATTTGTATGCTGGATAACACTTTATTTTAATGGTTCACTTTTATAGTGGCTCTACCACATTAAGTACAGTGTAATAACCAGTGTAACAATATTTAACACCATGTAATACCAGTGTACCTACCATGTACTAACCCTAACCCAAACCCTGACTTAACCCTAACCCTACTGTAGATGTAAGTACAAAATTGGTGCATGGCATTGGTTACATTGGTATTACATGGTATTAAATATTGTTGCACTGGTTATTACACTGTACCTAATGTGGTAGATCCGCTGTAATAGTGAACCATTAAAATAAAGTGTAATCGTATGCTGAAATAGGTCCACTGTACTTTTATCTTTAATATGGTCAAATCATTTGGAAACTTTGCTGAAACTGAGCTTTGTTGGTTTGATGTATGCCCAAGAGTGTGGACCTTCACAGTGTGAGCATGTTAGATTAAAGCGCAATCCTCACCAGTCCTTTAATGGTCTGTAGTGTACTGTGCTCCTCCTGTGAGTATGGCATCTGTTTACTGTAATGTGTAGTAGGCCTGCCTGCCTGCCTGCCGGCTTAAAGCATAATGGTGCTCAGAGATTGTGTCTCAGTCTCTGGTGAATCTGATCTGCCTTGCTCTGCTCACTGCAACTCTATCCTCTCTCCTCTGCTCTCTACTACCTACCACAGCTGCTCCCGTCTGCGGCTGCTCCAGGATCTACTGAAGAAGGACGCAGGCAGCAACACACCTGATGCCATCCTCTGCTCCTTAGGTTGGTGGCTCCATACTGTATGCACCCATCGGTTGTGTGGGTGAACTGGGGTTTTGTGTGTGTGTGTGTGTGTGTGTGTGTGTGTGTGTGTGTGTGTGTGTGTGTGTGTGTGTGTGTGTGTGTGTGTGTGTGTGTGTGAGTGAGTGAGTGAAAGAGAGAGAGAGAGAGAGATAGTTGTAAATTAACTCTACAGCACGAACATGTAACCATTTACCAGCCTATGACAAATAAATGGTTAATTGAATCAGCAATGGAACAATCAACTGTTATTTTTCCATCCAAAAGTTACCAGCCAATAGGCTGCATTTTGCCAGCATTTGGCCAGATGGCTAGTGCCAATATCCATCCAATGCGTTTGCATAGAAGACTAGACTTAAGTTAAGTCATGCCAGAATGAAATGTGACTAGTCTCACGGGATAAAAACCAGGGATATGAAAAATAGGGATTGATATGATTGTAAAAGTAGTCTGGAAGGTATTAAGACTCCACATGGACTTCCTGAATTCAGAGAGAGCGAGAAAGATCTAGAGATTAAATTTCCAATTTTAATATCGAACAGAGAGGAGCAGGATTAAGTTTATAATGACTTCCTTTTTAAATCCTTAATCCACTATTGAAATTTTGATGTGTTATCATCTTACGCACTGTAGGTCAAGCCCATATAAGATGCCTTGTGTGTTTTAATTCTTAAAACCTCCACAGTAGCCCTGGTTGTGGCTTTGCCAGCTTTCAAACAATGAAAAAGTACAGAAGAAGAGTAGGTAGAGCGTTGCTTGTATCCTTAAAATCAACTGGTGCTCTTGGAGGGTGCCATGTTCAACAAAAAGAAAAAAAGAAAAGGAAAAAATCCTTGAACCAGGCACTTCAGTTGATTTAAAATGTAAAAAACAATCTTTATTTAGTGGGCTAATACATTAAGATTATTTTAT
>NC_085875.1:29483087-29490587 GCF_034702125.1 Engraulis encrasicolus
TCGTTTCTTAAGTCTCTGTATTTGGGTTTGTGTTTGCCTACCTACATTCTTAATTTCCTGGATTGCCTGGATTGCCTGTGTTGGCCCCACACACTGTTATGCTTTAGCCTTTCAGCATATCTCTCAGCTTTTGCATGATCTCAGTGTATCTCTCCTGGTTAATTTTGCTCTTGCTGATTTCCCTTCTTTGTCAGTGTGTAAGGATGTTTAAAGTATATAAAAGACAGCGTTGGTTTCAGTTTTGTGTCTCTGCTTTTTTTCCTCTTTCTCCATCTCCCCTTTTCTCTGTGATGCTCCCACACAGTGTACTATATGTGCTTGCACTTGAGTGTATTTCTCATGGTGTATTTCTGTGTTTGTCTCTCTGTGTGTCAGTATGAGGATGAGGAGGCGGCGGAGGAGTTCAAGATCTCCAGTTTTGTGTCCATGGTGCAGGACTGCAGCCGCATCGGCATCCCCTACAGCTCACAGGGTCAGTCACACCTCCTCACAAATACACTACACAGCAATGCAGCAACTTCAAAAGTGCTTCTAAACCATGCACATTCACACAAAGGTGTAAGTACACAGACACACACACATACACACACTCTCCCAGAGAGAAACAAAATCACTGTGCACATTCACACAAACACCTACAGTATGTACACACATTAAGGCTGTAACGATACACCCAACCCACGATTCGGTTTGTATCACGATATATGACCCACGGTTCGATATGCCCCACGATTTCACACAAAAAAAAATTGAAAAAAAAAAAAAAACAATTTGAAAAAAATAATAATTAGAAGAAAATAAATCAGGCCTATATATACTTTGTAATTAATATATTTTTTTGCATTTGCCTGCCTGCATTGATTTTGTAGGTTTACAAGGCTGAATGTTGCAGATATAGGCTACCACTGCAACCTGTTCCCAGGTGTTGACATCAAAACACAACACAGAGAAATAAGGGATATTAGTTCACCAAGGAAAAAGGCTTATAAATAGGCTAAGATCATATGTTGAGAGAGATGGAGAGAGAAAGAGAAAGAGAGAGAGAGAGAGAGGTGGGGTGGTCAGGGTGTATGGTCATTGGCAGCTGTCTTACTTTATCAAACATTAGGCCTATCCAATTAATATCCAAACATTAAAACAACACTGGCCATATATCGTCAGGAAACCTGTTGTATTAAGTTAGGCTACTTAAAGAAATGCAACACTTAATTTTGATTGAGTTAAATATTTCCGTAGCTTTTTTTGATCGTGCAGCAGCGCCTGACCGTAGCCTACAATCAAAACTCGAAATGAACCTCAGTTAGTTCTCACTGCTACGTAACGCGCACGTTTTTCGTTTTGTTTTGTGGTTTGACATTTTGTCAAGAGCGAGAATGAATGCAGAGGCTGAAATGGAGCATGCTTTCTGCTTATGTAGGCGGTAATTTTACAATATAGCCTAACATTAATGTGGGAAGAAATAATGCTGCCTAATATCCTGCCTATCGACCTCAACGTACGTCCGACTTCGGGCACCTTCCTACAAGCGATTCCAGGCTGGTTTATAGGCAGGCGGAGCATCTCGTGCGCTCTCTCTCTCGCACGCTCTCTCTCTCTCCGCTCCAACGTCAAACTCCACTCGCAATACATCGCGCATGCATGAATAAAACAAATCTTGACACGTTTATAAAAGCCTGTTCTTGGTCTGTTGTTCATTTGTCCTTCACCTTCCGATGTTTGCCCAAGTTTTTCGTCTCACGGAGGTTGC
Organism: Engraulis encrasicolus; assembly: GCF_034702125.1. Taxonomy (NCBI): domain Eukaryota; kingdom Metazoa; phylum Chordata; class Actinopteri; order Clupeiformes; family Engraulidae; genus Engraulis; species Engraulis encrasicolus. The sequence continues at coordinate 29,484,835 of NC_085875.1, forward strand.
TCAGGCAATGGATAACAACAACGTGCTGGTTGGAAGGAACATTTTATATGAGAAAGGGGTGAATGGAACTGTTACTCGAACGCGTGCGCCCTTTTTCTACTGGTCTTTTTAAGCGCATATGCAAACTCTTGCCTGTATGTTGCCTGTTGTGTTCTACACTGAAGGGTAACAACTTTGAAAGGGCACATCGCGATTCTGTGAGGAAGCTTCGCGATAGGGGTTCGTGGGTCTGCGTACCGCGATCCCTCGGTTCGATGCAATATCGTTACAGCCTTAACACACATATATGCATACACTGATGTACTTGTGATTGCACTGCCATTTTATAACCATTTTGCCTGTGTGTGTGTGTGTGTGTGTGTGTGTGTGTGTGTGTGTGTGTGTGTGTGTGTGTGTGTGTGTGTGTTTACAGGTCACGTCCAGAGACTTGACATGTTTATGCTTGAGAAGTGGCCCATCATTCAGGCCTTTGCCCTGGAGGGCATTGGAGCAGGAGGATTCTTCACCATGAAATACAAGGTAGGAGAGCTTTATTGGCACGCAGGTACAACTACTCAGTATACACGCACAGCAGTGCAGAATCCTTTTCATTAGCCAGAATAAGCACAAAGAGGAAGGCTGAAGACAGAAGACTGAGGAAGTAAAGTGAAAGTGTAACAGAAACTGAGTTGAATCCATGATGAGCTTAAATTAATGCTTAATTAACTCATTGATGCCTAAAGCATCTGCAAAAAAAACACCTGCTACATGCCTAGCCATTTTTGTGAAAATGTGCCCACAGTCTGTAAAAATCTAAAAAAATATATCTAAATCTTAGCCTCCAAAGCACATACATTTTAAACATGAAATAAGCTGCATAAGACCTTCATCTTGCATTAGAATTCCACAATTAGAATTGTTCATTCATTTCTAACATAACATTTAAAAAATGATAATAATACAATGTCATGAGCCTGTATGTTGTGTCCATGCTGCTTCAGGGACCATGGGCTATGCAGCATTCAGCATCGATGGGTTAATTGGCTAAACTTGGAAATATATGTGTAATTCTTGGTATGATGCAGTCAGACTAAAGTGCAGGTGATTTGTAATTGACTGTAAGGGACATGTTGAGAAAGGAGATCAGGCAGTGGCAGCCATAGCAGACAGCAAGCACACTTTCAACACACAGGTGACGCTTACTTTTTATTTGATACTGTTAAGTTTTGCCGAAAACCGTACAGAATTTACAACAAAATAATATTGTTTCCCTGTTACGTATGTCTGCACCCAGTTGTTATAAAGCAAGAAATGAAATCCATGCAGTATTTTGCCTTTATTTTCTCTTGAATTGGCTGCTGTGCTTTGTAAAGTAGAAGCACAGCAAGGAATGTAGTTGACATAAATGTTTACTTTTCGACCATCATTTTGATTACACAAGCTTCCTACTCATTACAGTTTAGTAAACAAGTAGAGTTATGTAATGCAATCATTTACTTCTGCCTTCCCTAGAACTCACATCACCACCTAGACCTCTGTTTATGACTTTGCAACCGCTTAACTCAGCTTAACTTACACCAAATGTGTATTTATTTTTTATTATACATGTTCACATTTATACTTATACAAAGAATTGAGTGTAGCCCCTTTTATACCCGTGGAACGCTGAAATAGTCATTGAAAAACCTACCATTTACTACCATAGTACTACGCCACTATGGCAGTGCACAGGTCCTTACATTACATACATTACATACATTACGACTTGATCATTTCTATTCTGGTAACAGCTACTTTATAAGAGGGTCCCTGTCTTACTGGGTTAAACTTGAACATCTGATATTGTCTTTATGTGTAAGTTTAAAAAATAGCTGTTGAGTAAGTTGGCTGCTTGTTCTCTAACTGTTCCCTCCTCTGTGGCCAGCTAATGGACGTGAGTGAGAAGGTGTGGCAGATGTACGCCAGACTGGACCCCGTGTCTCTGGACCGCCTCATCAGCGAGGTAGAAAAAGCATGCACACACACACACACACACACACACACACACACACACACACACACACACACACACACACACACACACACACACACACACACACACACACACACACACACACACACACACACACACACAGAGATATCCATACAGTCACAGCCATAGTAAATGAGGACATGAATGACTGAAACAGATTCTCCCTCACACACTTACACACAGTCCTATAGGAACATGGCCTGTGATAGTGTTGACACACAGTTAGTTGTAAAATGTATATACTGTATTCTGGTTATACTGCATTCAAGTTATTTTCCAAAAAGTCATTGTAAAAGTAAATTTCAAATATGATGATGTATCTTGCTTTTCATATTCATACAGTCCATATTTATCCATACAGGATATTCTACAGGTATGTTATGTACGTATCTGTGCTGTAACATGCTGGTGTTGTTTGTGTGATCAGGACCTGGCTGTGTTTGAGAGGCAGTGGAGCAACTTCTTCTCCTGTCTCAACGTCGAGACACAGCTGTCCATGCAGGAGCTCTCTGAGGCCCAGACTGGGGAGGTACTGTACACACACACACACACACACACACACACACACACACACACACACACACACACACACACACACACACACACACACACACACACACACACACACACACACACACACACACACACACAAACACACACACACACACACACACACTTTGTGGGGCCCACCAGTGTCTTGTTGCATAATGGGAAATACGTGGAAGCATTAGCAACAATACATGGAAAACCTTCAAAGACCATTCACTTTTTCTTTTTCTCCTTTTTCTCTTCTTTGTTCTTTGTGATGTGGTTCTGGAAGTTAATGGTCTATCACGTAAACTTAAACCAAAGATGGATTAACACTAACATCTCTAAATTAAAGCGTCATTATTGTCTTTTGTGTAAGCATGGTGTAAGCGTTTGAGGCCCACGGTCCCATTAGTGTTGCTGCCAGCCCATGGGTGGGAAGCTAGCTGGCTAAAGTCATGTTTGATGAGTCACAAATCTGCTAGTCTTAGCCACGGCTTCCCAGAGATTTCACCACAGATGAAACAACATTTACTGTAACAGCTGTCAATTGAAGCACCAATATGCCTTTTGTGCGTCCTTGAAGCTACCGAGGCACTCAGTTATGCCTCTTTTCCATTGCTGGTTTGGTAGGCCATTGCTGGTTTTCTGGTAGGCCCACAGTTCGACACAGCGCGACTCGGCCGTCACTTTTTGCTCTTCGATTTAGTTGTGTCGTGCCAAATTGTAAAGCAAAAAGTGGCGGCCGAGTCACGCTGTGTCGAGCTGTAGGCCTACTAGAAAACCGGCAGTGGAAAAGAGGCATAAGTCCCACAGTAATGTTATTACCCGTTGGGTGGGAAGCTAGCCAGAGTCATGTTTGATTCGTCACAAATCTGCTAGTCCCAGCTGTAGCCTCCACAGAGCTTCAGCCGTTTTCCACGGCCATGTCGCAGCCTTGCAGCTGTAATCAGGGAAGCTGACAGGGGAGGGGGACAAAGGGGTTATTTGTCCCAGGTCCAGGTAGAGAAGGGGGGCCCAACAATCCGGTCTCCATTACATTTTGTGTATTGGATGGGGGGGGGGCTTTTCACATGACTTTGTCCTGGGTCCAGCAAAAGCTGATAGCGCCCCTGTAGCTGTAATACTCTAAAGGCCTGGGAAAGGAAACAAGGCTTGTTGGGGATGTTGGTACACTGTACACTGTGGTGATGACATGTTTTTTGGTGGTGGTGGGGCTGACTAATTTGTGTGGAGAATCCTTAAGAAGTGGTTTTTGCCAAGACATTTTCTCTCACACACACACACACAGAGTTCCTTTTGTATTCTGTGTCTCCTTTTCTTTCTTTTGCCCTTTCGCTTTCGCTCCCCCTCTCTTTGTATTGTATTCGTCTGTTTGTCTATCTCTGCCTTTCTCTCTGTCTCTCTCCCCTTGTCTCTCTGTGGGTACAGTAAAATAGTCTTTTTTAAATGTCTCTTTACTTTCTCTCCCTCTCTGTTTCGCTCGCTCTCTCTCTCTCTTTCTCTCTCCCTCTCTCTCTTTCTCTCTCCCTCTCTCTGTTTCTCTCTCCCTCTCTCTGTTTCTCTCTCCCTCTCTCTCTCTCTCTCTCTCTCTCTCTCTCTGGGTCCAATAAAACATCTCCATATATCTGTCTATCTCTCTGTGTTTCTCTCTTTCTCTTGCTTGCTCCTCATCTCTGTGTTTGCTCATGTGGTTTCTTTTCTTGTCTTCCTGACGCAGGCGTTCCGCACCTACTTTTCCCATGGGCTGATTTCCAGCAATATCTCGGACAAAAGGTAACTGTGGCACGGCTGCAGGCACGCACACTAACACACTTACACACTTACACAAATTTGTGTGCATGAGCGCACACACACATACACACGCTGACATTTACACCCTGTAAAACACACTCGCGCGTGCGCGCACACATACACTCTCTCTCTCTCTCTCTCTCTCTCTCTCTCTCTCTCTCTCTCTCTCTCTCTCTCTCTCTCACACACACACACACACACACGCATACACACACAAAAGCATACACACAATCTCTCTCTCTCACACACACACACACACACACACAAACAATCTCTCTCTCTCTCACACACACACACACACACACACACACACACACACACACACACACACAGAGTGCCCAAATGTATGACCATAAAAGCTTCTATCGGTCACAAGCCAGGCCTGTGGGCTTTCCCCAGCTGGAAAGTGTGCCATGCACTCCCATCCCATCAGGTCATGTGTTTTCATTCAGCATCACTGGCCTCTTTGATCTTCAGGATAATGTGTGTGTGTGAATGGCCTGGTCTTGTCCACGTGCGATGCCCGCACGTGTTATCTGTCTACATGTGCCATGTTGTTGCATATTTTGTGTGTGTGTGTGCGGGGTGGGGGTGGAGTGTAGGAGTATCTGGTCATAAATCTATGCCATATGATTGCTGTGCCTGTGTGTATGTGTGTGCAATACTAATGAGTTGTTGTCTGCTTACATCATGTGTAATTGTGTGTGTGGTCAGACAGTGGTATAGTTTACAGCAGGGATACTCAATTAAAAGTCCCCGAGGGCCAGTCCCCGAGGCCCCCCCCCCCCCCCCCCCCAAAAAAAAAACATAACAAAAAATGATAACGCCTTTGTAAGCACAAAAACAGTGACAGGATGGGGGGGAAATTCTCTCATACGACTACAGGGCCTGGCCTGCATTTTCCTGGAGCACTGTTGGGTGAGGTGCCTGCCGTGCTCTCATTGCCACCCTTCATTTTTTTTTTAAATGACACAAGATTATTTGTTAGCCTATATTTGCAGACTACATCCATAAATATTTATTTCTTAGTGAGAAAACCAATAAGCCTGAAGATAACACTTTTCAAACAAATGTTGCATATGATGACTTTGTTTATGCAGCTCTCACATAAATACTGCATAATGCAATAATATCATGGACCCAGCAAAGAGGAGGACACCTCAGGTTTTGCCAACAAGAAAATGGCACATTTGATGCAATGTTGATTACATGCAACAGCCAATAATAAATTGTCAAGTTGCTCATAACTTTGTTTGTAGTCTTAAGAGGGGCTTAGCATTCCAAACGAACTATTTGGGGACTGTTTAAAAGTGTGAAAAGTTTATCAAGCAATTCGTTTTTAAGTAGGCTACCACTAGTTAGCTGCCAGCAGAGCTCAAACACAATTTGCCTTCATTTGTGTTAGCAACTAGCCACAGCT
>NC_085875.1:29495587-29505177 GCF_034702125.1 Engraulis encrasicolus
GATGTCTGCATGTGTTAGGCTACGGTGTATTATTTGGCAGGAGTTGTTTAAACGTTGTGTAATTTCAATCGCAGAGGTAGGTAGGCAGGCCTATTTTGTTTACCCCAAAGTGTGTTACTGTTTTATCTGCAGCTGTTTTATCTGCAGCTGTTTTATCTGGATGGTTATTATTGTATCAGCCTACTTGTATTCATAATGCGTTAATATATGTGTATAATGGATGCTTTCTTATAATTATTTAGTCGATTATGAGGGGAAACCTTGCCGTTTTGGTTGGCTATTCTGAACTTGTAATGGGGCATTTGGTATCTAGCTAATAAGTCAGGCTGCATATTTCTCTGAGCGGTGTTGCCGCACGTCCAAGTTTTCCCGGAGTTTTTTGTCTCTGTTTTTTTTTTGTGGTCTGTTCGGGAAAATGGAATAACCTACCCGTGAGGTTTTGTACTTCCTCACATTCCTCACATCTTCCATCCCGTTGTGTAAGTCAATTGGTCTCCAAACCATTCACAAAAGCTGTTTGATTATTTTGATTGACCTGAGGGAGTTCAAACATTAGCGCGAAAGACCATACAACAATGCCAACCATTATCAATCGAAAGGATTAAATGACGTGGTTAGTTTGCCAGGAGGAAAGTTATTTGTCATCTTTGCAACCTCCATTAATGTAGGTGAGTCATGACGATATGTGATCATCAAACACATGGGTTTGATAATGTTGTAGTGCTAGTGCACGTCTGTGGGCACGCACCATTGCTACATCAACCTGTCCCTTCAGAAAATTTAAGAGTAGCTGATGTCCGGAAAAGACCGTGTTTCCAATGTTCTTGTTCCAACATTGTTGTTTTGCACTTTGTTAACACACAAAAAAGACACAAGGCATCTGTGATGTGAGTGTCCGCAGCTCTCAACCCCTGCGCTTGGGCGCGATGTGAACAGTGAGAGGATACTGCTGTTCTGCACCAGGACCAGGAACTGGTGTGTGAGCAGTGTGTGAGAGAGGAGCACGAAGATCATGTCACCTGCTCCACTAAGGAGGCCGCGGAGGACCGTAATGAGAGAGAGAGAGAGAGAGAGAGAGAGAGAGAGAGAGAGAGAGAGAGAGAGAGAATGTTTTTTTTATATACTTATGAACATTATAATTTTGAACCATCTGCCTTCACGTTAAAGCTGGTTGGTTTTAATGAAATATCAGGAAGACATCAAAGTGTACGGCTGTCGTCTTCTCAATGTTGACCATTTCCAAGACAGCGCTTCAGTTTTGAGTCTACACTGTATGTTTTCTCATGATGATGATGCGTGGGTTTTTTTTACTGAGGTCCTTCAAGGATAAGCTGAGGGGTTTAAATGATGAGAGAGTTAGGTTCTTTGTAATGGAAAGACACAGCGTCAAATCATGCATTAAGTTATACATTCTACTGACATGAATGAGTTAAAACAAATAAACATAGGGTTTCTCGTGCACACCAGAAATGTTCTTATGCCCGCCTGAAAATTTTCTGGTTCACACGTGCGCGTCACTTTCCCCTGCGCACCTGAGATTGTAGTTTCTGGTAGGCACGACGTTTCTGGTGTGCATGAGAAACTTTCTAGTAAGGTATTTTTTAAAGGCTTTGTTACATTGCCATTGTACACTACATGCACAAGTATTCCCAGTATTTGTGAAGTCACAAGTATATGAATATGTCAACTACTAAGATGATTGTGTAAAATCATGTGTCTTGTGTGAGCAGAAGCAGTCCTAGCACGCGGAGCGTCTGGTGAAAGCGGAGTTTGAGAAGATCCACCAGTTCCTATGTGATCGTCCTGAAGGAGTAGGAGGACCAGAAAAGCCACAAGATGAAGGACACCGTGGACAAACTGTCTGGTGACATGGCCTCCCTAATGAACGCCATCAGCACCATAGAGGAGGCCATGGATGCGGATGACACGCTGTTTCTGAAGGTAGGGACAGTGTGTATTATTGCATTCCATTATACTGTATCACTATTGGCAGACATTTTTGTCCAGGAAAATGTTACAAACCCTGGAGCAATGTGAAGTTAGGTGCCTTGCTCAAGGGCACTTCAGCCATGGTGAGATGTGATTGACGCTAGATCACGCTAAAATTCTTACTGGCCGGACAAGTGGCTGGCTGCATTGCAGAATACCGGACATTTAGAATATCTAACGGACCTTCCATCATATAGCCAAACACACACTCCCTAATGGGTCAAAGTGGCTAGTAAATTGGTCTTTTCTGCCAGCAAAACTTAAAATTCATTAGCATTGGGCCAGTTGGCTGGTGTTAAAGAGCCAGCTGCTTGTATGCATGGGGAGCAAAAGCGCGCTCTCTTTCATGAAACGGTTTTGCAAGCGCAATGCCCTTTGTGTTTACTGTTAAAATACAAAAAAAACCCTGAATTGTTCCTTGACATCAGCCATCTGTGTGAGTCAAGTGAAAGGGAAGCAACTTGATTGGGGAGAACGCCGTGGGGGACGAGAGCGCAAGCAACACTATTGCGTGCTGTTTAGACTATTACACGTTCATTTACATAGGCTATTCATAACTATTTTCGTCTTTGTTCAGTTTCATATCACTGTTGTTTTGTGTAACATTCATTGTTTAAAATGAGCTAATATTATTTACTGATTAATTTTAGTCCTTTTTTTGTCTGACATTTTGGCCGGTCACATTTTATTTTGCTGGTCATTCATGATGCAAAACGTCCAATGTCCGGCCACAGCCGGCTAACGTGAACCCTGCCTACGACAATCTGATTCTACAAGGGGTGTCACGATAACCGGTAATCAGCCACGTTAAAAAGTGCTGACAATAATCATTACAGCTTGAAAAAAAAATACTGTACCGTACTAGATAACCATACTGTACACCATGACACTGTGAGCTTTTTTGACCTCTCCAAGTCTGCTGATGTTGCCACAGAGGCACACTTTGTTGCCTAACACCTAATTTCAAAGCTGTAGTCAAAGTGAATTGCTGAACCAATAACATGTAATTACATACTGTGATCATTTCCTCCTCATAACTTCAGAATGACAAGCAATTCATGTATTGTGCCTTAAAACATGGGGGTTTTCAGCTTGTGTAGGACTATCAATGCTTTTTGTTCAACTAAATTTTTCAAAATTGCAACATAAGCAAGGCGAGCAATGGAAGTAATTGGCTTTGTATTGAGTCGAAGTTGTATTGAGACAAAAGCGAGGCTAGAGGCAATTAGCGTAACGAGAGCGACAGTTTGTAGGAATATTATTGCCAGTCCGGTAAAGATAGCTGAGTATGTCGGGTAAACTTCACCGCGAGTTTTACCTCCTGTAAGATGTTCTGGAAAAATTACCTCTTTAAAGTTTCAGCTCATGTTAATCACCCACCCCTTGCCGAGTACGGAGGGTCCTATCGTGCATGTGGTTATGTTTGACTGAATATAGCATTGCCCTATCATGCTCATCCCCCGCCAATCGTTTCCCTTGACGACAGGCCCTGATGACCTTTGGCCGCAACACGGCAGGTGGCTGCATGGCGGTGTCGGACGACCTTCTGACCGCGCACTACACAGAGGACTACCAGGAGCAGCAGCTGCCCGACAACCCCGAGCGACTACAGGTATGTAGGGGTGTCACGATAACCAATATACCGTAGCCCGTACACCATACTTGGATCCATGCTAATTTCACATTCAGTATTTAGGAGTCATTCTTCCTTTATGTCATTTCTGTTTCACTTTCATGAAACCACACACGTGCATATAGATTACATGTAATTACTGATTTTTTATTATAATAAATCCCCAAGAACCACTTGAACATCTTCAAGTGTGCATTCTTACCGTTACCCCTCAGTGGCCACAACTTTCCGCAAATAACTTATTCATCATATCAAGTTATATGTATTTGTAAACTCCCTGACAACAGAAACATTCATCCCCAGAAAATGACTGCTGTATGTTTTCTGTGTACCCAGTAAATGTTGATGATGGTGCAGCTCCTGTGTGGACATGCTCTGTTACAACAACACAACACAGAGCCAGAAGACGAAGCCGTAACATAGGCAGCAGGTAAGTAATACACGTGATGGCAATATACGTTCATTAACTTCACAACTATGTGTTTGTGTTTAGTTATGGGTTCCGAATAACATTTAGAAACATATTTTTCACAATCGTGTGTGAATGCAGCCACCTCTAATTCTAGTTCTATAGCATTTGTAGGGACCTCAGTAAATGTATAGCCTATTTAGCCACCCCATTCGTGTAAAGGGAGTCAGATAAAGTAAAGCAATTCAATCCGCTGTATCTTGTCCTGATCATCACTATTATTCTTACTCTACATGTTCTAAACAGGCTGCAAGTTGCCTTTCCTTCCCTGTTGAAGCACATTACGGGCGGCTATAAGCAGTGTGCACAATGCATTCCAAATAAGAACACATTTGACATAGAAACCATAGACTAATCTGCTGTTATCAGAAGTGGTGCCAAAGTATTCTATTGAAATTAACCAAATGCTCAGCAAAATAAAATTAATTATTGCCATTAACATAGCACAGCACGTATAAAGGACCAGTTCAGTCATTTTTTTTAACATGCAGTTGTAATGCTCACACTACCTTGGACTTGTCAGTACCTGAGGGTTTTTTTTCTTCTTCCGAAATCTTGGTCATTGTAATGGGGGCAGTGCTTTGTTTACATGTCAAAAAAACATTTTTATTTATTCCCAACACCCAAAAACATCCGAAAGGTTATACAACATCAGCAGACAACTAGCAAACAGCGGTACCTTTCGGGGAAATGTTTGGAGTAGTCCTATGCAAAAACATTTTTTTAAATGTAAACAAACGCTGCCCCCATTAGAAAAGNTCATCTCGGATAATAATCATATCTCGTGGCATCACCGAGTACTGACAAGTCAAGGGTAGCGTGAGCATATTGAAATTGACTGAACTGGTCCTTTAAGCATACTTGCCCAAGAATATGGCAATAAGAGCACTTTCATCTGTGTGACAGTGACCTATACATATTCTAGATATTGTGCTATCCTGCAGTTATGTTATGCCCATTCACTTTCATTTGATTTTTAAGTGAAAACGAAAGGATGTACGTGGTCTACACTTCTGTACACAGACTCATGTGCACAAACAAATCTCAAGACAACCGATCACAAGTTATCTGTAATTGCCAAAAGCGTCTTGGGAAAGACAGCGGGCAGAAGTGATCGTCTGTTTTTAAATACAGCTGATATAAACTCTCCTGACCTTAACCTTAACGGAGCACAGTGGAAGTTGTCTAAACTATATTTCTCAACCTAACCTTTAACTGTCAGTTGCTTTGGTTAAAAGCGTCAGCTAAATGTAATGTAATGTAATCTCTCCCCCACTTTCAGTTGCTGTTGAATGACCGTGCTGACCTCCAAGCTGAGCTATGGCAAGGCAGTGAACACATCAGTGGTAAGCTTCTCCATACACCTTCATTGTCTTTGTCCTCACCCATCGAAATTGTCAAGCTGTTTGCTCATTATTGCTGAGCATTGTATATTCCTCATAACTCATCGAGACGTGTTAATGCCAAAGCCCTTTTGAAAAGTAACATTTTGAAAAATACTTCAATAAACACAAAATATATCTCCACAATATGCACAGACTATGTTTAATGCAATATCTGTTTAACAGACAACATAAAACTAAGTTATATATTAAAACTTTTATATTTTATATATTTCTAACTGTTCATTGTCAGAAATTTGATCTGCCAATGACATGGTGGCAACTCTGTGAATTTAGGCAAGTACACATAGTTGAGATCACCTGAGTTCAAACCGAGCATGAGAATGGGGAAGAAAAATTATTTAAATTACTTCCAACATGACATGGCTGTTGGTGCCAGAGGGTCTTGGTTTCGGTATTTCAGAAACAACTGATCTACTGGAATATTGAAGTTATTGTGATACACATAACTTACTAAAATCTTATTCTGTTCTCCAGGTTTTGGACCAACCAGCTCTCCAGCTGCATCACTGAATCGGTGGAACTGCACAAACTACAAGTCTGCTGTGCCTCATGTATACTCCCGGCCGACCACAGTGCAAGATTTAACTACTTATAACAAGGGACAACATGGCATCCCCCACATCCTTTCCCATATTGTTGTCTCAATGTTTTTGAAGTATCTGGTTTGTATGTGTGTTTAAGTTACTACTTCTGACCACGTACTATCAATAGGTGTCTTAACACTTCAGAGTAACAAGAAAAAAATACATATCAGAGCAGGCCAAATTATAAGTAAAGTTCATAAAGGTTAGAGCAGGCTTCACCCAACATTTTTTCTCTTCTTTTAAGGGTGCTGACTAAAATATTGTAAAACTGAAAAATGAAAAAAGGTTGCATCATGCATAGGTTTCTTTATTACACAGACGCGTTTCGGCGTTCTGCCTTCCTCATTGTAATAAAGAAACCTATGCATGGTGCAACCTTTTTTCATTTTTCAAATTATAAGTAGCACATTTACACCCTACTATAGTATCACAAGGGATTGGTGACTTTGGTGAATAAAATAGGAAGTAAGTATATTTCAGCCCTTAAGACTCAGAGAGAGAGGAATTAGTTAAATGCGATTTAATGAGAAGATAATTGACTATGCATTTAACAGAAGGTAGACAGTCTTTGGTGTAGGTCCAATCATCAGCCCGGGTCTTCTTGCGCCAGTAGAGCCTGATGTAGCTGTGCAGCAGGAAGCGGACCTTTAACCCCGCAGACAGGTAGACTGGACCAACCTGGTGGTGGTGGGGATGGAGGAGGAGATTTTTAACCACCTGAACCTGCAACAGCAAGAGTTAGACATGTCACTATAAAGGGAAGTGGTGGTTGCTGCTTGGCTCTGCAAAATGCACATGTGGCATTCGAATCTTACTAGCAGAACTAGCGCTGGCTACTCTCCTCTAAATCAACACAAAATATCAAGTTATTGTGTGCCTTAATAATGCAACATGTGCAAATGTTCAAGATGCCTTGCCTTGCATTTATTTTAATAACATGACTTTTCAAATCACAATTTTATGCAACAGTATGTATACATTTTATTTTTAAATGATTGAATGAATGAATGATAGCTTGAGTTGTGACTCCTTGCATTTTGTTTTAACAATTCATTCTGTTAAACATTCTTACGCAAAGGACTTTTCCCTATTTGAATGTCATACAAAATTGAAATTAAACATTGAGTGTTTGCTCCTTATTTTTTGTTTTTTGTTTTGTTTTAACTCAACACGAGCCATTTGTTAAAGGTCTCACGGTTTCCCCTCTTTGAATGGTATACATTGTATAGTAGCAGTAGGATAACATTATCTGTAAGTTTTGACTGATACGCCCAACCCAAGAACAACGAGGACTGGAGCTAAGGTGGGTCGTCCAAAAAACAGAGTTCATGGTGTTAAAGAAAAAAGCAGAGGTTCATCAATTGGCTCTGATTTTTTCCCCATTGTTTTCATGGTCCTCTATAAACACATACGTGGGGGAGGGGAATGTGTTGTAGTTAGGGGATTGACACTATTTCACCTCTGAGCGCACTGTTTGATGAACTGCAGTCACTATATAGCAGGGGCGGGGAACTTTTTTTTCATTCAAAGGGCCGTTGAAGTCCTCCAAGGGCCTCATTATGAACACGAACCAGGATTTCCCCCGACCCCACCTTCTCTAAGCCCGCCCCTTATATATAACTGAACTCTATTGCAAACATAATTGGTAAGAGTCCTTTACAAAATGTGTTATATTTCATGTGAAGCGGCATAACATTAAACTCATGTCGGTGGCTGGATAAAACAGACACAGGTTCCCCACCCCTGCTGAAGGCTACAGAATGTATTGAACAAGCTTGCTATTGAAAATTAGAAATTAAAATGTTGGCTGAGCATGGAGCAGCAAACTAGGCTGTGCAATTTGCCACAAGCCATGACGTGAATTCCATTGCCATAGTAGGCTACTGAGTACTGAACATTGGGTCTTTTTTGTTGTTGTTGTTGTTGTTGTTTAACAGTGGTTCCTTCCAGAAGCTGCATGACATTGGTAGGGCCTATGGCTTGACCAACTCGGCAATGCAATACATGCAATTATCTATGGAAGTGCTAGCTGAAGCAATTGTAGCCTCCCCCCATGTCAGTATCAATGACGTCTGGGGGTCTCTTCTATGACTAGTCCGGTTTCAAAAGATTGGAGCTTGTTTGAAAACTACCTAATGCAACATAGGCTAACTACTTTCCAAGCATACAGTTTAAAGGTGCTTGGACACACACACAGGAGGCGTCAGGACCCTGTTGCTGGGTAGGCCTATGTGTGCGACAGACACAGACACGATGCCAAAGAAGCTAGTAAGCCACAGATAATTATGTTGCCAATACTGGACTTCATAAAGGGACAGAGGGGGCAAACCTTTCGGCAAACTTCGCACCTGATTGTGTGTGACTCCTCCATATCGGTCTTCACAAGAAAAAGAGATTGCGTCCTTCTGCTGCCTGCCTGAGCTGTGGTTAGATCCACCACGGTGTTTTCAGTCATTCCTGGCGAAGCCTGATTGGTTGGCAGTAAGCGATGTTTTGATTGGCTCTCGCCATATGACCCCACCCCCACGTGAAAACCGGCTCAAAATTCGTACATCTGTAAAAAAGTTTCACAGCCGTGTGCTCGCAGCTCCGAACAGGAAGAAGTTGGTAAAGCATGGCACAAGCCGTACGCACTTCTCTTGCCACAACTTCAAAACATTTCTACACATACATTTTAATATTTTACACATACGTTTTCCCCCACACACATGTGCAAAAAAAACCCACACAGTTACAAAACAAATGTACAGATGTGAAAATAACCCTGCAAGTACAAGGTGCAGCTTACACATTTGAAATGCGTTTTGTGGAGCTGTAAGATTTATGACCTTAAAATAGCTCCATATGTTACAGCCCAATCTTTTCCTAGGCATACATGTAGGCTTATCAGCATCGTAGTACATTAACTGCCTGTCCGAGTAGAGCAAGATCTCTAGCCCAGCAATGTATCGCATCAGCCCAGAGACTGTGAGACCTCCAGCTGACCTCGGTACAGAAAATTCAATCCAGACAGGAAATTCTCCGAATGATTTGAAAGAAAAAGAAAGAAAGAAAGAAAGATTCGCCTAGATTTTGTACGTTTTTGTAAGTTTTGTAAGATTTTTGCAAGATTTTGTAGATTTGTAAGTACAGGATAGTGTGTTCGGTCACGGTGACCCAGAACTGCTGGAGATGCTGCTGCGAAGCTCCCAAAGTGATGTTGCGTAAGAAATACACACTATGTGTATACACTGGAATTTAAACCACAGAGTGTCCTGTACCAAATCAGACGTTACGGGAGCTCAGAGTCTACCCAAAACAGCATAGATTTGAACTTTGCATGACATTAGTTGAGCTGATAAGTTTACGCCACAGCCAATCGTCATTCTCCCACAAGAGTGTCCTGTGCGAACTTCATCAGGAAGGGGATGAAGAAAGACAGGCGGGGATGTAAATTAAATGGGTAACACTTTATAATAAGTACCCCTTTTTAGGCATTACTTAAGTGTTAGTTAAGCCTTATTTTACCA
>NC_085875.1:29505277-29520277 GCF_034702125.1 Engraulis encrasicolus
GTGTGTGTGTGTGTGTGTGTGTGTGTGTGTGTGTGTGTGTGTGTAATGTTGATTGAAAATTAAACCGTTCGGTCCTAATAGTTATTGTCAATCGACACAAGTCAGTATGGGAAAACGATACTGTAATGAAACGTAAGGTTTTTGCCATATTATCTATCGCCCAGCCTTGTTAACCATGTATGTAAACTATCATGATGTCCCCTCAAGAGCTGTTTTGCACTCAAGAGGACCTCCATTAGACAGGGGAGGTCATTGTGTGTTCAAGGGTATAGTGTGACAGGTCTTTAGGGCTGTTGTTGGTTGCCTAGACTACATACGTTCAGCATGCTAACCGGGTTGCCATGGCGGAGCAGATAGTCCACTAGAGATAATACAACTACAGGACTCAAATCAGGTTTCAGAGGGCTGGGTTGAGTTTAGGTCTGGGTCTACACATGGCGTGACAATGCAATGATTCATCCACTGTGTCAGAGAGAGAGAGAGTGTGTGTGTGTGTGTGTGTGTGTGTGTGTGTGTGTGTGTGTGTGTGTGTGTGTGTGTGTGTGTGTGTGTGTGTGTGTGCGCGCGCGTTAAAGCAGTAAGACCGTCACCAAGCCTAAATCCTTCCGTAAGGATATACAGTACACTGCTTTAAAAAACATTTTGTTTACCTCTGTCAATGTTTTGTCAATGACAAAAATCATTTATGAGGAAGGAAGTTGTGGCAGGCCCACAAAGGCCGTAGAACTAATAATAGTACCCTTGTGGTTTGGGTGGGGACTGTGAAATCACATAGCTCACTGCCCAATAGTTTGCCTTAAACATAGGTTCTAAAATACATTTTGAAATTGATCTATTTGGTCTTCACGCCTCCTAAATTGTTTATAACAATTATGTACGATGACAATGACTACACTGACAAGCCAATACACTTCATTTCTAGCTCAAGTTCATAATTACAGGCCAAATGAGGAAAGAAGTGCCTGTAATCAGTGTGATACACAACAGACTTGAGTAGTTTCTGAGGCGTTGTGAGAAGCCTTGTTAAAAAAAAGTAGTCAGAGTATCGTTGATGATACTCTGTCTACAAAAGTGTGGTAGACTAGAGAACAAAGTTGAGCTCAGGTAATATCTCTTAGGGATGTTCTGAGAAACCATGTTAAAAAGAAGGAGCTGACGCTCTACAGCAAGAATGAATAAAGCCAAACCCCACACCATCTCATCATGGAACAGTGTAGTGGAAGAACTGTTTGAAATGTATAGTTTTTGTGTTTTATACCTGACACTTTTACTTCTGTCTCACAAAAAAGAGGGAGCTGGAGTATCCTTGAGGATACTCTGTCTGTAATGAGTGTGGTGGAGAACAATGTTGAGTAAGGTCTGAGGCACATTGGGTGCTGGTTGAGTATCCTTGAGCTGTGGGACTGGGACAATAGCATTAGCAAGCCAGGCAGGCAGGCAGGCCAGGCAGCTGCAGGGCTGGAGGCAGGGGGAGACCCTTGAATCGTGTGGTTTTCTCAGCAGTCAGGAATGCAGCGGAGGGGGGGAGGATGGGGGTGGATGGAGGAGGAACCGGGCTGAGAGCGATGGGAAGGAGAGAGAGGAGGGGAGGATGGGGAGAGGAGAGGAGGGGGAGGGGGGTAGATATCAGCACGTGCAGCGGAGCTGCCAGAAGACGGGACTGCACGTGATGACCTCTCTCTCTCTCTCTCTCTCTCTCTCTCTCTCTCTCTCTCTCTCTCTCTCTCTCTCTCTCTCTCTCCAGTTGCCTGGTCTAACCTCTTTTGTTTTTCCAGCACACTCTTATTTTGGCGATGTTTATCAGTGCTGCTTTGCCTGCCAGGCCCGCTTGCCCTCTGCCTGCATTATGTTACATTTTGTGTGTTGTGTTTATCTCATCTGGCGCTCGACATCTCCCTCTGTCTCAGTCTGGCTCGCTTTCTTTTGGGTGTTGCATGTTGCTGTGTGTGTGTGTGTGTGTGTGTGTGTGTGTGTGTGTGTGTGTGTGTGTGTGTGTGTGTGTGTGTGTGTGTGTGTGTGTGTGTGTGTGTGTGTGTGTGTACTGTGGAGTGGACTATGCGGGACACATGTGTGTGTGTGTGTGTGTGTGTTTGTGTTTATCTGCGTGCCTGCCTATTTTTAAGTCTGTGTTGCTTTTCTTTCTGCTGTGTGCAGATGTGATGGTGCTGATTAAAGCGGAGAGCGTCCACCTGTACTGCAACCCAGTCAACTACGGGTACCTGCTGCCCTTCATCGCCCAGTGGAGGAACCTCCATCTGCACTGCATGACAGAGACAGAGGTAACCTTGACACGTGCAATAACAACACCACCCCCAACACACACACCACTCACTCACGCACACACACACAAACACACACACACACACGCACACACACACACACACACACACACACACACACACACACACACACACACACACACACACACACACGTGCACACACACATAAAAGATAGATAGATAGATAGATAGATAGATAGATAGATATACTGAATTGTCCTCAAGAGGAAAATTCATTTTCACCACCATCTACAGTATCTATCTATCTATCTATCTATCTATCTATCTATCTATCTATCTATCTATCTATCTATCTATCTATCTATGTAAAAATCATACAACTCAAGATGAATCTGTTATCGTCTTTGTTCCACTGTAACAAAGCTTGTCAAGTGCTCAACCGAACTACATCTGTCAAACACAAGACATCAATATGGCTGATATGGCTGTAACCTTGAGATGTAGTAACAAACCCACACCCCTTCCCACTCGCTCCTAGCCTGGGAGTACCCATGCTGCCTTGCGCATTCTTTTCGTTTGCCGCCAGACAAACTCGCTCCCATGCTTAAACCCAGAAAAACATAAAATACAAGCTTAATCTTGATTCAGACATCTTCTTCGGTCCACTGTAGCAAAACATGTCAAATGCTCAACCTTTTTTTTTAAGCTTTATTAGAACATAAAACATCACTTCATGCTGTACATACAACCTTGAGATGTGCAATATTGAACCCACACCCCCCCACCCCCTCCCATACATGAGCCCATAAAGCTTTATCTTCATTCAGACATCTTCGATCCATTTAACAGAACGTGTCAAGTGTTCAACCCAAAATCTACCGTTGTCAAACAATCTAAGACATCAACATGGTTAATACACAGAGGTGACCTTGAGATGTGCAGTTCCAGACCGACCCCCACCTCCACTTCCTCCTATACATACGTAAGCCCATTAAAAATACACAAAATCCAAGCTTAATGTTGATTCAGATGTCTTCATTGTACTGTAACTCAGTGTGTCAATTGCTTGATCTAAAATGTTACCCTTGTCAAAACCGAACATAAGACATCAAACTAGCTGGTAGAAACGTAGAGGTGACCTTGGGATGTGCAGTATCAGACCCATCTCCCACCCCCACCCCATACACAAACCCATAAGAAAAACATTAAATCCAAAAATAAATTTGATTCAGACCAATATTCCACTGTAACAGAATGTGTAAAATGTTCAACCCAAAATGTTACCTTTGTCAAATACAACGTAAGACATCAAAATGGCTGATACACACAGAGGTGACCTTGAGATGTGCAATACCAGACCCCCATCCCCAAACATATGCGCTCACTGATTCGTTCTGTGAGAGTAATGAGTTCCATTCCTCATAGTAATCACTTTAGGATAACGACAACCCCCATGGCCCCTTCTGTTTTTTTAATCATCTGTCTTATCCCATTGCGTCTATATCTGTCTCTGTGTTTCTATCTCTCTACCTACTTCCTGGATTCCTTGTGTTGCTCCCTCACACTGTGTGCATTTCTTATGCTATCTTTTCCTGCTGGTTCTCCTCTCTGTGTCAGCATGAGAAGAGGCAGCATTATTTTTTATTTTCTGTGTCCGTGTGTTTCTCTATTTTTCTGCCTACTTTTTAATCTCCTGGATTTTCTATGTTTAGAATGCAATTACTTTTATTTATGTTTTGATATGACAATGAGAAGCCAGCAGGATTTTTTTTTTTTTTTTTTCGTTTCTTAAGTCTCTGTATTTGGGTTTGTGTTTGCCTACCTACATTCTTAATTTCCTGGATTGCCTGGATTGCCTGTGTTGGCCCCACACACTGTTATGCTTTTGCCTTTCAGCATATCTCTCAGCTTTTGCATGATCTCAGTGTATCTCTCCTGATTCCTTTTGCTCTGGCTGATTTTCCTTCTTTGTCAGTGTAAGGATGTTTATAGTATATAAAAGACAGCGTTGGTTTCAGTTTTTGTGTCTCTGCTTTTTTCCCTCTTTCTCCATCTCCCCTTTTCTCTGTGATGCTCCCACACAGTGTACTATATGTGCTTGTACTTGAGTGTATTTCTCATGGTGTATTTCTGTGTTTGTCTCTCTGTGTGTCAGTATGAGGATGAGGAGGCGGCGGAGGAGTTCAAGATCTCCAGTTTTGTGTCCATGGTGCAGGACTGCAGCCGCATCGGCATCCCCTACAGCTCACAGGGTCAGTCACACCGCATCGCACATACACTACACAGCAATGCAGCAACTTCAAAAGTGCTTCTAAACCATGCACATTCACACAAAGGCGTATGTACACACACACACACACACACACACACACATTATCCAAAACACTTTCTTAAGCATCTTTGCAACTGTTGCGTTAACGACGGCAACTACAACGGGTGCGGAGATCTTAGTTGGCCTGACAAAGCACAGACGCCATGTCGTTCACCAGGACGCGCACACACACACACACACACACACACACACACACACACACACACACACACACACACACACACACACACACACACACACACACACATACACACACTGTCGCAGAGAGAAACAAAATCACTGTGCACATTCACACAAACACCTATGTACACACATATATGCATACACTGATGTACTTGTGATTGCACTGCCATTTTATAACCATTTTGCCTGTGTGTGTGTGTGTGTGTGTGTGTGTGTGTGTGTGTGTGTGTGTGTGTGTGTGTGTGTGTGTGTGTGTGTGTGTGTGTGTGTGTGTGTGTGTGTGTGTGTGTGTGTTTACAGGTCACGTCCAGAGGCTTGACATGTTTATGCTTGAGAAGTGGCCCATCATTCAGGCCTTTGCCCTGGAGGGCATTGGAGCAGGAGGATTCTTCACCATGAAATACAAGGTAGGAGAGCTTTATTGGCACACAGGTACAACTACTCAGTATACACGCACAGCAGTGCAGAATCCTTTTCATTAGCCAGAATAAGCACAAAGAGGAAGGCTGAAGACAGAAGACTGAGGAAGTAAAGTGAAAGTGTAACAGAATCTGAGTTGAATCCATGATGAGCTTAAATTAATGCTTATTTAACCCATTGATGCCTAAGCATCTGCAAAAAAACACCTGCTACATGCCTTAGCCCTTTTTGTGAAAAGGTGCCCACAGTCTATAAAAATCTAAATCTTAGCCTCCAAAGCACATACATTTTAAACATGAAATAAGCTGCATTTAAATGCTAAGACCTTCATCTTGCATTAGAATTCCACAATTCCAAGTCAAGTCAAGTAGGTTTATTGTCAATTTCTTTACATGCACTGGTCATACAAAGAATTTGAAATTACATTTCTTGCTTTCCCATACAGACATAGACTAATCTAGGTAAGGACATAGACAGTATAGACATAGACAGTACTTATACATGGACTTAGGACAGTATGGACATAGACAGTGCTCATACAGACATTTAAAGTGCAAGACTGGACAACAGAAGACTTGTAGAGGACATACATTAAGAGGTATTTGTTGTGCTTTTGTGCTTTTCCTAAAAAAGTCCTTTATAGCGTTCTGACATGGTAATAGTAGCATTTTGAAGAAAAATAAATATTAAAAGGTCTGTCAAGTACACCAGCAGCAGTGTGTGTGTGTGTGTGTGTGTGTGTGTGTGTGTGTGTGTGTGTGTGTGTGTGTGTGTATGTGTGTGTATGTGTTTAGTGCAGGTAGAAGGTGCGTTGTGCGTCTTGTGTGTGTGTTCGTGTGTCTGTGTGTGTGTGTGTGTGTGTGTGTGTCAGTGTGTGTATGTTTGGGTTTAGTGCAGAAAGTGCAGTTTGCTTGTGTGTGTGTGTGTGTGTGTGTGTGTGTGTGTGTGTGTGTGTGTGTGTGTGTGTGTGTGTGTGTGTGTGTGTGTGTGTGTGCATGTTGTGAGTTAGTGCAGGTTGAAAGTTCAGTCACAAGTATAGTACTGCAGGTGGAATGTTCAGTCGCAGATATGGTGGTGGGGGATGGGGGGGGTTGTCAGTGGCCTTGCTGGCTAGAGGCTGACATTGGAGGGAGAGTGGGTTGAGTGTTCAGCATCTTGATCGCTTGGTGCATTGTGCTGCTCGCCAGCCTGGTGGTACGGGAACGGAGGCGCCTGTACCTCTTTCCAGAGGGCAGGAGGCTGAACAGTTTGTGTGCAGGGTGGCTTGTGTCGAATTAGAATTGTTCATTCAGTTCTAACATAACATTTAAAAAAATGATAATAATACAATCTCATGAGCCTGTGTGTTGTGTCCATGCTGGGACCATGGGCTATGCAGCATTCAGCATCGATGGGTTAATTGGCTAAACTTGGAAAAATATGTGTTATTCTTTGTATGATGCAGTCAGACTAAAGTGCAGGTGATTTGTAATTGACTGTAAGGGACATGTTGAGAAAGGAGATCAGGCAGAGGCAGCCATAGCAGACAGCAAGCACACTTTCAACACACAGGTGACGCTTACTTTTTATTTGATACTTTTACGTTTTGCCGAAAACCATACAGAGTTTACAACAAAATAATTGTAAAATTCCCTGTTACGTATGTCTGTGCAAAGTGCACCCAGTTGTTATAAAGCAAGAAATGAAACCCATGCAGTATTGTCTACTACTTTAAAAAAAACAAGTGCTTGCCTTTATTTTCTCTTTCATTGGCTGTTGTGCTTTGTAAAGTGGAAGCACAGCAAGGAATGTAGTTGACATATAAATGTTTACTTTTCGACCATCATTTTAATTACACAAGCTTCCTACTCATTACAGTTTAGTAAACAAGTAGAGTTACGTAATGCAATCACTTACTTCTGCCTTCCCTAGAACTCACATCACCACCTAGACCTCTGTTTATGACTTTGCAACCGCTTAACTCAACTTAACTTTCACCAAATGTGTATTTATTTTTTATTACACATGTTCACATTTATACTTATACAAAGAATTGAGTGTAGCCCCTTTTATACATGTGGAACGCTGTAATAGTCATTGAAAAACCTACCTTTTACCAGTGCACAGGGCCTTACATTACATACATTACATACATTACATACATTACGACTTGATCATTTCTATTCTGGTAACAGCTACTTTATAACAGGGTCCCTGTCTTACTGGGTTAAACTTGAACATCTGATATTGTCTTTATGTGTAAGTTTGAAAAATAGCTGTTGAGTAAGTTGGCTGCTTGTTCTCTAACTGTTCCCTCCTCTGTGGCCAGCTAATGGACGTGAGTGAGAAGGTGTGGCAGATGTACGCCAGACTGGACCCCGTGTCTCTGGACCGCCTCATCAGCGAGGTAGAAAAAGCATGCACACACACACACACACACACACACACACACACACACACACACACACACACACACACACACACACACACACACACACACACACACACACACACACACACACACACAGATATCCATACAGTCACAGCCATAGTAAATGAGGACATGAATGACTGAAACAGATTCTCCCTCACACACTTACACACAGTCCTATAAGAACATGGCCTGTGTTAGTGTTGACACACAGTTAGTTGTAAAATGTATATACTGTATTCTGGTTATACTGTATTCAAGTTATTTTCCAAAAAGTCATTGTAAAAGTAATTTTCGTGAATCAACTTTTGTGAATCTTGTGAACCTTTTCTGGAATTCCAACAATAACATCAGGGCAATTAGATAGCTTATGGCCAAATGTTATCGTACTTTCCCTACCAAACTCGGCAAAATAACGGCGATTTTAGTGATGGCAGACTTAAAACACATAATTATTGAACATTTTCAAAAATTATGATGTATCTTGCTTTTCATATTCATACAGTCCATATTTATCCATACAGGATATTCTACAGGTCTGTTATGTACGTATCTGTGCTGTAACTTGCTGGTGTTGTTTATGTGATCAGGACCTGGCCGTGTTTGAGAGGCAGTGGAGCAACTTCTTCTCCTGTCTCAACGTCGAGACACAGCTGTCCATGCAGGAGCTCTCTGAGGCCCAGACTGGGGAGGTACTGTACACACACACACACACACAGACATACACACACACAGACACACACAGACACACACACACACACACACACACACACACACACACACACACACACACACACACACACACACACACACACACTTTGTGGGGCCCACCAGTGTCTTGTTGCATAATGGGAAATACGTGGAAGCATTAGCAACAATACATGGAAAACCTTCAAAGACCATTCACTTTTTCTTTTTCTCCTTTTTCTCTTCTTTGTTCTTTGTGATGTGGTTCTGGAAGTTAATGGTCTATCACGTAAACTTAAACCAAAGATGGATTAACACTAACATCTCTAAATTAAAGCGTCATTATTGTCTTTTGTGTAAGCATGGTGTAAGCATTTGAGGCCCACGGTCCCATTAGTGTTGCTGCCAGCCCATGGGTGGGAAGCTAGCTGGCTAAAGTCATGTTTGATGAGTCACAAATCTGCTAGTCTTAGCCACGGCTTCCCAGAGATTTCACCACAGATGAAACAACATTTACTGTAACAGCTGTCAATTGAAGCACCAATATGCCTTTTGTGCATCCTTGAAGCTACCGAGGCACACAGTTATGCCTCTTTTCCATTGCTGGTTTGGTAGGCCATTGCTGGTTTTCTGGTAGGCCGGCAGCGCGACAAAGCGCGACTCGGCCGTCACTTTTTGCTCTTCGATTTAGTTGTGTCGTGCCAAATTGTAAAGCAAAAAGTGGCGGCCGAGTCACGCTGTGTCGAGCTGTAGGCCTACTAGAAAACCGGCAGTGGAAAAGAGGCATAAGTCCCACAGTAATGTTATTACCCGTTGGGTGGGAAGCTAGCCAGAGTCATGTTTGATTCGTCACAAATCTGCTAGTCCCAGCTGTAGCCTCCACAGAGCTTCCGCCGTTTTCCACGGCCACGTCGCAGCCTTGCAGCTGTAATCAGGGACACTGACAGGGGAGGGGGACAAAGGGGTTATTTGTCCCAGGTCCAGGTAGAGAAGGGGGGCCCAACAATCCGGTCTCCATTACATTTTGTGTATTGGATGGGGGGGGGGCTTTTCACATGACTTTGTCCTGGGTCCAGCAAAAGCTGATAGCGCCCCTGTAGCTGTAATACTCTAAAGGCCTGGGAAAGGAAACAAGGCTTGTTGGGGATGTTGGTACACTGTACACTGTGGTGAAGACATGTTTTTTGGTGGTGGTGGGGCTGACTAATTTGTGTGGAGAATCCTTAAGAAATGGTTTTTGCCAAGACATTTTCTCTCACACACACACAGAGTTCCTTTTGTATTCTGTGTCTCCTTTTCTTTCTTTTGCCCTTTCGCTTTCGCTCCCCCTCTCTTTGTATTGTATTCGTCTGTTTGTCTGTCTCTGCCTTTCTCTCTGTCTCTCTCCCCTTGTCTCTCTGTGGGTCCAGTAAAATAGTCTTTTTTAAATGTCTCTTTCTCTCCCTCTCTGTTTCGCTCGCTCTCTCTCTCTGTTTCTCTCTCCCTCTCTCTGTTTCTCTCTCCCTCTCTCTCTCTCTCTCTCTCTCTCTCTCTTTCTCTCTCCCTCTCTCTCTCTCTCTCTCTCTGGGTCCAATAAAACATCTCCATATATCTGTCTATCTCTCTGTGTTTCTCTCTTTCTCTTGCTTGCTCCTCATCTCTGTGTTTGCTCATGTGGTTTCTTTTCTTGTCTTCCTGACGCAGGCGTTCCGCACCTACTTTTCCCATGGGCTGATTTCCAGCAATATCTCGGACAAAAGGTAACTGTGGCACGGCTGCAGGCACGCACACTAACACACTTACACACTTACACAAATTTGTGTGCATGAGCGCACACACACATACACACGCTGACATTTACACCCTGTAAAACACACACACGCATGCGTGCACACATACTCTCTCTCTCTCTCTCTCTCTCTCTCTCTCTCTCTCTCTCTCTCTCTCTCTCTCTCTCTCTCTCTCTCTCTCTCTCTCTGTCTGTCTGTCTGTCTCTCTCTCTCTCTCTCTCTCTCCCTCTCTCTCTCTCTCTCTCTTATACTCTCTCTCTCTCTCACACTCTCTCTCTCTCTCTCTCTCTCTCTCTCTCTCTCTCTCTCTCTCTCTCTCTCTCTCACACACACACACACACACACACACACACACACACACACACACACACACACACACAGAGAGAGTGCCCAAATGTATGACCATAAAAGCCTCTATCGGTCACAAGCCAGGCCTGTGGGCTTTCCCCAGCTGGAAAGTGTGCCATGCACTCCCATCCCATCAGGTCATGTGTTTTCATTCAGCATCACTGGCTTCTTTGATCTTCAGGATAATGTGTGTGTGTGTGTGTGTGTGTGTGAATGGCCTTGTCTTGTCCACGTGCGATGCCCGCACGTGTTATCTGTCTACATGTGCCATGTTGTTGCATATTTTGTGTGTGTGCGGGGTGGGGGTGGAGTGTAGGAGTATCTGGTCATATATGCCATATGATTGCTGTGTATGTGTGTGCAATACTAATGAGTTGTTATCTGCTTACATCATGTGTAATTGTGTGTGTGTGTGGTCAGACAGTGGTATTAGACTAGAAGCATTTCCAGAAAAAGGCCCTTTATAAGGGTGTTAGAAGCATTTTTTAGTAAAAGTTGGGAACCTAGTTTTCTAAGACAATTAGAGTACCCTGAATTCAGCTAGCCTGGTTCCCAAGCTGAATTTTGAGTTTTTGACCATGAAATGGGCAAAAAACAAAATGGCCGCTGAAATTCTTGATTTTGGGCAGAATACGTAGAAGGTACCACTTATTCATGGAAATAAATGTGCAATGCTCACATATTTGCATTTATCATGTATTCCTACACTTACACAAAGGCAAATTGTCATGGCAAAAAGATAAAAAATACTATAATTATGCCGTTCTAATAATAAGATATTCTCGTAAACTGGTATTCAATAGCAATAGCCTCCATGAAGCACATTATCATACAAAATTGTCATTCAATAAGATTTGGAAAGAAAAAGAGAGGCAAAGAAGATAGTATTATCTAAAAGACTAAATATTGGGACATGAATATGTCCCCTGTTCTTTGAAGGAGATGAGTGAGCCATCTCTATGGGAGCGCACTCTCAGCTGTACGATTAGCTGAAGACCTTTGCAATCACGCCAAAGGTCCAATCAACTGTGTGGGCAGGATGTCCACTTTATCAAAACCGAATGGTTGCGCGCAAATAAGCCACTTTGATGCCAAACATCTCTTCGGCTGTCGGCAATAAGGTTGTCTTGAGAGATGGCTCACTCATCTCCTTCAGAGAACGGGGACATATTCATGTCCTAATGGTCTCTTTCAGTCGAATCGATCGCATATCTATGGGAGAGTTACAATCACTCCCGATTGCTGGTCCAAACTAGGCAGAACTCCAAGAGCATCCTGTAAGGATAGCGTTCCTATCACCCTACAGACAATCAGTGGTCCTGCCCAGAACCCTACGTTCCTGTGGTCACATCTAGCCGGTAGAACCGGACAAAGGTGGCGGGGTTGGCCCAACCAACCGCTCTGCACACCTCTGAAACTGCTGCACCCTTGAAGAGAGGACAAGATGTAGAGACCTGCACTGGTAAAGTGAGCCCTAATCTGAGCCGGGGGTAGGCGACCCTTGGACTCATATGCCAGGGCAATGGTTTGAACCAACCATTTGGAGACCTCTATTTCAAAACTGTGAGCCCTGTAGAGGGCTTGATGAAGCACACAAACAGCTGCTCAGTGTTCCTAAAACAGTGAGTCCTGTTCATGTAGATGGTAAAGCGTGCACAGGGCACAAGTTGTGTTGTCACCTCTCTTCCACGGATCTAAAAGGTGGTATGCAAAAGCAGTTTGGAGAGGCCCCTCTTGGAGGGGCTCGAAAGGGGCCCCACACATAGCCTCCAGTACTAGAGAGATATCCCAGGAGGGTATCGTCTGATGTAGCACGGGGCGTAAGTATCTAGTGGATGGGCACTCAGAGTGTTGGAACCGAATCCTACTTGGCACGATGAAATCGCTGCAAAGTAGACTTAAATGGTAAAGCCTTGTCTCCCCCCCAATAAGTCTTGTAGGAAGGACAACACCATCGGTACTGAACACTTTCGCGTTGGTCACACTAGCGTTGGAAGACAGACCACTTCAGGTTATACAGTGTCAAAGTAGATTGGGCCCTGGCCCCTTAAATTGTCCTGATAACGTTATCCAGAAAAACGGTTAGGTTCAAATGTTCCCTTGCCAGACCCATAGGGGCAGGTGGCCCCTGGGCTGGGGTATGTCCTCCTCCTGGTCCGTTGCCAGACTCGAACCTGCAGGAGAGGGGAAAGTAGCAGGAGGGGCTGAAGCCCCTATGCTCTCAGCTGAGGCCCCTGAGCCCCGTGGGCTAAGGGGGGACAAACCCTGAGAAATCTCGCTTCCTTGCAGGAGAGGAAAAAGGGAGGCGTCAGGCGAAGGCGATCATGGTGCATTATGCAGGACTTTTGCAGTGCGCCATGCCTGGTGACAGGGTGCGCTTTCGTGCCAAGCGCAGTGGCCTGCGGTGATGCCCAAGGGGCTCCAAGGCAGCTGCTCGAGCTGGGGAAGCCACATCAGCCACTAGGGTGGTGGTCAGTACTGTATGAGATTCTCTGTGGTGGCAGGGAGTTGGGATAAAGAGTCGTCCACCTTAGGCGGGAGATCGAAGCACTTTGCCAGGGGGGAGTCAGAGTCTGGCTCCACTGAAATTCTTTGCCAGCAGTCGACCGTAGTCAAGAGAACAAAGGGACAGAGCAGGCTAGAACTAGTCAAGCTCTCGTAACTCGTGTCCTTCAGGGTACTCGTGACCTCAGTCAGGAGACGTGAGTCCAAGGAACCGGGCACGCACAAATGTTTGTAAAGAACTTTTACTCCGTATTGTTTCTAATCTGCCGTGAGTAGATTCCGTCACTGTGAAGTTTCTTGCTGCCATGGGGAGGACACTGTACATTTCATATGTTCGATCTGCAATGTGTGATCTCAGGTTAAAAGAGAGTGTCCATCTACACAAAGCTGAGGCTGTCTCGGTGATCACAAGTATGCTCTTTTATTGCCTGTGACATTTACCCACTTCATAACCTGATCAGAATCTGGCTAAACTTGTGAGCCAATTTCTTGACCACAAAGTGGCATTTTTGGAATTCAGACAAAATGGTTCTGGAAGCTGACTCATCAAGTAGATACACTGGGCCCCATTGTGCATAATTAAGATGGCCATACCGCTTAAAGTAGGGCAACATTAGGCTGAAAGAGTGAAAATTCAGATCCCAGGTAGCTTCACGTTGTTCTCTTGTGTATTGCAGCAGAACAGTAACCATATCCATAACCATATCCATATACTGCCACCAGTTCACATCATCAGATTGACTCTCAGCAATATCATGCAGAAGATTGCTGTCCTTTTCCTGATACTGGAATGAAATCAGTTCACTAATGTCTGAGGATCATCACCATGAGCCATCCTAGCAAGACAGGTAGAGAAGACTTGGCATGAGAAGACCCTAAAGGGATTGCAGAGTAAACTTGTGTGCCATGGCTTTGTTGGATGCCTTTCCTGCCAGAACAAGTTCAACAGGGCCTTATCCAAGCAATCCACCATCCATACATTGGTCAGTCCAGATCCATTCATATGTTCTCCTATGGCCTTAAGGAAGTTGATTGACAAGTTAAGTCCTCCTAGGCGAGGTATTCATCTGTTGTTCTATTCTGAAATTGCCCACTTTAACTCTTTAAGTCTGCAGTACAATGCTTGGTCAACTGTGATAACTGTTCCTGTCCAAAATGTTAAGATATGACAATGCATTTGTATTCAAAGTATCAAAACGTGTGCAGTAGCGAGGACTATTGGCAAATACCCCGCAGCAGTCTGTTGTTCCTTTGATGACAGTGACTGATTGAACACTTCATGTCTAAGTTTTGACAGTGCAAGAAGAAAGCTAGATCCGTAGCCTTTGCTTGTCTAGCATACTTATGCTCCTCTCCAGATTTCCCAAAGCATGATTAAGCAATGGGTGCTGAAAAAGTTGGCTTGAATGTCCTATGAGTAATCCAGAGAGGATGTAGCTCCATCAGGGCATTTGGCACATTTAATGTATGTCTAGTAGACACCTCTATGTCTTTAACAGAATCATCAATTGGTTGGCCTCTCTGCCATGCTGCCATTTGTGTTGCATGGGAAGTATTCTTCCCGTCAAGTGTTTCATCCAGGATATCAATGTTATCACATGTGTAGTGGATGAATTTATCTGCCACAATGTTTGTTGGAATAATGGCACCACTCTCGTGGTTCAGTGTTTTAGAGTGCTCTCAGCTAAGGAGGATCTGGACTTGGAGGACCTGGTCGTAACTCAGACAATGACCTGCCTGATTGAATAGTCATATTAGGTCTTTTACCCAATAGCTTGATGAAGAGTACAAGCAAGACTGACATGTTTCGGAGTCCATTTTTTGCCATCACTGACACAATAAACAAGGACTTTAGCCTCATTCAGAACTCTTCTTTGAGGAAGTTTTTCCTTGCCACCAATTCCATCATCTTCAAGAGATGTCTGGCCAATAACAACCAGGCTGAGTAGCATGTATAGACTATCTGGAATGTATGAAATAGTATCTGATAGAATATGTAAAATATGTCTGAACATTTTTCAAAATTTACGTTATATGTAATATCATGGTGTCATCTAGCGATTTCTGGACAGTTTTCAGAAGGGCCAATAGCAACTTTCAATGATT
>NC_085875.1:29525277-29527777 GCF_034702125.1 Engraulis encrasicolus
ATATTGAAATTGGCAGAAGTTATCCTTTAAGGAAGTGCTAATCTGTGCACAGTTATAAAGCATATGCCTCTGTGGCAGCAGCTCTTGAGTAATTATAGTTGTCATGATCTGCAGTTGCTATCCGTGTATTTTTTGACGTGACCATCTGCGAAGTCGCAACCAAAGGCTTTGACAGCAGCATCTGTGCAATCCAGCACACAGAGGTTCATATTGACATAGCCGAGCGTAGCACATAGTAGCATTCAAGTATCAAGGTTTGCTGTTAACTTACAGATCAGACATTTAATCATTTAAATCATTTGCACAGCACTTTCTGAATGCTATCGTTCTGTACTGATTGTTTTTCACCAAGTTTCCCATTTCAAAGTAGATCTGGCTGATATTGTCATTGGATAAAGAGAAAAGTGTGCAGTGCCATGAGAGATGTCTGAGATGTCTGGTGAAGGACGCAATCTCGAAATATAGAACGTTACTAGGGGCTTTCTTCTGTTGCAAACTGTCTTTATCTGAATGAATGAGTGCTTTGGTTCCACATTATTTGAAGTGAATGTGTGTGTGTTTTTGCTCTGTATTACATTGTCAGTGGGCCCTTTAGCTGTGAGGTGTGTGTTGTCTGCAGTGCGTGATGATGATGCTGACGATGATGCTGATGATGATGTGGGTTGTTGTGTGTGTGCCTCCTACAGTAGCCCTTTAGCTGTGAGGTTTGTGTTGACTGCATGATGACAATGACGATAATGATGCTGATGCTGATGCTGATGATGTGGGTTGTTGTGTGTGTGTGTGTGTCTCCTGTAGGGTGGTGGCCTTGAGTCAGCCTGAGAGCCGCTTCCTAATCAAAACAGTAAGTCCAGCTCATTTAGGCCCGCAGCAGCCTTTCTGCACTAGACTCGAGTAACAACCACTGAATAACAACTATCTCAAGGGCGCACGCCAAGAGGCGGAATACATTTATGTGATATGATTTCATTAAAGAACTGATGTGTGTGAAAATCTATCCCATTTGTCAGGGAGGTTGTGTATTGCAACATACTGAAT
The DNA here is from genome assembly GCF_034702125.1 of Engraulis encrasicolus. Lineage (NCBI taxonomy): Eukaryota > Metazoa > Chordata > Actinopteri > Clupeiformes > Engraulidae > Engraulis > Engraulis encrasicolus. Next base: position 29,526,316 of record NC_085875.1, read on the forward strand.
AGCATAGTATTTCCTAGCCGGCTTCTTTTCTCAGCTTACATCTCCTTTTAAGGTTGAGTGTACCAAGAAAGGGCTGTAGTGCCTATTATCAACAATTTTTACCATGACCAGAAACACTTGACCCAGTGAAAACCAAGTTAATCTGCTGTCAATTCGACAAATTCAGCTGTCTTAAACCCTTAGTTTTAGAAAGTGAACATGCTTTTTTTAATTTGTAAACTCACTTGCCATTAAAACTTGCAATATGCTAATTGAGACACGGAAAATGCATCATTCAGCATTTCATTGCATTAACATTAAGCATTCTTCGTGCTTACCAGCTGTGGGTGTCAATGAATCATATTCATATTCAATCTTGATGTGCTACTGTGATCAAGGCTTTCACACACCTCATACTTTGAATGGAAAATGACTGTTTGTTTGTAAAACAAATTGTTGTTTGTAAAACAAAAAATGCAAACAAATAACGCAATGCGGCTTTGAATGGATTAATACATGGATAAGACAATCTCAGTTATGTGTCTGGGTCCATTATAGGCCTTTGACCAACCTTACACCTCCATTCTAGACTACTTTACCCCAGTTCTGATAGAGGCAGCGGCAGTGCCACAACGGCCAGCCATCAATTTCAGACAAATAAAAACATAACTCTAGAGGACTTATAGTAGCTCTGAGTAGATAAGAGAGTCGGTTGACTTGTTATCAGGTGTTATTGAGAGTGTTCTGAGGTATGTGCTGATGCCCCCTTGCAGGCGTCCATGTCCGTGTATGACATCCCGGATCTGCAGTGGCCAGGAACTCAGCTGGGCTCCGTTATCTTCTCCGAGTCCTTTCTGGAGTCCAGCATTCACATCCAGGACAAAGGTGTGTGTCTGTACATTGCCATAGTGAAAATTCATACAAATTAATGTGTGTGTGTGTGTGTGCGCGCGTGCGTGCGTGCGTGCGTGCGTGCGTGCCTGTGTGTGTGGGTGGGGGCTTTACATGCACAAAATGGTAGCTCGTTGTGCCTCAATGCCGAAGAATGGCGTCTGACTGAAATCATTTTTCTTTGACTCTGTGTGTCCTGCAGATGGCGCCATATCCTCAGACAGCTGCTTCACCATCCTCACCTCCTCCGTGCCACGATATGTGTCCTGGCTGGTAGGCTTCCATTTTACATCGCTTCTCTTCTCCTCTCACCCACTCTCTCTCTCTCTCTCTCTCTGTCTCTCTCTCTCTCTCTCTCTCTCACCATTTCTCACGTTTGTGCCTGTATGTATGTATGTGTTCACACTCATAATTATCAGCGAATATTGTGACATATTCTCTCTCTCTCTCTCTCTCTCTCTCTCTCTCTCTCTCTCTCTCTGACATCTATTTCTCATGTGTATGTGTGTGTGTTTGTGTGTGTTCACACTCATAATTGTCAGTGATTATTATCACATATTCTCTCTCTCTCTCTCTCTCTCTCTCTCTCTCT
>NC_085875.1:29535277-29550277 GCF_034702125.1 Engraulis encrasicolus
CAGACAGCATAGCACACCTTACTCATCGTCTTCCCCTGTCCTTTATTTAAACCTAGCTGCAGAACTATGTGTCTACTGTGTGGTGGTTATTCAACTTCCATTGCTGATGTGTTGATGTGAATCATTTGCAGAGATGTACCAAATCCTGATTTTTAAGGTTCTGCCACATACCAAATCCACTGCTTAAGATGTAGCTGAATCGTAAACCGAATTCTACTCAGAGCACCGAACTCCATCAACAAGTCTGAATCAGTCCGAATCACAAAAGTGAATCTTGGATTCAGTATTTGTGAGCAATAAATTAAAGGCGCTGCCGAAAACTGAATCCGCTTCTTAAAATTTGGCCGAATCCGAAACTGAATACCGAATCCTACTCCGATCACAGAACTCCGTCAACAAGGCCGAAACCGAACCCGAATGTTTGATTGGTACATCCCTAAATTTGCGATGTGTTGATTTGAAGCCTTGAAGACAGTTGGACGTTGAATTTGTCCTCTCAATTAGCTCACCTTAGCGCTCTACTCCAGTGTTCCCCTCTCTCTTCAAACCTATTCTGCATTTAAGCCCAGCGGCAGGGCATAGCTAGGGTTATCTATACTTAGGGTTATCTACACTTACATTTGCATTAAACTTGCAAACTGCATTCATCTTCTCAGACAATGTACTGTACCTGACTGATCTTGCCGCAGTGTTCCTCTCTGCAAGATGGTCTTTCTTTTAACTCATTAAGACACTTTCTAAATTTGACGCATTATACATTTGCTGTTACCAAAATGGCAATGACCAAGTCGTAGTGTATTACTAACGCCCCTGTGTTATGTCATAGTATCGTAGTGCTATGGTAGTTCACTTTTCAATGAATATTACAGCGTCCACTGGAGGTACTGGAGGCATTAAGGGGCTACACCCAGCAGCAAGACACTATTTGGTTGTGTACGCTTACATTTCCACCGATTTGTGTTTTGTGATATCAATACAGTAGTTGGACTTTTTCATAACGGTCATTCAACCTGAATTGGCTGTGAGCTTACTGTATGTACAGTATTGAGTCAATACTATTGACTTGAAGCATTGAAGCCAGTTGAACATTGAACATTTATCCTCTCAACCAGCTCACATCACTCATCGACTTCAGCCCCCCTCCCTTCAAGCCTGTCCTTCATTTGCACCAAGCGGCAGTACACGTCTATGGATCTCCTCCGCACTTACATTTGTACTTGAGTGCTTTTTTTGTGGTCACTCAACATGAAGTGGTTGCGTGCTGATGTGCCAATTTGAAGCATTTTGTGATGTGAGATTTTTTTTGAGGCATTGAAGATGAAAAATGGCATTCATCCTCTCAGCTCAGTCAGCTGAGCACACACCTAAGTGATCTAGCTACAGTGTCCCTCTGCTTTTAAGCACGTCCTTCATTTAAACCAAACAGCAATGCATGGCTGTGCTTATCTACACTTACACCTGCAGTGCTTTTTTTGCAGTCATTCAACATGAATTGGTTGTAACCGGATGTGCTGATGTGTAGCGGTAGTGTTGAAGTTAAAAATTGCAGTCATCCAGAGCCAGTACACCTTACTGGTCATGCTGCACTGTCCCTCTCCATAACCCTGTCCTCTACTTACTACCTAACCCATGCAACACTAAACACTCTGTCTTATTTTCATATTTACATATTCATAACCAGGGCCCTAAATTAACTTTTTTTTTTCATCACCAGCCATAATGGCTAGTAGATGTTCATCTTACTGGCCAAAAATCACTCACTACGTCATGGGTCAAAGTGGCGAGTGGCTAGGATATTTCACCAGCAATTGGCCGGTTGACTGGTGTTAATGTAGAGCCCTGTTCATAACAATATTTTGGGTGTTTAACACTTTTGTGCAGAGCCCCTGTTATTACTTCACTCTCACCAATATTGTAATGACCAAGTCTTCAACATTTACTTAAAGCTCTATGTACTGCCATAGCAATGTTGTAATGCAGTGTTTCCCAACCAGGGGTACGTGTACCACTAGGGGTACGCGAGCACACTGCAGGGGGTACTTGGAAAAATGAAATTTTAACAAATATATGTAGCTTAGTTACATTGGGATGGAGAAAGCGATATAGAACTTGACTTAGGGGGTACTCATGGCACAACGAAAAGGCTTGGGGGTACACAAGACAAAAAAGGTTGGGAAACACTGTTGTAATGGGTAGTGTTTTTGCCAGAGTGAATGGGCCCGTCCGTATTTTAATGGTCAACTCATTTAACCTTAAAGTGGTAGTTCGCTATTTTAGACATTAAGCCTTGTTTGTGTGACTTCTGGGGTGAAGTAGAGATGTTCTCATCACAATTTTGACATTTGGTGCTGAACGGAGCATTTGGGTATTCAAGACTGCAGCCCCCCCACCTTTACATTGACTCCAATGAAGCACTCAAGCAATAGATCATAAAATGGCATTAAACTTTCGTTTGCAGAGACATGAAACTCACCGAGTGGTCAGAGGTGGGCAGCGATACGTTGGCTCGAAAATCACCGCGAAATACGCTTCCAGAGAAGATATATTCATTATTGTCCGTCTTCATTGATTGTATTGGTTTGACTTGTATTACTCCGCGCGACCGGAAATGGGGGTGCGTTTGTTTACGTTACTATCTATGGTTTGTATGCAAGCTGTAGTTTTTGCAGCCAGTCCCGCTCAAAGATAGCCGTTCTACCTCGCTCCTTGATGTCTACATAAACAACACACTATCGCTACCTACTGGCTGGATGTCTACTGCTATTCAACGGCGTCTGGGGAAAAATAGGTCCGCCAAATGCTAAGCAACAGTTGGAAGGCATATTTCGCTGCAATTTTCGGGTCAATTTATCGCTGTCTACCACTGACCACACGGTGAGTTCCATGTCTTCTCAAACAAAAGTTTAATGCCATTTTATAATCGATTGCTTGAGTGCTCTATTGGAGTCAATGTAAAGGTGGGGGGGCTGCAGTCTTGGATACCCAAATGCTCCGTTCAGCACCAAATGTCAAAATTGTGATGAGAACATCTCTACTTCACCCCAGAAGTCACACAAACAGGGCTTAATGTCTAAAATAGCGAACTACCACTTTAATTGATGTTGACCTGAAATCTAGCCTTCTTGAGTGAGCTGATGCGTCTGTTGATTGGCTGTCAGGTGGGTGATGTACCGCCCCTCTCCGGACGCGATTGGCTTCAGCCCGTCTCACCTGCAGAAGTTCCTGAGCGGCGTGGTGGAGAATCAGAAGCAGCCGGACCAGCGAGTCCTACTCATGACACCAGGGTAAGGAACCGGAGAGTGGTGTTTGTGCGTGCGTGTGTGTGTGCGTGTGTGTGTGTGTGTGTGTGTGTGTGTGTGTGTGTGTGTGTGTGTGTGTGTGTGTGTGTGTGTGTGTGTGTGTGTGTGTGTGTGTGTGTGTGTGTGTGTGTGTGTGTGTGTGCGCGCGAGTGTGTGTGTGTGTGTGTGTGTGTGTGCGTGTGTGTGTGCGTGTGTGTGTGCGTGTGTGTGTGTTCTTATGACTCAGAATACACACTCTCATGTGTATACCCTGACTCACATCCACACAAATAGTTTACTTCCTCATTTTTGCCCACATTTTAAAATGGATCCTACACAGACCCCAATTTAGCAGTTGCAAGGTTAATCAGACATGATTTAGGCGTTGAGACATGACCACATTGACCACAAGTGATTGTCAGTGACAATTTGTCACACATGCGCACGTGCATGCACACACGCGCGCGCACACAGACACACACACACACACACACACACACAGACACACACGACCAAATGTATCCTCTTGACAATAAGGGGGTCAGACACATCTTATTAAGTGCGTGCTAATTTATGTCTTGGCTTGTGTGTTGTTACTACACTACCTCCAGGATAGGTCAAACATAGAGGTCTAGAGGACAGCTTTCAAGCTCAGGATATTTAACGATAGCTTACCGTACGTTAATGTGATTTATTACTAAGTGCCAACGGTTGTAATTTTGCTGTGATTCAGTCAAGGGCTATCCATTTTGGAGTTGTTAAAAATCAGGCAGGGCAAACAAACCGTGTCCCATAAGCGGTGTAATCTTCCTTCTGGAGTGACATTTTATAACCCAGGCCACCATAATAAAATAAGCTCCATCGACTCGGCCCCAAAGATAATACATTCTCATCAGGATCATCTTTTCCTCGCAGGCGTAGAGGTTTTCTGGAAAGATACAGGTATTATTGAAGGCTTAATAATAATCAAGCGGCGCTGTTAAGTCGTGTCTCCTGCCCTGGGAGAAAGATGTTCGCAGGGGGGTGCTTAGAATCGCCTGATGCTTAAAAAGTTCAGATGGGGAGATGTCCCCATTTCCCACTTCTTCTCAACTTAAATAATTGAGTTCAAAGATACTGTACATGCTAGCTTGGAGGGACAAGTAGTGTCACCAGAATCAGAAAATGTCTGGACAAACAGAACGCAATTATTTAACTTGTGTGGAGGTGTGACATGAGCACATTTCCAGAAATGCTGGGTTGGTCCTTTAAGAGTACTTAACATGTTGGTGGTCAAGCCATGTTTCCCAAAATCAGAATTAAATGGACAGCAAGGTGTTTTTCCTGGCTAAGTTAAAATTAATTTATTTATGTGAAGGGCATTACACATTAGTGAATATTGATGTAACTGTCCCTGACTATGACCTAACCCTATCAGGCACTGTGGTGTAGGTTTTACTTTTTTTTTTTAAGTTATAAAGGCCCTACACTTATATGGTCTTCATGGACTTGTGCATTGTGACAAAGAAAATGTCTTCTTCAGCTTCCTTGTAGATTGATTTGCAGTTTTCTTTCTGCAGTTTGATGACACATAATTTCAATATCCATAATATAGAATATATATATTCATAATTTTTATATTATCAATGTCAACACTCTGTGTCGGTTGTAATGATTTCTAATGTGGTGTGTGTGTGCGTGTGCGTGCGTGCGTGTGTGTGTGTGTGTGTGTGTGTGTGTGTGTGTGTGTGTGTGTGTGTGTGCGTGCGTGCGTGCGTGCGTGCGTGCGTGTGTGGACAGGTACACAGATGTGCTGGAGGTGGTGCAGTGTGTGCTGTGTCATCCAGACCCTGTGGTGAGGGCCAGTGTGAGGATCGGGGCCGTGACCACCTGTGTCAACCCCCTCGTCTCCTACATGGAGCACAGGTCTGTACCAGTGGACCGCATTACCAGAGAGAGTAGAGAGAGAGAGGTTCCATTGGCCCATTGTTTCCTGGTTCTATTATGGCCCCCCTTAGGCAGACCTAGGCAGACCTAAGGATTGTTCTATTCATTGTAGGAGCATTATGACACGCCCCTTTAGGCAGACCGGAACCTGGTCGCGTTAGGTGCCCATAGAAACCTATTATGTTGGCATATCTCTATAGAATATCTCTGGTATTACTGTATGTCTTTTTTTTCTAACTGGTTAATAAGTGGTTAATCAGGAATTGCTGATTTTTTCAACCTTGGTAATATGTGTTTTTTTGGGGGGGTTTTTGCTTGTCAGCTATAGTGTGTTTAACCCTTCAGTCGAAATACCCACGTCTGTCTTTAACCTTTGTAACGCCGCATTATGTAATAACGGTGCAATATGTAATAATGTAATAAATTATTACATAATGCGGTGACAATCGCCGTATTATGTAATAATTTACGCATTTCGTAATAGATTTCTTGAACGCATTTCGTAATAACTTTTTTCTTATCTTGTAATAAATTATTACAAAATGCGAAATTTATTACGGAATGCGGCCGCAACTTTTTTTTTTGATGGAAATGTAATAACATGGTGCATTATGTAATAATCTATATTGATATGTTTTTTCTGCACTTGGATTCAGTAGGCACAGCACACACACATAGTCTCAGTGACATGGTAGTCACTGCCCTCTCTCTCTCTCTCTCTCTCATTCTTCTCAGTTCTCAAACTGCTCGAGAGTCGCGAATGATGCGGTTAAAACCGTTAAGAAATCATTTCACAACTTGTTGCGTGCAACGAGTCCAGCGAATGTCTCGCACTTTCTGCTACATTACATCAATTTACAGCGACATTAAATAGGCCATGTCTAAACACTTCACGAGGTGGTGAAAACGTGTCTTGCACTTGCGTGGGTCTGTGGCGCGGATCTCGAAAGCGGAGGAGTGTGTGTGTGTGTGTGTGTGTGTACGCACGGAGACAAACCTGGCCCATATTGATCTTAAGCCCATCTTGGCTCTTTGGAAATATTCTTACCATTACAAAGGTTATTTTAATATTTTCCCCCAAACGACATGAATCAAATCCCAGGAAAAGACCAACCATTATAAGTGACTCGTGGGGAGCTGTCCATGCTGGTGGTGCTTAATTTTTCCCGATATTTGCCCGTGGAGTAGTGAGTCCTTTATGTCTGCCTACATGACCTTGCGCGCCAGGGTCTGACCATGGTGCTTTTTGCCCGTGGAGTAAGGAGACTTTCTTCTTGCAAAGCAAGAAGTCATAGCACCCGAGAAAAATGCCACTCTTGTTAAAAATTACATAGGTATGCTTATGTTGTAACGTTGCCACCGACACTGAATTAAAGATTTTAAAATTTGTTTGTTGGGCGCCAGCAGCCGTCAGACTGCGGTCGGTTTAGCAAGCGTCTCAATCCCAAACATGAATTAACCAACAGTGATTTGAATGCAACTGAATGACTGAGAAACACCAGAAATGTCTTTTGTTATTTTTAGTGCACTTCACGAAATTAGGTTACATACAACACATCTTTCAACACATAATTAAGACATAGCCTACACGACATAACATAGGCCTAAATGTCCTGAGATGATGAGGTGTTTGTGTAGTGCGTGTGTGCAAATGGTGTATGCGCTTGTGGACATGGAGATGATGTTTAAAGGGGGCGGATGAGAGCTGCAGCAGCGGGGGTTGAGAGTGAGAGAGAGAGCCAGGTGCGCAAAGACTAGCGCTCATTATCCGTCCTCTTGGTCCGACGTTATGCCCTCGCCCAGATCTGGTTACGACCAGACAGCAAGGTGGCTTTGGGGATATCTCCAGGTCTGCACTGAACAAGGCCTCTTGGTGACAACGCCACCAACTCTGTTGTTGTAGCGTCCTGGTCCCAAGGGATTTACTTGTCGCAGACGAGATTCCTTTTCACCCACGTCGTCTTCAACCTTTGGGAGCGCACCATTCCAGTGCTTTAAACGGCAATCAAAGAAACGCTTTCTTCGTGGCGCACACTCTGGGTCCCACTCTGGTAATCCACTGCGTGTGTGTTGATTGTAGACAGTCTGGCCGCCATTGAGCTTGAACTTGGCTTTATTTATAACCACACCCCATAACTAGAGAGTGGCAAGGTGGTGTGGGCAATGTAGGAAACGCGCTGCGCTGGTCCAGAAAGAGAGCGAGATGCGGGTTCCGTTACAATGTTCTATTTTCAATTTCAGTCCACTGTTCAGTAGGCCTATTAGGCTGCAATCAAATTCAATAGCCTATGCTCATCCACATGCACGTGAAAAACAATAACCCAAGCGACGGGACTAATTCGATTATATTCCTTCCAAAAATGTCCGAACGTCACAAAAATCAGTTATTTGCATTGTCCGTAATTATACCAAACAAAAAGGTATATATAGAAGAAATCAAGTCTTCAGTTTCGATAATCCACGTTACAAATCCTCAACAACAGCAAGCCATTCCTTCTCTGCTATGAGGCAGGCAACGGAACAAGTGCAGACAGTAGGCTATGCTATATGACCACGTTGATGCTGCACGGCTTGAAAGGATTCTGTCTAAATTAAATATCTTGGATAACCTATATAGACCTAGGCCTAACTAGATTAGTTGCAATACAGATTCATTTTCTATAGCCAGAAGTTTTCCGTTGGACTGACGAAAGCGAACACGATCAAGCTTGCAACTTCTTTCCCTCATGCGCTGTCCGTCAGCACCACCTGTCATTAGACGTCCGATTAGCTTTCATTACGTGCTGAGGGAAAAACTCTCGCCATTAGGCCTATGTGCTGTTGCACTGTTGTGAGGGATAACACCAAATAATTTAGATAAAGGTCAGAACATTATTTTGGCATTATTATTATTATTATTATTATTAGGCCTATTGGGCCTATTAGGCCTATCATTATTATTCCCTATTGCCCAAGAAAACAAGACGACCCCTTTTTGGCTGTGCCTGTGGCTGATGGCACACCAAACGCACCCTTTTCTTTCAAGAATGTAAATAGGAATTCCTCCTCTCATTCTTGATGAAAATTGTATGCTTTCGGCTTCATCAGCGCTCGCACTTTCAACTGTAAGCCTATTGCACGCGAGTCTCTCTGTGACGGCGCTCAAAGACGATAAGCAGCATTTTGGAAAATAACCATGTGACACCAGGGGAACGCTGTGGTGAGCCTATCGCAACGGAATACAGACGCAAAAATATGAACGCCAATCTGTTAGACTCAGTGCATTTCAATTAGGCTTATTTAGCCTATCATTCAATTTCATTCCTCCTGCCCAAAGATCGACTAGGGTTGGTGACCCCCTGGTCTAGATAATGTTCATTATAAATAGGCCTAGTTATAACAATAGCAAAATAGCCTATTGGAATTTTAATTTGAGATTGTTCTTTCACTGTAATGGAAATGTAAGAACACAGGGCAGTGGATAAAAAGCAACTACTGGACAGATCTCTCTCGTGCCATCCACCAGAGGATGTGGCCAGAGGCTTAAGCAAGATTCGCAAACACATATTGGTCAGTATACTATAGGCTATAGAAGAAGTTTCATGTGGGTAACGTGCTTCAATCAGGCCTAGTTCATTCGCCACGGATCTCAGCACCACATGCGCGGACAGCTCCTACCGAGAGCAACTTTTAAGTGATCTTTAGCGCTGTGCACGCGAGGTCACCCAGGCGAATGAACGCGTCCATGGCGGTAGGCCCCCCCCTACCCTGTAGGCCTAGGCTACTAACCGGTCAAATATATCAGAAACATTCAGCAGGCCTAACACACACGTTGGACGCCTTAAGAGCAAATAGGTCAAGCAAAGGCCTATCGGAATGGCGGTATCAAAAAAGTGTCAGTAGCCTATGGCGGTTAGTCTCCCCCCTCGCCTATAATGAGGGATCAGCCGTCTACACAAGCCTTGACATTTCACTATAAAGAGTTACCACAAATTCTTCTGAGATCAGATTTTTTTTGTTTGTTATCAAAATTAAAAAGAAGCCCCTACCTTTATATAGGCTATCTTGCCTCAGGACTGTTGCAGTACTGTGAAGGATGCCATGATCCAAGTGCGAATGGATTTTGAGAGGTGTGCGACCGTTAGTAACGTTCTGGAATTCTATCAAGTCTATCAAGTCTGGAAATACCACGCGCGGTTACCAGGGACAGTGGTTAGCAACGGGCCGGGCTATATGGTTGAAACTGCGATAAACATGAAAGTATCGCTTGCTTTATTTATAATGTTGGTCTTTCTGAAAGTGCAGCGGGAAGCGACACTGCTGTACTTAATCTTGCGCTTATGGGCAAGTGCGTAACAGCGGCACTCCGACGCGCTGTTGTCACCAGTTCACTTAAAACACTTCACAAACAAGAAAGAAGTCTGTGGATGAGAGTACGAAGCCAGGGTTGGTGGGAGAGAGTTGTTCTGCAGGAATTCAGCGACCAATATGGCGTTAAAATGTTAGGATAACCAGAGCTTCATTGTTAAAATGGGCCTATGTGACACGCTTGCGTCACAAACAACCAAGTGGAATAGAGTGTATACATGGACCATCTGATCGGACTACACCACCTCTTCTAGTCCGATTAGAATTCTGATCCGATCAAAGAAATCTAGTCCAATCGGGCCGTATACAAGGGAATTCCTGATCGGAGTAGAAAAATATCCATATTCTAATCGGATCAGAAGCGCCCATGTATAGGCCTACATACTACCTGCCAGTTCCCAGCAATGGGGAAATATCGGGAAAAATTAAGCACCACGAGCTTGGACAGCTCCCCACGAGTCACTTGTAATGGCTGGTCTTTTCGTGGGATTTGATTCATGTCGTTTTGGGGAAGATTTTAAAATAGTCGCTATTTCTAAGTAGCCTTTGGAATGGTAAGACTATTTCCAAAGAGCCAAGATGGGACTTAAGATCAATATGGGCCAGGTTTGTCTCCGTGCGTCAGCGGACACACACACGCGCGCACACGCACACACACACGCACACACACACACAAACACACACACACACTCTCTCTCTCTCTCTCTCTCTCTCTCTCTCTCTCTCTCTCTCTCTCTCTCTCTCTCTCTCTCTCTCTCTCTCATCATTATGTGGTTACTGTGTAGTAGTGGATAGCCCACTCGCACCGTGGACCACAACTGGTTTTTGTGAAGAGCCCCTGGTCAACTGGTCACGCAGGTTTCTCCTGCGCTTACGAGATCCACGCCCTGAGACAGACCCACGCAAGTGCAAGACAAGTTTTCACCACCTCGTGAAGTGTTTAGACCTGGCCTATTTAATCTAGCTGTAAATTGGTGTAATGTTGCAGAAAGTGCGAGACATTCGCTGGACTAGTTACACGCAACAAGTTGTGAAATGATTTCTTAACGGTTTTAACTGCATCATTCACGACTCTCGAGCAGTTTGAGAACTGAGAAGAATGAGAGAGAGAGAGGGCAGTGACTACCATGTCACTGAGACTATGTGTGTGTGCTGTGCCTACTGAATCCATGTGCAGAAAAAAACATATCCATATAGATTATTACATAATGCACCATGTTATTACATTTCCATCAAAAAAAAAAAGTTGCGGCCGCATTCCGTAATAAATTTCGCATTTTGTATTACGAAATGTATTACGAAATGCGTAAATTATTACACAATGCGGCGATTGTCACCGCATTATGTAATAATGTGTTACATTATTACATATTGCACCGTTATTACATAATGCGGCGTTACAACCTTTCAGTCCGAATGAAAACAAAATGTCATTCAAAATTTCTATTTTTTTCCCCACTTGGCTTGCTATCAATGAAACATACTCTTTCATGCTTGTGTCAGCGTGCAAAACAATTATTGCTGCAAAGCGTGCATCTGAAGTGACTGCTGCGCTAATATGGCAAAACAAATGGGATGATCCCGATAATGAAATGAATGGAAGCAAATGATATGGTAATGTATGGTGTCCTGTGTAGTCTGCGGCCTGCCTGCCTGCCTGCGAAGGAAGCACTGCACTGCACTGCGCGGCGCGGCGTGTTAATGAGAGAGAGGGCTAATATTATAATAATGAATGCGGACCTAATGAGCCTGGATTAGTTTCCATGCTGCCTCTGTGGCACCGCGCTGCCTTGATCCATTTGTGTTCACGCTGATATGAAATTCTTCATTCATTTGGCATTCATCCTCATACAGTGAGAGAGTAGCAGTCATTCTTATACATGGGTTCACCGTGTTTATAAACACAATGTTGTGAAGAGGGACAAGACACTGGCAGCCAACCACCTGAGCTAATTTTTTGACCGACAGCGGTTTCCAACAATCAGAGGTTGAGTTGTGCGCAGCTAGTGTCGCGCAGCCACGAGTAAACAAACATTTAGAACCCATGTATATCAAGTGTTGTCTTTCAGTTATATGTTGTTTGTTTATGTATTCCAGGGTTGACCCAAAGTTCAGTATGATGCTAAATCAGTGTTTCTCAGCAGGGGTGCCAGGGCACCCTGGGGTGCTGTGGGACCCCCTCAGGGGTGCCGCGGAAACGTGGCTGATAAATAAATTATGTAATATAATACATATTCGTCTAAATTGATAAGTTAATGCTAGTCAGTGGAATCTTTCATCTGCCATTTATGCACAATAAAGTAAATATAGGTCGCCCCAGTCAGCTGCAACTTCGAACGTAGGTCGTGTGACGTCTCCAAATGTGTTACTTTTCTAAGCTTTTGTGGTATCGGATGCGATGCCATGTTACGGCTTGTTGGTTTGGGGTGCCTTGAAATTTTTCATGAACTGAAAGGGTGCCTCGACTAAAAAAAGGTTGAGAAACACTGTTCTAAATAACAAATTAATTAACAAGGTGTCATTGTAATACATGGTCCCTGTTTTAGTGTATCTATGATCAGTGTCATCTAATGCATTGTACGTACATGTCTACCAGCCAACATTACAAGTATTTTGTCTGAAATGAGGTTCAACTTGGTATTGACTCAATAACCCATTCTTTGTCCAGCGACTACTGCAAATGTTTTGCTTCCTCTAATTAGGAAAATCATCATCTTTATACTTCAGCATGTTCGACTGGGCATTATGGCAACTATGAGAACATTTTTATTTTCATCAGTAGTGCTGTTCCCAAAATGACTGTGCTTAGCCTTTGAAGGGTAGCATAATGCATAATAATAATGATTAATAATCGGCTACAGGATGATCCTTGGGAACAATAGAGTTGCACGTAGTACTGTTGTTGTACTGCGGGATGTCCATGGGAGTCGGATATTAAAACACACCAGCAGAAGCGCGCCACACCACATCAGAGTCATGCTGGGTCTCCATGTGGTCTTGTGACAGTGTGTGTGTGTGTGTGTGTGTGTGTGTGTGTGTGTGTGTGTGTGTGTGTGTGTGTGTGTGTGTGTGTGTGTGTGTAACAGAGAGCAGTGTGTGTGTCATCCTAACCCGTCTGTCTCTGTCTGTGTGTGTCTGTGTCTCTTCCTCAATAGGTTCTTCTTCCCCAAACTCCTGGAGCAGTGCAGCCAAGGTCAGTGAGCCACCCACACCCAAATTCAGAGAGTGTGTGTGTGTGTGTGTGTGTGTGTGTGTGTGTGTGTGTGTGTGTGTGTGTGTGTGTGTAAGTGTGTAAGTGTGTAAGTGTGTAAGTGTAAGTGTTGTGTGGGTCCGTTCGAAGAAATATATAATATTGGTCATCTGTTCTCGATTGGGCATCATGTACACTCATTTCTGTCCTGTTGGTCTTACTGTAGCCTGGAAAAGTGTGTTTGTGTGTGTGTGTGTGTGCGTGTGTGTGTGTGTGTGTCCTCCACCAAGTCCCACATGAGGCTTAGTCATTGCTAAGGAGTAGGAGTCGTCGGAGGAGGAGGATGGGCAACAACATCGATTTGTACTTGATACTCTGTGGGCTCTCTGGCTACCATCTCCTATCTAGCTGGAGGCCAAAAATGAATCTCAGGCAGCTCCGACTACACCACAAAGTCATTTGAAGGTCACCGCTGAGCATTCTCCACAGAGTCTCTTTAGAGTCACCCTCTCTTCAACTCTCAACACAGTACACTTGGCAGTGCTGATTTTCTGTAACACTTAGGGAGCAGGACCAGATAAGCTCTACCTGTAATTATATAGAATAGTGTTGAATAGTGTCTTAATGGCGAATTAACTCTTGTTCAAACCTTGAGCAATTTTAACCTCTTATATACGGTACCTCTTCTATATGTTTGGTCTTCCTCTGTTGTGCTCTGTGTTGAAATAACACTGCAAGAGTTACTGTCATTTGAAGGTCATATAGAGCAACGAGATGTCCTCTGCGGTCCTGCACTGTAGTTAACTATCTTGCGCATCAAAGAGACTTCTAGGTAAAGCAAGAAATGGAGACTCCCTGACCCAGTCATATGTGGAATGTTTATTTTTATTGAATATCAAAGCCTCAACACAATAGATGAGTGTTTTAACGTTTGCCATAGTTTCTTCAGAGTCTATCATTTGTCAAGTCTAGAGTCAAAACAAAGTTGAAACGTTTGTCCATGATGGCACGCACAATTAGGAGACTCTGACCGGATACCATGTTTCCTTCACTGCACCATGCAAGGTCTTTGCAAAGTTTTGTCAATCTCCATTGATCGCCCACACAATAACACCTTGGATGTCCCATTGAAATCACACGGTATTAGTGATGCACGATATATTGGCATTAACATTGGTATCGGACTATATTTTACATTTTTCGACATATTGACATCAGTCCAATGTGTAGAAATGGCACAATGTTAACGCTGATATCAATGCATCCCTACATGGAGTGTGCATAAAACATTTATAGAATATTTATTTCTCATCTTGAGTTGCCTCGGAGAAGCTCTCTTCGATCTGAAGGTCACCCTGAACATTCCTGCCCGCATCCTGCCTCTTCTCTTGGCTGGTCTGTTGAAAAATAGCCCTGGCACTTAAATAAAAACAGAACACAGGTAGCCTTAATTTAGCACTTAGTGTCGGAGTGCATATTGTGTGTCTGTCTGTCTGTCTGTCTGTCTGTTTCTGTGTCTGTCTGTGTGTGTGTGTGTGAGAGAGAGAGAAATGGAGAAATAGAGAGTTTGTGTGTGTGTGTGTGTGTGTGTGTGTGTGTGTGTGTGTGTGTGTGTGTGTGTGTGTGTGTGTGTGTGGCCACTGCACTGATGCTGTGAGTGTGAACCAAAACAGCAGCAGACCAGAGTGGTGCAGTGCCGCAGCCAGCCGTCAGATTAATAATACGCTCGTAAATCCCCACCGACCGAAAAAAACACTCTCAGGAGTCCTACCCACCAATGCGGCCAAGTCTACCCCTACACACACACATGTAAATTCATATACACGCATGTAAATCCACACACACACGCACACACCGAAACACACACACCCGTGCACAGGCACCTGTAAAATCAAACGTGAAAAATGACCTTGCACTCACATCCGACCAAAACATTCAGACAATGGCAGTATAATGTAATTAACAGGAATTAGATTGATATTACCAGTAGATGAGCGTTAAAAAAAGAGTCTGGTCCTTTCATTGATTAACATGATGAATTAAATTGGATTGTGTGTTTATTACAAGGAGCCTCATACCTTAGGTACTTTAGCCCCCTCTCTCTCTCTCTCTCTCACACACACTCTCTTCCCCTCCCTCTCTCTCTCTATCTATCTCTCTCTCTCTCTCTCTCTCTCTCTCTCTCTCTCTCTCTCTCTCTCTCTCTCTCTCTCTCTGTATAATTCTGTGAAACTGCAGTGATAAATTTGGCCGTACTTC
>NC_085875.1:29557777-29560277 GCF_034702125.1 Engraulis encrasicolus
TGTGTTTTGTGTTCAGCTGATGAGGGGAGCGCAATCAGTTCTTAGCGCGTTGCGTAACTCGTGAAATGTTAAGCAGGCCATGCGAAAAAAAAAGTTTGTCTTATCCATTTCATCCTTGCAAAGTGACAGTGGGCCGCAATCTGGCTGGAAATCTTAATGCCGCTCTTCTTAAATCTTAAAGTCTTAATGTCGACCATGATGAGCTGTTGACTTCCTGCTTTTCCATGAGGGGATCTCATCAAGTTTTTTGAAAAGACTTACTGGGATTTTTGGTCACACAGTGTTATGACTTGAAGTGGCTGACATTAATCGCGTCATCAGTGAATGCAACTCGTGTTTATCTGCAAAATTTGTGTAGAGGAAAATAAATCGTCTTTTTTTTTCTTACGAAAAGTTACCATGGCAATGAACCAAGCAAATGTTTGAAAACATGACTCTTGCACCAATTGACTGAAAAGCTGGTCTGAAATTAAATGAAATATATTTATTTTTTAAAGTCCAGTTAAACAGCAGCATTGTGTTACCGCTTGATTTCTCATCTGCACAGGTGCTAGAATAATGACTCTCCATAAAGTTAAAGATTCTTTTGTCTCTACGCGTGAATATTCAGTAAAACGTGCAGAGCTGCTGGGTGCTTTGTTTTGTTCAGAGCATTTTCTCTGTGGTCAGTGTGTGAAGAATTGTACGTAGGTAATCATTATGAAATTGTACACACATTTTTTCATGAATATTTATCACCAGAATGAATTTGAAGCATTCCTAATGGCTTTAAATTTGACATAGATACCGTATGTAGTACAAAGGGTAGTCCCACCTGTTTGCGCTACTTAAATCCGTTCTCTGCTCTGACGTAATAAGAAGTTTTTAGAAGAGAGGGGTTTGAATTATGATCACTGTTACTTGTCCTGTCTTGCACTTTGATCTCAGTCAGTAAATGTCAGTCCTGTGTATATCCATGCCCTTCATGGTATAGAGAAAGAAAGGAAATTTCAATTTCTTTGAATGACCTGTGCATATGAAGAAATTGACAATAGCTGACTTGACTTGACGTTGACGTTGAGGATCACTAAATGCAATTGTTAAAAAATGGAAGTTTTCCAGCATCTTCGGCATTCAACTCCAAACTGATGGAAATTCGATTTTGACATACTAATTGTTGTCAACAATAACGGCTTTAAAAACGCATGAAACTTTTGTTTCAAACCAAAGCTTTGATGAAGAAATAATTGAATTTCTTTTTTGTTTCACCTCCCACAACCAGTTAATCCACAGTAGTCAGCATGGTTGCACCTTGAGGAAATGGACCATGGTCCTCAGTCTCTGACCCCTACAATAAGATCAAGCACACTGCATGTGCCCAAGTGAAGTGTCCCTTATTAGGCTACTTACTTTCATATATAATTAGGCAGATGTTGCATTGCATGTTGTTTAGGCATGCAGATACACACTCAGTTATGCATGAAGAGAGAGATCAAGGTTGTGTAATGTGTGTTTGTGTGTGCGCGCGCTTCTATGCGTATGTGTGTGTGTGTGTGTGTGTGTGTGTGTGTGTGTGTTTGTGCCTGTGTGCACATCTATGCGTGTGTGTGTGTGTGTGTGTGTGTGTGTGTGTGTGTGTGTGTGTGTGTGTGTGTGTGTGTGTGTGTCCTCAGCCTTGAAATGTGTTGCAATGTTGCATGAAGAGAGATTGAGGATCTATATGTGTGTGTGTCTATTTATGTGTCTATATCGTGTGTGTGTGTGTGTGTGTGTGTGTGTGTGTGTGTGTGTGTGTGTGTGTGTGTGTGTGTGTGTGTGTGTGTGTGTGTGTGTGTGTCCTCAGCGTTGAAGTCTTCTCTGAAGGCCAGCCCGTTCAAGGGGAACATCTACCACCTGCGGGGCACCGTCCGATTCTCCGGTATGCTCACACACACATACACCTCGCCTTTTTCTCTGGTAAGACACACACACACACTCACACACCGATTTTTTTGCAATACACATATTGTGTGTCTGTCTCACATCGACTATAAATTCTGCACTGCTGCAATGGGAGAACATGAGGAAGGGGAAACTGTGTGTGTGTGTGTGTGTGTGTGTGAATGTGTGACTTTGTTTGCCTGTCTTCCTCTGTGTGTAAATGGATAGGCTGTTTCTCCTTCCCTTGTCCTTCCACTGTTGCAGGTATTCTAGCTGTGGCTTTGTCTCTGCCAGCCCTATACCAAGATGGAGGCACCACAGCCCC
This sequence comes from Engraulis encrasicolus, assembly GCF_034702125.1. NCBI lineage: Eukaryota > Metazoa > Chordata > Actinopteri > Clupeiformes > Engraulidae > Engraulis > Engraulis encrasicolus. The sequence continues at coordinate 29,560,002 of NC_085875.1, forward strand.
TGTTCTCTTGAGTCTTTCTCTTTATCTTGGTTGCTCGTGTGCGAGGATGTGTGTGTGTGTGTGTGTGTGTGTTCGTGAGGGTGTACATGCGTGCAGTAAGCACGTGCCCCTGCGTTTTCCCACTGGAAGATGGTACGGTACAGAGCTACGTGTACACAGCTGCAATGCTAGCGCTGGGCTAGCCGTAGGCTAACGACGTGGGACGGTAGGATCTCTCCAACAGCTTGGTTCTCTTCTTCTTCTGGTTGTTATTCAGTCGTTCTTTCTTTTTTGTTT
>NC_085875.1:29565277-29575277 GCF_034702125.1 Engraulis encrasicolus
TCTCCTTACATTTTATTGAAGGATAGCCCTAGTTACAATTTCGGTTTCAATTGGTCTAAGGGGAGGGGTAATTAGCTAAACCAGTTGAAACCAGTTTACACAGTAGCATATTTCTTAGCAGAATATCTTGTTATTTAGCTGAAACAGACTGAATGTGACCTTGTCCTTTTCTCCTCGCCTAATCAGAGAGCGGAGTTGAAGAACATTCCTGCTCTCTCTCTCTCTCCCTCTCACTCTCTCTGGCCAGCAGGCACAGAGGAACAACAATGACACATTCATAATATATGCACACACATATGCCCTGACTTAAAGCCTGAGTTAGTCAAAGTGGATAACTTATGTATAATTACTCCAACAAAGTCAGACAAATGTTGATCAATCAGAGGCAGGTCATCATACATGTACAAAACCAAATCGCATCCTTAGGGACGTTAATTGTCCATTTTTATTTTAAAAGCATTTTTGAATGCATGTGTGAATCTATAAGAAGCTTTGTCGTTAATCAGTCAAAATCAGTGTAAATGTTTTTTACATTTACTTATCCTTGCTCATATTTTTATGAAAGATTGTTGTCGGCCCTGCCGTGGCCTAACGGTGGGGCACTGGGTTTGTTTACACACAAAGGCTTGCACACAAAGCTCTATTGACCTTGTTTTTCCAAAATAGCAAGCTGTTTAAGCATTTAAGTGGAACTGCCAAAGAAATGGTGGATACTAGACACTATGCAAATAATAGCATGGCCTCCATTACGTGTGTGTGTGTGTGTGTGTGTGTGTGTGTGTGTGTGTGTGTGTGTGTGTGTGTGTGTGTGTGTGTGTGTGTGTGTGTGTGTGTGTGTGTGTGTGTGTGTGTGTGTGTGTGTGTGTGTGTGTGTGTGTGTGTGTGTGTGTGTGTGTGTGTGTGTGTGTGTAAGTGTCTGTGTGTGTGTGTGTGTGTGTGTGTGTGTGTGTGTGTGTGTGTGTGTGTGTGTGTGTGTGTGTGTGTGTGTGTGTGTGTGTGTGTGAGTGCATGTATACAGTAAGTGTGTGTGCGTGCGTGTATTCCTTAACCTGCGTGCCCTCAGCCATGGAGCAGTTCATCGAGGAGTACGTGCAGGAGGCCAACAAGGAGATTGAGCGCTACAACCGGGAGCTGGAGCTGCAGGACCAGAGGGACCTCTTCGACCCCTAAAGCAGAGAAGAGAAATCCCCTCCCTTCATCTGCCCCTCTCGCTTGGTCCACCCTTTGTCGGGTTCGGTTCACTCCGGTCGCTCTCTCCCTCCCTCCCTCCCTTCATTCGCTGCACCTCGTTGGTTCTCCCCATCCAAGGAAAAGCCGTATGCACTCCTCCATGTTCTATTCCCTTCATTATTTTTATTTTTTTGTGTTAAAAGGGAAACATTCTTCTCCCCCACTGGTAAGGTCGGGGGGAAGGTTGGGGTGGTGGTGGGGTGGTAATGGATGGCAAATGGGAGAAAAAGTGGGCACCCACCCACCTACGCTTTTTAAAATGGTGGGAAGGTTCACGTCCACAACACAGAGAAACCAGCCAGGCCTTATCACCATGGCAACAGGAAGACTTGAACCAAAAAAAAAAAGCACGCGGATGAGAGATCCTGACCGGTAAAAAAAAAAAAACGCCCAACATCAGTCTCACGCGAGGACCTCCATGTGTATCTGTGTTGCGTGTGAGTGTCCAAGGTTGTTTTTTTTCTTTTTCGTCCATGTGATGTTGTGAGTGTGTGTGTGTCTGTCCTGGCCTGAACCGCTTACTGCAAGGTGAGGCATTGAATAGAGAATGGTGTGGTGCACCCAGGGCCCCTGTGTCGAGTGTGATATCTTCTGTGTGTGATATCTGTGATTGTGTATTAGTGTGAGTGTGTATGTGTCAGAGGGAAAGAGATTGCGAGGGAGGGAGGGAGGGAGAGGGAGAGCCGGGGTGTTTATGCCAAGGGCTAATTAAAGGGAGTATTTTAGGCCTGGCAAAGGCTCTCCTCTCACCCCCATGGGCTTTTCCTCAGAACAGCCCCCCCTGCTGACACCCGATACACACCACACCTGTCCGTCCCACCAAACAACACATACACACACACATACGACATAACACACGCTCACACAAAACACATACACACTGACTCGCGCACAAAAACAAAGCACTTCACTAACAAAGACACCCTGGCTTGGAGACTGATCCATGCCTGTCTCTGTAAATACTTGAATATATGGGGGAAAAAAAGAATGGCTCCTTCTGTCCTGATGTAAACAAAATGCAGAGAAAAAGGAATATGTAAACACTGCAATGAAATTGGAAAAGCTGATATGTAAATTGTAAATACTGAGAACGGAATCGGAATAAGGAACATGTAAATACTGAAACAAAATTGGGAAAAATGAATGTGTAAATAGTGAAACAGAATCAGGACAGAAGGGGAGTTGTATAAATCATTTCTTGTGTGTGTGTGACACGGGGGGAAAGGTGTATGCCCTGGGTGTGTATGTGAGTGTCCTCGCGTGCGTGTTTGTACTGTACAGCATAACAGAGGTGGCGATGTTGGCACCTGTCGTTTCAGGTGAGGATCTCTCGTCTCACCCAAAATGTGTGTAGTGTTGTGTGTGTCACACGCACTCATGCATGAAGTACTCACAGTCTTCATGATGTTGCCACCTGCAGGTATAGGTGAGAATATCTCATGTCACCAAAAGTGTGTGTAGTGCTGTGTGTGTCACACGCACTCACACATCAGGTTGCAACCCTTATTTCTCCCACATTCCCATCAAAACACTTAGAATGGGAACACTCACTGGCTAGGATGGGTATGCTTCAATGTGTGTAGTGTTATGTGTGTCACACACACTCACACATTAAAGTACTCACAATCCCGACATATTCCCAAAACAAAACCCATCAAAACACTTGAAATGGGAACAACTCACAGGTCGGGGTGGGTTTCACTTAGTGTGCGTGGAGTTGTGTGTGTCACACGCACTCGCATAGGAAGTGCCCACAATTCCCCAAAAACACCCTCAAAACACTTAAAAACGGGAACAACTCACTGGTTGGGATGGGTTTCACTTGAAGTTGTAAGCAACATTTTTCTTAACCGTCCCCCGGGTGAGCCTCGTCTCTCTCGACACCCTGGGTTTTGGTTGGTGTTTTTTGGGGTTGGGATTGGGGTGGGTGATTTTGGGTTGTTGTTGGTGGTAAATAAGGTGGTGTTATTATAGGGGGGTATTAAGGCTTGTGGGTGGGAGGGAGGTTAGTTTGGGGTATTAACCTTGTGGACGTAGGGAAAGGTGTTAGGAGAAGCTGTTTCTCTAGGACGGCGTGCATATTATGTGTGTGTTGTCTGATGTAAAAACAGCGTTTATAATGTATTTTAGCGCACGTTGTTTATTCGTGCTGTGCAGTCCAGTGCTGCGGTTATAGGCAACTCTCTCACAAGTTAGCCGTCAGTAGGCTGAATCTCTATGCATGTTTTAACTCTTTAACTAAGAACCTTTACACAGCAGGGGGTTAGCAGTGTCAAACACTCACAGACACAAACATACGCACACGCATACAGAAGTGTGTGTGACAATACATACACACACACACACACGTGTAGACTATCTAAATTCTTAGAATTTCCCTAAGTGCCAAGCAAGCTGCTTTTGTCGCAGTTGCCTTTTGAGAAGCGAATCAGATGGAATAAAAAAAGGCAACTTGATATTGTTGTTTGGGAGTCATACGCACACACGTTCACATACGTACACACATTCCCAAAGACTTTGGACACTGCTGGCCCCCTCTGTGCCAGTGTAAAGCGGCGTGCCTCACTGTATTACCAGCCACGTCGCCTGGGTTAGCAATCGACTTTTGTAAAAAGCCATAACGCCAGTTACCGCATAGTGCAAATCAACCTCCGAGACATCGTTATGAAAAAAAAAACCTCTCGCCTGTTGTTGTGGAAACCGACGACGACACAAAAAAGGAGAAACATTGTCTCCGCGGCGTTGGTTACACGCAGATAGTCATGTGTCACAGTTTCCACCGCGATACGTCATTCTGTCTTCGCACCGTCGAACTTGAGCGGTGCGAGCAGAGAGCTTAACCCTGAGACTTAGCGAGCCTTTTAAGGACCCAAATACCATCACACACTCCCCAAGCCGGGGGTGGTGAGCGCGCGAGTGTTAAGTGTGTGATGAATTTGTTCACTTGGCCATAGGTGTGTGTGTGTGTGTGTGTAGCCAGTGGTCATCTGTCAACACTGACCCTATTATACACTCATGCAGAGACACTTGCGCAAAGCTCTTAAGATTACCCTGCTTGCTGTGTATCTGTGTGTGTGTGTGTGTGTGTGTGCAGCAGTTGTGCTCCAAGTGGGGTTGTGCAATACCCATGAGTCGCTTGTGGGGGTGCACACACACCAACACACATACATATACTAGTACACAGATACACACACTCACACGGAACGTGTAACAAACGCTAACGTATTCCACTGTTGTTTGAGTCTTGCTCACACACGGCCTTGAGTATAGATGATTTGTGTGTGTGTGTGTGCGCGAGTGTGTATGTGCGAGCGAGAGAGTCCCATAGGACTGTGTGATCTAACTTTAGCTCTCCTTAAAGGCCTGGCTCGGCTCACGTCTAACCCTTACGTAATATTTAGTTGGAAGTAGCAGTAATTATTAGCACATACTATCCGCATGTGTTAAGGATGTCTTACTGAGGTCTAGTTACGCTGACACAATTGCCTTTCACCACACTGGTACTACTACGACAACGAACGAAAAACAAAAAAAAGTAGAGATTCTGAGTTTATTTTGCATATTCAATGGGGGAAATAAAATTTGAATTACCTCGAACCAAATATATATTGACACAAAAATATATATGATATTTTTTTATGATGCTGTGAATCAAACAAAGCCGAATCAATTTGAGCCGGGAAAATCTCGGGATCTCAGTATTTTGGGGCTAAAGAAAAAGAAAGAAACACAAAAGGAAAACTTGAAACTTATTATGATATATATTTTTTTCTTGCTTCAAATTGCTGTGCGTTGGTTTGGCTTCACCTGTAGGCAGTGAAGCTCCAGCGCTGGTGAAAGGCTCATGCTACAAACGCAAAGCATTATGGGCCGGCAGGGAGAGCACTGGAGGGCCACAGAAGAGAAGAAAGGCAAAATAAAAGGGAAGAAAACAGAGCATGAACGACAAGAATGAAAAACATGTAAATAATGAAATATTAAAAAGACAAATCTCAGGTGCTGGAAGATTAGATTGATTGCTGAAGGAGCTGTTTCTTTTCCTCGAATGGGACCCCACCCAGTCTTTAAAAATATATATACCTGTATATATTTTAAACCGACAGAGTGGTGGTCAGCTGTTTTAGCTTTGGGAGGACCCCTCCATCCATTTGCACAGAGAGGGGCCCCCAGCGACTCGCGAGGCCCTCCAGAGGCTGCCCCTGCCGCTGCCTGCATTTACGCATTGACACACCGGCGGCGCTGCAGTCCCATCTGTGTGTATGTGCGCAAGAGTGCGTGTGTGTGTTTTTATATATTACCTATCTCCGTCCGAAAGAGCTAAGGTTAGAGGACCTAAACAGAGTTTGGTATCAAACAGAAAAATATTGGTCAGGATTTATCTTTTATTATTTAAAAGAAATAAAAGGTTGCGGTTTGTAAACGAGCATAAAAAAAACAAACCCCATTTTGCAGGTTTTTAATGGCGCTTAATGGTGGAGTTCGCACCAAAAGAGATGGTGTCCTCCCCCCAATCTATCATCCAATTAGAGCACTTTTTTATCCTTTCATTTCAGGACTGTAGGAGGACTAATCTTCTAAATGAGACTGAATAAAGGGGGGCTTGTTCCCACAGGAGTTACAAATTACACGTGCAAGTGTGTGTGATGGTGTGTGCGCTGTGAAAAATTAAAAGGCTAGCTATTAGCGTCCGTGGAAAAAAAATGACTGTGTTGTATGATCAGGTGTGTTAGCTCTTCCTCTTTTTATTCCAGCTGCCAAAAACACTGAACGGCATGAGTGTGTGTCACACCGTGCGGGCGTTGAGTGTCTCTTGCATGCTGTCATGAGGTTTTGACATGATTCAGCATTTGTGCAGGGCACAGGTTTTTGTTAGCATGGTCAATGCTAACAAGTTCAGTGTGTATGGCTGTCGAGAGCTCTGGCATCTGTGTCTTTATGTTACTCTGCTTTCATCCCCCAGCAGCCTGTGTGTGTGTGTGTGTGTGTGTGTGTGTGTGTGTGTGTGTGTGTGTGTGTGTGTGTGTGTGTGTGTGTGTGTGTGTGTGTGTGTGTGTGTGTGTGTTGGGGGGGTTGCAGGGTTGTCTGAGACAGGCTTCTATACCCGTCCTCTCCAGGGGGTAAGTACTGTACATTAGATGATCTCCTGCTTCACAGTGTGCCTCTACACAGGTGCGTGCGTGAGTGGGTGAGTGAGTGCGTGCGTGCGTCTTAGTGATGCGGTCCCACATGGACGTGGAAACATAAACACACAGATGCTGGATGCTAGGAACAGGAAGAGTTAAGCTGGTTCACCTGGCAATACCTCAGCCTGACGGGCCAAACCGTAAACACACACACACACCACACACACACACACTTGCATGTATTGTAAAGACTAGGGGGTGGGGGTATACAATGTGAATCAGAGAATCTGGAAAGCTAAAGGGCTATCATTTTCTCTCCAGTCCCCGGTAATCTGCTGCTAAACTTTTAAACAGAAGGGTTTTTTATTATTATTATTATTTTAATCCTTTTTTATTTTCTCTGTGGGAGCAAGTGGAAGCATCCTGGGATAATCTCATTGTTTTGTTGTTATTTTTAAGTTTGATCTTTTCCCACATACATACAGATTTCAGCCCTAGAAGTGTTGATCTCATACGTATGTTGTGTGACCACACATATAACCAGTTCTTGATTCAAAGAAATAAACAAGCATCCATTTTCATCCAGGTAAAATGCCTCAGATGCACAATCCTGTTTTTTCCCCAAGCAAATAAAAAAGAAGAAAAGAAACGAGGGAAAAACAAATCAATAAAAATGATTTTCAGGACGTTTTACTTTGAAAGTGCCAAAATTGTTTTTATTTCAAGCTATTCAACTCTTGGTTTGTATTCAGTTTATTGTGGTTTTATTTTATTTTTTTAGATGTTGTTTTAGGGGTGATGTTCACTTCAAGCAAACTCAAGTTAATTGACTGCGTGGTGTTTTGCACAGAGCTACTGTAATTCTGTTTTCCTCCTGTGACTGATGCTTTTTTTCCTTTTTTTTTTTTTTGATACTCTCATTTAACTGTGGTCTCGGCCAGCCTCAGAAAAATCCATTAAATATTTATATGCCTGATGAATCCGACTCAGTTTTTAATATTTTAATGGAGTTGTGTTGTGGGAGAGGGAGCTTTGTATGTGTGTGCATGCATGCGCGTGTGTGTCCAGCTTTATCCTCTTGGCTGTTAAACAGCTGCATCACTACAAAGGTTTTTTTTTCTCAGCACAGCTGTGTGTAAGAGGGGATTACTGCTAGTTTTAGAGTGGGTGAGGCAGCAATTTTCGATAGTTTGTGTGTGTGTGTGTGTCCTGTTACTTAAATCCTTCCTTGCTTGACCAGGGGTCATTTGCAAAAGAGACTAAAGAATTGCAATGTGACTGCCCTGCTAAAACAAAGGATTGCTAAAATAAAATATAGGCCTACAAAGTGTAAACCCAGGACATGGTTAGCGTATTATTCGCCTGAGAGAGAAAGCTGACTGTTTGATGTTTGTGTGTGTGTGTGTCTGAGGGAAACCAGAATGTCTGAGGGTGCGAGGGGTATGCGTGGAATTCAGTTGTGTATACATCCCCTTCCTGACCCTCACGCACATGCCTGTGTACCACATACAAAAGGCACATGCACATACTGTCACATAACATGCTGCCAGTAGACACACTGTCAGTCAGCCTAAACAGATTAAGCACCCTCATGTATACACAATCCTATCACAAACACCTCTTACATTATTTAAGCCCCACACTTATCACAACAGGAAATGTACATACAAACACACACGCACATCATCTAAATACACACACCATCTATAGTAAATACAACCACTTCATTTTTCTATCAGCATATTATATAAGAAAAATAAAAGAACAGTGGACAATTAAGGTTTTAATCATGTGTGCGACTAACAAATGGGTTCCCATGCCAGGGTTCCCCATGTGCCACAGCACATAATGATGGGTAGGAAACACAGATGAACTCCACAGACTTAGGCAGGACTTTAAGTACACAGCAACATAGCACACAAACATATAGTACAGTTCAGCCCTACCCCTTAAATTACACTACAGACAGAGCACAGGTGACCATAGACAGAGTTAGGCCTACCACACACACACACACACACACACACTCACAATAAAGGGCATTGCTTATATCTGACATCATTTTGTCCCCAGAGTCCCTATGTCCACTCTCACACACACACGCACAAACGAACACACAAAGTTTTGGCCTATTGTTTATTTTTACAGCACTCCGACCTCGAAGAATGGGGTCTATTTTTGTAGCCGGCGATTGCCATGACACTGGCATGTAAACAGGCCTCCCCATTGGCCGACAACGAGCTAGGAGTCACTGTCTGCCCCAGACCAGACCAGGAGCCGTGTTTTAATTGAATAGTGTGTTATTGTAGAAACGACTCCATTGTGTGTCTCAGTACGTAGCGGCGTTATAGATCTTAATGACATTTGGTGGTCACACTTTGCGGTTAATATCACAAGCAAGCAGGCATTTCCCCCCCCTTCTTCACGGTAATGCCATTAAACCCAAATGACATGTCACACACACCCACTCACAGCAGGGGCTAGTCAGTGTTGCCAGATTGGGCATTTTTGCTTGGGGATGGGGGGTAAAAATGGCATTTAGCAGGAAAAATGGCAATTTTTTGGCCATAGAAATCAATAGAATTGGGGCAGGATTTAGTGCTTCTAGGCGGTATTTTGAGCATTTTGGGGCTGGAAATAATCAGCCTCATCTGGCAACCCTGGGGGCAGTTTCAAGGCAACAAGCAGGCAACTCTCAGCACCACCACCACCACACGGAGGGACTCATGGGACTGTGGAGTCTTTCCATCATAGACGGTGAGCTGGAAATAAAACGGACACAGACAGACAGACAGAGGAATCTATGGGGTTTCGTGTCCTGACTCCTGTTGAAAGCAGGCTCAGTCAGCACCGTGTTGAGAGGTTTCTGGGAGTCCATGTTGACAGCACCATTAACATCCAGTTTGAGATCAGCAGGGGAAAAAAACAGGAAAATACAAACAAAATACAAACACGCATTATCATCCAGTTTGAGATTAGCAGGAGAGAAAAAAAAACAGGAACATACAAACAAAATACAAACAAGCCTTATCGTCCAGTTTGAGATTGGCAGAGAAAATAACACTTGAGAAAAATGAGAACTTTTTAAGAATTGTTTTGATGGTCCTAATTATAGTCAGAGAGGTTCCGAGAGAAGCAGCCTTCTAACAGCATGTAGTCATTATAGTGCCATCTTTAAACACTGGGTTTCATGCTTCTGTCATTTCCAGTTCTGGGAAGAATCCTTGGCGAGGTTGAGGCATTTGTATGTACTGTAGGTAGTATTTTGTAGCTTAGATTGCTTGCAAAGTCTCCATGGCATCACACTATGACCTTCAGAGGCTCTTTAACTTTGAGGAGTAACAATTACCCACCCCCCCGTCCTTCTAGAATTTTACACGTACATTCTACTGCTCCCATAGACATTTGTGTAAAAAATCTCTCAGGGTATTGTGACATCATAATGAGAACTCAGATTTTTTTTATGTTCTAATCATGCATGGTTGCACACCTCAAAGGGTTAAAGCTCAGAGCTCATTAGGGAGGCTGCGAACGTCCCAGGTCATCAGGATAGCCATGTTGTCCGCCTCGGCCGTTGCAGCGGCAAGTTTAACGTCACCCCCGTGACCGGCGACCGCTTGGCCCTCCCACACGCGACTCTTGTTCAT
>NC_085875.1:29592777-29600277 GCF_034702125.1 Engraulis encrasicolus
ATTGGGCTGGTTCCCGCCCAATTGGGCTGCTTAGTATGGCCGTGTGCGGGTAAAAATGGCATCTATCAGAAAAACCTTCCCACTGCCATATAAATCAATAGAATTGGGCGGGTTTTTAGGGCGGATTTTGAACATTTTTTGGGCTGGAAATCATCAGCCTCATCTGGCAACCCTGACTGTCATACTTAATTGTAACACCATTGACGGTAACACCGTTGACATTTCAGCCATTTTTATGGTGTTGTGCTAACTGAGGACCTCAGAAGTTCCACCACAACACCTTAATCAATTCATGTATCTGTATGCTTTATCTGTGTTTTTCTACATGTGATTTCTAATTCAGATTCTTATGAATATGTTGATAACACAGTTGACAGGCAATTTTCCCGCTATGAGAACATGAAAAAGAATGGATTAAATTATGGAAGGATGGAGCTCAAAATTTACCAAAAAGTCTTCCTGTATCCTGCCAAAGAGGTTATGACATCACGTGATGTTATTCGTATGGCCTAAGACCAAACCATTACTGATTTATGGAGGAGGTTTCAGACCGTGACACGGTGGACACACACAAAATGGCAAATTTCATGTATAATGGAAAGGACAGTAGTCTTTCTGACAGTTTTGTCATATTGTGATGATTACTGTGAATCAACATTTGCAATCGTCTTGGGCAAAACAAGTTTCTTTACATGCTAATATGAAGACTGAATCTGACATTTGGAAAACAGGACGGCATGAAAACCCCCAAAACCAGTATTAAATATTCATTCTTGCTGAGGGAAATAATGCTATATCTACACTTTCTGTATTATATGAAAGATACATGTTTTCTAATGTCCAAAACATCATTGGATGCAGTTAATAGGTAGTGGAATTGCCAAATAAAATCCACGGACTTAAAAGTGTAGGCGAATTAGAGAATCACTCATATGTGTTTACAGATACATTAATATACAGTACAGTATGTGAAGAATTCAGATGCAAAACCCCCTAACTCCATTTCTGAAGACCTGCACTTCTATATTTTTAGAGAACCCCGTTGTTGGTTTGGTTTACAGTCATGTATTTGATAATACATATAAATAGTTATATTACATAAATAAATAAAAAATGTGCAATTTTGATAGCTTTGTATTAAATAAAAATGAATTAAGATTATTTTCTGAAAAGGCACTTAGGGGGTTTTGCATCTGAACTCTTCATGTGTAAAAAGCGTCTGAGAGTCTATTTACACGTATGCAGATATTTTTGAAAATGCATTTTGGCCTCTTGTTTGCACATAAGCAGACTTGTAGGATGTGCATTTCAAAATTTTGGTTTTAAATATATACCATTTGGGGGCTAAAATACACCTGTCACAATGGAGTTTTTATTTTCACCCTCCTGAAAATAATTTGTTTGCACGCAAACTGATTTTTGTTTTTTTTTAATCCACATTTAAAAATACCTACATACCTGTAACCAGTACTCGAATTATCATTGTTGAGTCCCGGGGTGTGGTTGTTAGTGCAATAGTGGCAGGGCTGGACTGGCCATCTGGCATAGCGGGCATTTCCCAAAAACATTTAAATTACATGTCTGAAAATAGGGGCCCACTGGGCCCACCGGTGAGTCAGTTCTGCGTTGTTAATTACTTTGTATAAGCGGGGCCCTTTAAGCCAAAAGTGCCCGGGCCCTATTTCTCCCCCAGCCCAGCCCTGAAAAGTGGACGACACCTGTCCGCTTGAGGTGGCACAATGTGCAGGGCTAAAAGGCCAGGCATGGGGGCTGATGGGGTCTGTGGCACTGCCAGCGCAGCTCAAAGGGACAGCATTGTGTTGAGGCACGGAGATGTAGAGGGCTTCTAAGGGCACCCGCTGCCTCCATAAAAAGAAATGCACAACGACCTAGAGTCGGCTTTGAACTGACCACCGCACCAAACTGAGAGATTGTGTTTGTGGGAAGGTGGGTGGGTGCGATGTGAGAGGGAGGAAGGTGACCGAATAGCTAGTGGTCGTCCCAGCCAATCTCTTCAGGAAGCTGGAGGAAACTTCCAGAAGGATGACATTGGGCGTGTTTATGTGGACATAAAAAAAATATTATTTTCAGCAGTGGCGGCTCTAGACCAACATGATCAGGGGAGCAAAGGTGGGATTGTTGTGTATTTATTTGGGGCACAAAACAGGTCAATATTATATTTTATTGACTTTGTTAACTGTTTTGTTTTTTGATTTTGTTTGTTTTATTGATTTTCATTTCTAAATTAAATTGAAATACTTAAAGGGACACTGTGCAGGAAATGGTCAAAAAAGGTACTGCAACTATGCTGCTTATTGAAATTGGGCTGTCTACTGCCAAATTTGATCTTTACATGAAAGTGTACTAATTACTAAACAAATATTTTCTAGTATGGTCCAAGTACAGTCATTTTTGCAGCTAAAAATGGCTATTTTTGGAAATCCAAAATGGCGGACCATGGAAAAGATCCCCCTTTTCATGTATGAAAAGTGCAATTTTTCCAGTCATAATGAATACTTAGAAATTGATGCTGGTGGTAAGTATTAATGAAAAAGGCACCATTAGTGAATGGGCAGCATGAATTCTGGAAATAAACAACTAAAAATCTCACACAGTGTCCCTTTAAACCATTGATGGCTCAAGACAGGGGCCAGTATCAATTCTACAGAGGCCCTAGCCCACCCTATCGCCCTCGTTCCAGAATATGAATAATTCTTGTTGTCTGGCCCAGAAGTCCATGGAATTCAAATCCGTCCCTGTTCATTGCAATACCAGTTTCTGTCTGAAGTGGCGATAGTGAGTCAAATAACCAGTCAGCCAAGGGTTATCGGATAGCCTTATCTTAGTATACCTTGGTACTAATTTTGTAGCGTGTTTGGAGATTGTAATTGAGTGTGAGTCTACAGATGACCGAGGTCAGGCAAGTTATCTGATAGGCTGTAGCTTGCATTTCCCCACAAATCATTTTTTACATGCTGCTGCGGCCGCCACATAGGCTAATCCAGAACTACACCCGTATCGGATCTGGTTTCTGTCGTTCTGGAATCATAAAATAATCAGAAGCTTTGAGTTACAGTTTAATGTCACACAAGTGAGATAAACATCTGCAACTGTCCAAATAATTATCAGAGGTCTGACTGTAAATGCATATTAACAGGCCTCTAAATTCTTTTGCTTTTAAAAAAAATACTGTTTTTTTCACCAGCCATGGCTAGATGTTGTCAATCTTATTAGCCAAACACACACTCACCACCAGTCAAAGTGGCGAGTATGGTAAGCTGACTTTCCTGCAGGAGGAGGGAAGTGCCGCACACTCTCGAGTTGTATAAACAAGTTTTTAATGTGACAACGTTTCGGACTGTCAGCCTTCCTCAGGTCACGTGACCTGAGGAAATCCGACAGGCCGAAATGTTGCCACATTAAAATCTTGTTTATAGGCTACAGCTCGAGAGTGTGCGGCACTTCTCTCCTCCTGCAAGTCTTTTTCTGGTTGCCAGCACCTCTTTTTCTGGTGTGTGTTTTGCACCTCCACTCATTAAGCTGATTTTCCTAACAGTCAAACTGACTAGCGGGTGTTAATATAGAGTCCTGCATACATGACATTGCATTTGGCGGACGTTTTACCAAAGCGACTTTCAAAGGAGGACATAATCAAGCCAACACCACAAGCAAATACAAAGTGCACAGGGGATATACAGAACAACAAGTGCAATTGCAAAAAGGGGTTAGTTTTTTATATATATATATATATATATATATAAAGAGGAAATAACGAGTACACACACACACAAACACGCACTCACAAACTAAACTAAACATCATGTCAGGAGTCTGCCCTGGGGCAAGGCCAGTTCAAGCATTAGTCTAGTAGACTCTCTCGAAAGAGGAATGTCTTTAGTTGTTAATATAATATAATATAACATAATATAACATAATATAATATAATATAATATAACATAATATAAACACCTAACAGATTATGATCAGATTTCTGCCAGTCAGTTTAGTGTCATGTAAACAGGCCCATTGAAACTGAGTCTCATGCTGAATGAGGGTGACCATAGGTCTCCTATAGACTCAGGAGGAGCTGGAGTTTCCTGTACAATGAGTTTGTACGTCACACTCCCAATACAAGGAAGGGGACCAAGTCAAACGTGATCATAGCCTGGAGCTTTCATTTCCTGGAACTACCCAGAACCCTCTGGTAACGGGACCTGTTTCGAATGGCCATGTCCCATGCACTAGGGCTGACTATTAACCACATAGACCTAAGCGATGCTCTTCAAAAAGAAAATTCTCATATGTACTGTATCTCCAAGTCAGCCAGATGTGGGCTGCAGCAGCTGCTTGTCTCATTACTGTGTGCTGTCAGATCATATTGAAAACGCATGGCAGGCAGTTGTGCTGCTTTGATTTCCTTTCAGTGCCTGCGTTTGTGTGCGTGTGTGTAGTGTGTGTTTGTGTGTTTGTATGTGTGTGTGTCTGTGTGTGCGTGCATGCGTTCGTGCGTGTGTGTCTGTGTGCGTGTGTGTGTGTGCGTGCGTATATTTGTGTGTGTGTTGTGTGTGTGTGTGTGTCCGCAGGGCTACACACTGCAAAAGCGGGAGGCCATGCAGGCAACCCAGCATCAGCAGTCCACTGCCATCCACATGATGGAGCGTGATGGTGACAGCACGATGCTGTGGGGATGTTGTTCAGCGGCGGCATGCAGTGGGAGAGATGGCTGCGTGTGTGTGTGTGTGTGTGTACATGTGTGTGTGTGTGTGTGTGTGTATGTGCATGTGTGTGTGTGTGTGTACATGTGTGTGTGTGTGCGTCTGTGTTTGGGTCAGTTGTCCCGGGGCCTATAGGGAGACAGGGCCCCCCAGAATTGGGTCCCCATTGCATTGTATGCATTCAGAGAGAGGGGCAAGTTTTTTTTAATTATTTTTGTCCCAGGCCCAGTCAAAGCTGTCAAGAACCCTGTGTGTCTGTGTGTGTGTGTGTTTGTGCGCGTGCGTGAGTGCGTGTATGTGTTGATATTTGTTGCTGTTGCTGTTGTTGTTGTTGAGGGGAAGCAGAGTGAAGTATAGCAGCAGGGGTATCCTGGAGGTATAAAGTATACAGCCTGGACTGGAGTGCTCGGCTCAGCTCAGCTCAGTCCCTCTGACTGTTACAGCAGACAGTGAGCCAGAGCTGAGTGCAGGTGTATGGCTCAGGGGGCAGGGCAACTCTATTGTTATTATTATGGAGAGTGTTTGTCTGGTAAAGCAGGTGAGGGTAGTTAGGTTACTTTTATCACTGTAAGGTCCTGGTTAATGGTTGAGGGAATTGTTTTAAAGCGTTTTTTTTGTTTTGTTTATTTAATTACACATTTTATTAACAGTTTATTAACAACAGTTTTAACACATGTTCTGGGATTGAATGAAGAATATTACTTAAATATTTAGGCCTACAAAATGTGGACCAGTGTGTAGCTGACGACGCTTTGACCAAAAAAAGACCCTCCTCCATCCAGGGCAGATTAACACATGAGCTGTGCATCACTGAATTACATGTATGTAATTATCTAATTGCTTGCCATCAGGGGAAAAACAGGATGTTGTTTTGTGTTTTGGAACTCAACATAAATCATTTTAACACAAAGTTGATCGTTCTAATTAAAAAAAAGTGGCATGCAAAAATGATTGCTTAAAAATTCAGGTTTACTGAAAGATTACAACAAAAACATGTGTCTGCAAGACATGCTAACAATACATGGCAATTCTAGATCAATAGGCAATGGGACGACAGCTCCTGCTTCATAGTCTGGAATGCATTGCTGGGTGAGCGCGCACAGCGAGCGCTACAAGCAGCCTCTTCCCTGACAGCTTCTAATGGCAGGAGCTGCCATCTCCTCAGCTCCATGGGCAGCAGGTTTTGGCAGGGGGTTAGCCATTTGGCAGCCCTCCCTGTTGGCCTGTTGTTGAAGTGGACGCATTCATGACAAGGCACTGATGCTCCCAATAGCAGCACCCGGCACCAGCTCCACCACCAGCACCAGGGATGAGTGCGCCTTTCAGACACGAGAGGGGCGGACGGATGAAAAGATCAGAGAGAGGCAGAGGATGGGGATATCCCTCTTCCTCGACTTGATCCCCCCCCCCTCCCTCAACCAACCATTTTTTTCACAACCAGCTGAAATCACGTGCTGTTTGGAGTGAGCACGTGCATTTCTGTTCTGTTCATGGCTGTGATGTGTAGACTATATGACCAGAACATTTTAGCCTGTGGGTGAAATTCAGTCAGGGTCGACGGTGGTTAGAAAGACCAAAGAGAAGACGTTTTAATAAAATTGGCATTCTTCTGATGACAGACATTCCACGAGTGGAGTAGCCTCTTCAACAGACCAGTTTCCTTTAGCGTTTCTATTCTCTGGTCAAAATGTGGGAAAAAAACACACACTCCAGTACACATTTAACGTATCCTCAATGCTGATTTAACAAGACCCCAAGACAATTTGCTAACAGGCTAGAATACACTCAACCGCGTTTGCACAATCAATGATGTCCAAGAAAAGAAAATAGCATCACAGTCGTGGGAAGATGAGGCACTGACAAAGATAAACTGCCACTGAATCACCGTAACATTGACCAAAAGACACAATCATCTGTGTGTGTTTATGCGTCTCCTTTTCAGCTCCTGAAAGTCATGATAAAGTCACCTCGCTCTCTGATTGGCTGAGGGACTCCTATCTTTTGTTTAAGGCACTGCCTGGGAAGCGCGTGCTGCTGTCATACACACCTGCAACCTCGGTCTGGCGCGAGAGCTTCCATTCTGAGCTTTTGCCGCGTACAGTAGCTCATAGAAACGTTATCTGCAGAGTCAGTGCAAACTTTACGCTAGCCTTTTCAATTCAGTTTCGATAATTAAATGACCTGTTCGTCTGTGTGAGGACGTCTTATCAGACGTCTAAAATCCTGAACAAAATGAAGACGGACAAAGATGCGATTGACATGCGAGGTGTTACAGTGAACAAGTTCGCTGAAGGTAAAACTTCTTGGTCTTGGTTGCAGAGGTGTTTGTTTATGTTTTGCTAGGTTTAGCCTGTATGAATAGCTCGTTATTTTTTAAACAATAGACGTGTATTAAGGTACACATTTTCTGTATTTTGTCACGAATTGTTGTCTACAATTGAATTTGGCTATGAAGTTACAAAGGGCTGAAGCTGTACAGAAGTCATATTATGTGAAATAACTTTAAAAGAGATTATGTGTTGATCTCGGGATTTCATGGATTCTCTGGGATGATGGATGGATGATACACTGGGGAATATGTGATATGAACATCCCTGCTTTATGCACGTTTGTGTGTCTATGTTTGTGTGTAGCCCTGTGTCTGTTGGAGATTTGGTTGTTGTAGAACTACATTTTGATTACAGTACTGACTTTCTTGGTGTGGATCTGTGAACTGCGTTTTGGGTCAGTTTCAGGCTGCGTGCACATAGAGACACAGTCACTGTGTCTCGCTCTCTTTCACACA
>NC_085875.1:29627777-29632777 GCF_034702125.1 Engraulis encrasicolus
CGCCTCTGAACCTGCCAGCGGAGAGGAGACGGGAGAGATACAGGCAGAGGCAGAGAGAGAGAGAGAGAGAGAGAGGAAACAGATAAGATTGGAAGAGATGGAGAGAGGACATATAGAGAAAGAGAGAGAGAGAGAGAGAATGAGAAAGAGAGAGACAGAGATGACAGGTTGAGATGGGTGGCTGAAATGAAGGGGAGGAGAGAAACTGGGAGAAGATAGGAGAGAAGCAGGCATGCCAACCTGAGCAGCAGCATCAGTTCAAATTACGTGCCAGCTGTGTTGTAATGTCTCAGTTGTAACACAGAGGAAGAGGAAGAGAGAGAGAGAGTGTGGTGTGTGTTCGTGTGTGTGTGTGTGTGTGTGTGTGTGTGTGTGTGTGTGTGTGTGTGTGTGTGTGTGTGTGTGTGTGTGTGTGTGTGTGTGTGTGTGTGTGTGTGTGTGTGTGCAAAAAAGACAGAAACAGACTGTGCTGCATCATCTTGAGAAAACATGTCACATCAGTGATGAATGCGCAAACCATGACTGATCAAAACGAAATAAGGATTTTTTTCTCGTGGCCACAAACAAATAATCAGGTTTTCATAAACAGCACCAAGTCATTCGAGTTGTTTAGACAAACAACAACCCTTCTCCTGGAGCTATGAGTTTGCAAATGGAAGTTTTGGAAACGTAAACAGCGGCCTTGTCAGCTCATCTCGTCCGACATGATTTGAAAGGAAGGCAAAGAGAGATTAACCTGCGAGAGACAACGAATGCGGTATGCTGATGGAGCTGTCTCGTTTGGTTTTGGCGAGAGGCGGCGTATGAAACTAACGCGCGTCAACAGCAGAAGCAACACGGGCAGGCGCTGTGTGTTTACCACATGCAAAAAAGGGGTGGTTGCATTAGCGTTCAGCTCTCCGCTCTAGAGCAGAGAGAGAGCTTGCAGGAAGGAAAACATCTTTTATACAGACAACTGCCGCAGAACGAGAAAGATAGAGCGAGAGAACGAGCGAGAGAGTGTGTGAGAGAGAGATAGAGAGAGAGAGGAAACGAGAGATAGACAAAGATAGAAATGAAGACACAGGGCAGTTTAACACTTCTTCCTCATGAGGTGATTGTCATTGTCAAGTTCGAATGGACCCATCAGCCCCACGCCCACAGCAAAGTCGCACCTACAGAAACCGCAGAGAGAAAGACGCAGACAGACACAGACACGAAAAACAGAGTTAAATATTAGGTAGAGAAAGGAAAGACATGCATGAAATGGTAATGGCAAAAAGATAAGATGAACTGTGTAACAGGTGCACTGTGTAATATTTTCTTTAGTAGTTTATTTCCAGAATTCATGCTGCCCATTCACAAATGTTCATTTTTCATGAATGCTTACCACCACCATCAAATTCGAAGTATTCATTATTACTGGGGAAATTGCACTTTTCATGCATGAAAAGGTGGATCTTCTCCTTGTCCACCATTTTGAATGTTCAGAAATAGACATTTTTATCTGCAAAACTTTAAACTGTACTTTGGTGATACCAGTAAATATTAGTTCATTATTTAGTAGTAAATATTCATAAAAAGATCAAATTTGGCAATAGCACAGTTTCACTAATCAGCATACCGTAGTTGCAATACCTACTCTGACCACCATCCTACCCAGTTAGCCTTTAAAGGAGTGAAAGAGTGGCACAGTACAAAATATGGTATATTGGTTGCTATTTGTTATGCTTAAAAAAAACCCCCGGCAAAAACGCTTTGTTTCCGCGCTTTGCGGGCTCGCATTATTTTTCTGTGCCCTACTGTGCCCTTGTGTAGTATTGGGTCAGCTGACGCCCCTGATAGACAGATCGAGATGCATTGGGCAAGAGAGCGAATGAGAAATAAGACAGATTGCATTGGACGAGTGAAGCGCAGATGTAGTGAAATAGACAGAGAGATATGCAGTGGAAAGACAGATAGAGGTGTATGCAGAGAGACATGTTGGTAAGTGTGTAGGGTGGAGCAAGAGAGTGACATAAGAATGGATAGACAGAGATAGCAGTATTGAGATGAAAAGGGAAAGATAAACTGAGAGGGAGACAGAGCAAGAGAGAGAGAGACAGAGAGACGACAGGTCGGTCGTCGTGTGCATGGGTGTAAGGTCACAAAAGAGAGGAACCCATTTCAGAGCGGCTTGACTTGACTCGTACGCTAATACAAGGCTTAGTCATCCTCTAACTCTGATGAAGTGGAGGAGGGGAGGGGAGGGCAGGGGAGGGCAGGGGAAGGTTCATGGTGTTAGGGAAGAGAGAGAGAGAGAGAGAGAGAGAGAGAGAGAGAGAGAGAGAGAGACAGAGAGAGAGAGAGAGAGAGGAGGGGAGAGTGGAGGGAGGACAGATGATAGCACAGGAGGTAGAGGAGGAGGAGGGGAGGGGCAGAAGGTGGGATGGTTTTGGAGAAGGGGAGAGAGATAGAGAGGCAGAGAGGAGGGAGGACAGGTGATAGACAGAGATGGAGAGAGCAGGGGAAGGAGGAGAAGATGAAAGAGAGAGTGAGATAGACATGGAGGGAGGGAGAGATGGAAGATGGGCATGGTGTTAGAGTTGGAGGGCGACATAGAGAGCGAGGGAATAAAGAGAGAGAGGAAAGGATGGAGAGAGAGGGCTATGAGAGGTAGGAAAGAAGGGGAGCCTAGTGTTAGGGATAGAGGTAGAGAGGAGAGAGAGATGGAGAGGGAGGAAAGGAAGGAGAGAGGGCTAAGAGAGGCAGGAAAGGAGAAAAAAGGGGAGCATAGTGTTAGGGATGTAGGGAGAGGTAGCGAGGCGGGGGATAGATAGAGGTTGGGAGGAAGGAAGAGGGAGGGGAGAGAGGGATGGAGGAAGGGAGAGGGAGGAGAGGAGAGGAGAGAGGGCTGGAGAGGTAGAGAGGAGGGGGATTGAAACAGAGAAAAAGGGAGGAAGAGGGAGGAGAGGAGAGGAGAGAGGGATGGAGAGGGAGGAGAGGAGAGAGGGCAGGCAGGGTGTAAGGTATGGTGGGAGAAGTGGAGAGGCGGGGGATAGATAGAGGGAGGGAGGCAGGGAAAGGGAGAAGAGGAGAGGAGAGAGGGATGGAGAGGAGAGGAGAGAAGGATGGAGAGGGAGGAAGGGAGAGAGGGATGGAGAGGGAGGAGAAGAGAGGAGAGAGGGCAGGCAGCAGGGTGTAAGGGCAGAGAGATCAGAGGCAGAGGGTCAGGTGGATGTGGACGAGACGGACCAAGGGGCACAGGATAGAGACACAGAGCGGGTGGCGCAGTGTTTAGATAATGTGTGTGTGTGTCTATGTGTCTCTCTGTGTGTTTCTCTGTCTGTGGCTATGTGTGTGTGTGTATTGTTAGTGTTGCAGACTGGTGAAATGTGTGTGTGTGTGTGTGTGTGTGTGTGTGTGTGTGTGTGTGTGTGTGTGTGTGTGTGTGTGTGTGTGTGTGTGTGTGTGTGTGTGTACCTGAGTGTGCGTGTGTGTATGTGTCTGTGTGCAGTGTGCACTCTTCGTTTGCCTGACAGCGTGACAGAGAAAATTGCGGCTGTATAAAGTGTGGCGTGCCACGCATGTTAATGTGGTAAGAGGGGGGGTTACTAGGCAGCAGCCAGACAAATAGCCATCCGATCCGGATGCCGCCTGGACCGCCGTGCCTCCAAACTCTCCAACTCCCCGTGTTTATAGGATAGTTTTTAGAAGTCTATTTTTTTTCCCGCAAGGGGCAGAAAACAATAACACGTTCTCGGCATCTCTGGTGGAAACAACACGTGGTCCTGGGGTGGTTATGGAGGGATCTAGGGGCCCTGCTTACATATAGATCTCACCTTATCCCTCCCCCACCCCCCCATGCTCCTGTCTGGCCCAGATAGGCAGCCGCTGCCAAAACAGACTCTGCCCGGATGTGGCCCGGATGAGGCTAATCTGCGCCAGAGATCAGGGGCATGATCTGCTCTAGTGTGCCGCAATGTGGGTCGCTGCGCCTCAGGTGTATTTATATATTTATTAATTATATTAGCACCTCTCTCGAGACGGAGGGAGCTCGACTCGATCCTGGAAACTCGTACGGAGCACACAGTGTCACAGACACAGGCAAGCGTTTTTTGGCGACAGGGGACGGGGTAGCGAGCGAGTAGAGTGGAGTGGAGTGACACTGCAGACTTGCAAATGGCTGCCAGTCAGCATGCCCTGATGTAGGCATCACACTCGGCTCTCCTCCCCTGTGCTTAAACCAATAATCTATTTAAAATGCATACTTTTTCACAATAAGATTAACCCATTTTAGCCTGATGACTCGTATGTTGTTTGACCTTTGGTGCCTGGAGGCTCTTTTGATTTTAGCTTTTTTAAAATAAAAATGTGGGTATGTTACAGCCGAATGAACACATTCAAAGGCAAGATGAGGGTCTTAGGGTTTAAATGAAACTTTTTTCATATTTTATGTGCATCAGAGGCTAAGATATTTAGGTTTTTATAGGCTGAGGGGCCGGGCAACTCTCCCAACAAGGGCTTAGGCATTCAGCAGGCGTTTTTTTGCAGTTGCTTTAGGCATCAATATGTTAATGTACTAGGACATCATAATGTTCCATGATGTGATTGTACACCATGTTTTCTTGACTGCATCATGATTGCTAACCTTGGAAGTTGCATGGTATGCACCTGAAATGGGAAACAAAATAAGTGGCTCCTGCGTTAGCCAACATCCTCCCTAAAGTCTTTACACTAGAAAGATCCATTTCATAACATATTACACTGAATCGAAAAGGATCAGTCGTTTGTTATATAATGCTCTGTACAGAGAGCAAGCACTGTAGCTAGTATTCCCACTTCTGTGCTATAAAAACCCAATATTCTTTAAGAATGTTCATTTCAGCACGCCACAGAGACCATAGGGGTTAGCCAGCCCAGCTGCGGAGGGGAAAATGAATTAATGGACTCATCGTACGTCTACAAGTGTTACGGGAGGTGCTCCATTAGTCATGTCTGTGCAGCGGACACCCAGGTGGCTAAATCAAACACCGCTGCTG
>NC_085875.1:29650277-29652777 GCF_034702125.1 Engraulis encrasicolus
AAACCAAATCATTAAATGGATTCACACTCTCCCTGTCAGACAGTGTCGTCTGCTGCTGAGCATATGCCCCTTGCAGAGCCATCGCACACATAGACACACACACACACACACACACACACACACACACACACACACACACACACACACACACACACACACACACACACACACACACACACACACACACACACACACACACACATGCAGAGCCATCGCAGTCCACACACAGGCTCAGATTTTATACAGATACTTTGGCAGCGTGGAGAAAAAAAAATATTGCCTGAAAATGTGAACAGCAAAAAGGGGGACGTTTTTGCTGTAACGATTGATGTCCAGAACATTTCAGAATCTATTCAGGCTCAGATTTTACAGATATTTTGACAGCGTGGAAGAAAAAATATTACCAGAAAATGTGAGTAACAAAAGGGGACATTTGTTGTAACGTCCCCTTAATGATTTCAGAATTTGGAACAGCAGCTCTTATACCTATCTCTGAAGACCTAACTAGAGGACTAGAGGTTATTGCTACAAAGCATGTACAAAGCATTTAAGTCTGTTGACTCATGTATGTTGTTTGACCTTTGGTGCTTGGACATACAGTATACGCTGCACTCAGACTCTTGAGATTTTAGATTTTTTCATAAAAATGTGGGTATGTTACAGCTGAATGAACATATTCCAATGCAAAATGAGGGTTTAAATGCAATCATGTTTCATGTTTTTATGTGCACCAGAGGGTGAGATATTTAGGTTTTTATAGGCTGAGGGCAAATCTCCCAACAAGGGCTGAGGCATTCAACAGGCATTTTTTGTAGGCGCTTTAGGCATCAATGGGTTAAAAAAAAAAAAAAAAAAACGCTATAAAAACCAAACCACTCCAGCGAAGCTGCTAATCATGCAGGCAGGCACACCTTCAGCATTTTTTCGGTGGAAGGGAAGTGCAGTCTAAGTTTTAACTGCAATATTATTGAGAGGCTGCTGCGGGACTGGAGCGACTCTGCATCCCTACCCTATAATCCTCCTCCTCCTTTTTTTTGGGAAGGGGGGAGGTAGGTAGGGAAGAATGTAATGACTTTGCAAACCCCCCGGCCGGCACTAGAGACTAGAGATTTGCAGCGTTGTTCCCTCTCCTGTCTCCAGGCTCCATATATGTAAAACACTCTGGTCTGCCCCCCCCCACCCCCAACTCTTAATTAGCAAAACTGCTGCATCATTGCCGCTGTCCCCCAGCATCACCATCAACATGAAAAAAAGAAAAGAAATAATATTGTGGTGCAAAAAAATAAAAAAATAAAATACCCACGCCACAGCACGCTAGCTGAAGGCTATAGCCCGTGCCAGCTGTAGCCCTTTTTAAAAATCATCCCCCATCCTCGATTCCTCCCTCCGCCCCCAGAGGCCCCGAAGCCATCCATCCGCATTCCCAGAATACCCCAAATGGTCCTTATTGGCAGTTAATTACGCAGGGCTCATAGAGACCATGTCTTGCTTTTGGCACCCGACGGCCCGCAGTGCTACAGTGTTGCGTAACAGCCAGTCCAGTCAGGGGGGTAGGGGCACTGTGGTGCAGTGCGCTAAGGCTAAGCCCCCCACATTTGCGCTTGCATGCCCAGGGGCAACCAGGTTCGAATCCGACCCACCTGGGTCATTTCCCAACCGTACCCCATCTCTCGCTCCACACTCACTTCCTGTCGATCTTCACTGTCCTATCTGCATTAAAAAGGCAAATAGCCCATTAAAAAAAGAGCCAGTCCAGTCCAGTCCAGTCCAGCCAGTCAGTCTGCCACTTCAGGCCACAGGTCACTACGGTCTCAGGAAACATGCAGGACGGGTTACACCTGTCCTGTCCTGTCCTGCTGCTTTGCCTAACGTGATCTGCCATCATGTCGTGCCCACAAGGACTACTTTGTTGTGGGTGGCTTTGTCTGTGTGTGTGTGTGTGTGTGTGTGTGTGTGTGTGTGTGTGTGTGTGTGTGTGTGTGTGTGTGTGTGTGTGTGTGTGTGTGTGTGTGTGTGTGTGTGTGTGTGTGTGTGAGAGAGAGAGAGAGAGAGAGAGAGAGAGAGAGAGAGAGAGAGAGAGAGAGAGAGAGAGAGAGACAGTGCGTGTGTGTGTGTGTGTGTGTGTGTGTGTGTGTGTGTGTGTGTGTGTGTGTGTGTGTCTGAGCGTGTGCGTGCATACTTGCGTGCATGCGTGTGTGTGTGCGTGCGTCTATGTTTGTTTTGTGGTTTTTGATGCCCTTTTAAGTTTGAATGAAAGGCGTTAATAGAATACAGGCTGACTGGTCAAGGGCTACGCCGCCACCAGGCAGACCAGATGAAACTTGAAGCAGTTTCACCTTTTCACCTTCTACTTGTCACAGAAGTCAAGAGAGACTGCAGACATGTTTTGAAATTCCGTGCCACTGAATCAGCATGTTTTTTCCCCACTCTTCTTGTGGCTAACCTAGACCATGCTGTTGTGTCCTCCCCCGACCTCAGTATATTTTTTATTTAATGATGA
>NC_085875.1:29660277-29677777 GCF_034702125.1 Engraulis encrasicolus
CCTCTCCTCTCCTCTCTCCTCTGCCCCTCCTCCACTCCTCTCCTCTCCCCCCCTCTTCTCCTCTCCTGTTCTCTCCTTTTATAAGGTATTATGCCCATTCTCTTCTGTCCTCCACTTCTCCCTGACTGTAGCTTCGTTCTCCATTCCTCTTTGGTGTCCTTCTGCCCTCCCTGTCACTTCCCCTGCTCATCTTCTCTTCCTTCTCTCTCTGCCCTTCTCTCTCTCTTCTCTTTTCTCTTTACTTCTACCAAACTTTTTGTCTTCCACTCTCTTCTTCTATCTTAACTGTCACCCTCTTCTCTCCTTTCACTTGTCCTCTTCTACTGTCCTCTATCTATTTTCCACATGTCTGCTCTCTCTCTCCCTCTCTCTCTCTCTCTCTCTCTCTCTGTCTCCCTCTCTCATTAGTGTTGGCTATGGCCCGCTGGTCTGAGATCTCTGGTATTACAGCTGCTGCTGATCCTCAGCCTCTCTGTTCACCGTGAACACACACACGCACGCACGCACGCACGCACGCACGCACGCACGCACGCACGCACGCACGCACGCACGCACGCATGCACACGCACACGCACACACACGCACACACGCACACACTCGGGCACGCACACAGTGCATACACTAAGCACATATGCATAGATGTTCTTGCTCATGTACTTATTCTCATCCTCAAACATCACATAAGAAGACATACTCTCATAACAGCGCACACACACACACATACACACACAAACACACACACACACACACACACAAGCCCCACACCGCTTAAGTTTCCCATACAATTGCACGCACACACGCACGCACACATGTACACACACAGGCACGCGCGCACGCGTACACACACATATACACACACACACACACACACACACACACACACACACACACACACACACACACACACACACACACACACACACTCACACATACACACACACATTTCTGCACACATGCACACACACAGGCTTCCCACAGATGCAGCCACCCAAGCCAGCCAGCGCATCACAAAGCAGCGTGCGGTGCGGTCCCAAAACAGTCATGTAAAGCCTAATCTCCTCCATAGAGTGGCGTGGCAGGTTTAATTCCTTTGAGTGCACGGGCCTATACACCGTATCTGCCCGCCGTGATCCCCTCTTTGTTAAAAACCCTTTTCTCAGTGCACTGGTCATCCCTGCTTTCTGTGTGTATGTGTGGGTGAGAAAAGAAGAATGTGTGTGTGTGTGTGTGTGTGTGTGTGTGTGTGTGTGTGTGTGTGTGTGTGTGTGTGTGTGTGTGTGTGTGTGTGTGCGCGCGTGTGTGTGTGCGCGTGTGTGTTTGTGTTTGTGTGTGTGTGTGTGTGTGTATGTGCGTGTGTGTGTGCCTGTTTGTGTGCGCGTGCGTCTAGCTCTGCCTGACTGTACAGTTTCTGTTTATGTGTATGTTTGTTTGTGTAAGTGTGTAAGAGGGAGAGAAAGCAATTTTGTTTATACCCCCTCGAGTGGCTAAATGCTGTCCATATGCTTGCTCTGGGGTTCCTTATTCGAAAAGCAAAAAGTGGCGGTCGAGTCGCACTGTGTCGAGCTGTAGGCCTACCTACCAGAAAAACAGCAGTGGAAAAGAGGCTTAAAGGCCCCTGCACATTACATGCGGTAATACGAATCTGGTTTGACTGTTAACCATTCATTGTCTATGGAGAACCGCATTCCGTATGCGGTTGGGGTCCGGACAGTCCGGTGCGGAAGAAAGTCTGCATTCGAGAACCTCTGCATACGTTCAAATATTTCAACTCGTCCGGAAAATACCGTGCCTGACCGTGCGGTAAAGAGAGCTGTTGCTATGGTGATGATAAACACTTTAGGATTTCCCGCGGATCTTCTAAAAAATTAATAGATCAATATCAAAATTACGCCGTTTTAAGCTGTTAAAAACGGCGATAATGTTCAAACTTTATCATCATATAATCCACATTAGATAGGTGGACAAGAAAACAAGCAGTTATGATTTGATACGAAATTACGAAAACCAAATTCATCACCTAACACAGCAATACTTTTCACACATGATCTTTATCAGTAACACACTACAAAAAAGTGAAACGAAGCGTTTTTAGTGTTCAAATAAAGAAGTTTGGTAGCATTTCCTGCTCCGTCCGCCATGTTTCAAACCAGCCACTACTAGATCTGTGTAGCATGCTACAATGCTACAAAGATTAATTGACTTTCACTATCTTAGCGACATATTCCCTCTTTTAACTTGTCCTAAAGCAAGACAACGCTTAACATGAAAAATAAGACACTTTACCACCTTTATAAACCCCAGCCAACGATTTTAACTGTATTAAGCCCCAAAATAGTGGCATACCCCTTTAAGACTCATAAAGTCCTTTCCCTCTCTTTGAGCAGAACAATGCCTCATACAATGACGCATACAGTACAGTACAGTATAGTATACAAGTGTGTCTGCAGACGTATTGCTAAGTGAAGAATTTTGAGTGGGTGTGAGCCGCTCTAGGTGTTTTACGACTGTTTACTGTAATGCTGCAGTGGGTAACTTCTAAAAGCTAGGAAGAGATTGTTCTGTTTGTCTGCGCAGTATGTGAATTTGTTGGACTTTTGAAGAAGCATTCAGGTTATTTTTATGTGAAGAGCTCTCCTCCAAAATATGCAATAACAATTTAAAAAAAGATATTTCATACATCTTTCATAAAATCTGATTTTAAGACCACATCAAGGCAATTGGACTTTGTCAATGTTATCTGATATTTACAATACCAAATTCAGTCATCAAAACACTGATTTTGCTGATATTAGCCATTGTAAAAAGCCAATATATGTGAAAAGATATATTGCATTGGGGAAAGAGGCTCTTCAGAGGTATATTTTGTCCTGCAATATTTGAATCTGATGGAGTTTGACTGTACTTCTTCTGTACTACTGCAGTCATGGGTAAGTGGTTAGGGAGTCTGACTTGTAGCCCAAAGTTTGTCGGTTCAACTCCCGACCCGCCAGGTTGGTTGGGAGAGTAATTAACCAGTGCTCTCCCCCATCATCCTCCTCCTCCGTACCGTCCCGCCGCACTGCTCCCTTGCGGGCGCCATTGGGCGCTGCACCTTGCATATAGTGTTTTTATTGCACAAACTGGTTTTGGCCTTCGTCAGTGTGCAACAATGCGTGTCAATGTCAATGTCTTGTCTTGTCCGTGGCAGTATGTGAAGCTGATGGAGTTCGAGGAGGAGGTGAAACTATCTCTGCTCTGCTGTACTCTATTGTTAATACTGTACTCTACAATTAATTCATTCACTGTAATGATTGTCTCTTGTCCACTGCAGTATGTGAAGCTGATGGACTTCGAGGAGGAGGTGCGAGCTCACCGCGACCTGGACGGCTTCCTGGAGCGCGCCTCCATCCTGCTGCACGAGGACGAGGCCTCGCTGGACGACGTGCTGAAGACCATGCTGCGCCACGTCTCGCAGGACCCACACACCGCCGAGCCGCACGTCAACTTCGAGGAGATCATGAGCTCCCTCTTCACCGACGCCGGATCTCAGGAGGTCAATGGTGAGCCAGGAGTGGGTGAGTGAGAGAGAGAGAGAGAGAGAGAAGAGATTGTGTGTGTATATGGTGTTTGGTGAAGAAAAAAATTGTGCGTGCTCTCTGTGTGCGTGCATGCTTTTGTATGTGTGTGTGTGTGTTTGAGCGAGAGAGAGAGAGAGAGAGAGAGAGAGGAGAGACTGAGTATGTGTTTGTGGTGATGATAAGTTTAGGTATGTGCAATTTTGTGTGCGAATGTCTCTGCATTTGTGTGTGCATGTGCTGTTTGGTGAAGATAAGTTGCGTGTGCACACTTTTGCGTGCAAATTTATGCGTGCTCTCCGTGTGTGCGTACATGCTTTTGTGTGTGTGTGTGTGTGTGTGTGTGTGTGTGTGTGTGTGTGTGTGTGTGTGTGTGTGTGTGATAGTGAGAGAGAGAGAGAGAGAGAGAGAGAGAGAGAGAGAGAGAGAGAGAGAGAGAGAGAGAGAGAGAGAGAGAGAGAGAGGGGAGAGACTGAGTGTGTTTGTGGTGAAGATAAGTCTGGGTATGTGCAATTTTGTGTGTGTGTGTTTGTGTGTGTGTGAGTATATGTGTCTCAATGTGTCTCTGTGACCAGTATGTATTTAGGAAAAGACAGTTTCCTTAAGACGAAGCCTCTATTATAATCTTGTTATGTAACCAAAATGGTAATGACCAAAAGATTTAATCCGTTACTTACGATTCTCTGTAATATCACAGCAATATTGTGATGAGGTAGATGAGTGTTGAGTGAATCGTCTCTCTGGCAGCACCAAGAGGCTACAAACCTGTCATGCTTTGTCTTAGTTAGAGCCCTGTGTGAAGATTGACAACAAAAAATGGCATCTGAGTCCATTTGAAGATGAATCTGAGACAAGTATACAACTACAAAAAAGCACAAACCACCTGGAAGAGGCTTTAGATATGCTTCCGCCTGCAGTGTAGTGTATTCGCCTGCTTGTGGATTGATGGTTCAAAACAGCAAAACAACGCTTCCCAAAGCTGGCATTTAAGACGCCATTTAGGACACAGACTGGAGACAGTGGAAAGATAACAAAGTGATATCCCATAACAAAAAAACGAAACCCCAAAAACATCAAAGCGCTGGGTCCCAGCAGTGCTAAATGTTACATAACATCGTCTTTAATGCACGAGTCTTAAATATTATATTGCCTGATGCAGCAGCGCCGCTTCCTCGCTCGTGTGTCTTCCACGCACGTCGACAAAACTAGTTCAGCTGTCAGAAAAGGTACCCGCTGGGGTGTGTGTGTGTGTATGTGTGCGTGAGTGTGTGTGCGTGAGTGTGTGTGTGTCTGTAATTGTGTGTGTGTGTGTGTGTGTGTGTGTGTGTGTGTGTGTGTGTGTGTGTGTGTGTGTGTGTGTGTGTGTGTGTGTGTGTGTTTGTGTGTGCGCATGTGCACGCACACGCCTGTGTGTGAGTGTGTGTGTGCATGTGTATGTGAGTGTGCGTGCATCTGTGTGTGCGTGTGTGTTGTGTGCCTGTGTGTGTGTGCGTCTGTGTGTGTTTGTAGCGTCTTCTATACTGACATGGCAGCTGATTGGCGTCAGCTGTAGTGAATTTATGGCAGCGTGTGCTTGCTAGCTCGTAAGCTCCAGCGTCTGATGGGCAGATTGGGGGCGTTCCTGTGCAGTGCCATCCTGCTCTGGCTTGTCTTTCTCCTACATTCTCTAGATCCATGACAAGGGTGTTTTTTTTTTCAACTCTGTAGACGGAGAACAGAGATGGAGTGGAAGCAGAAACATATTGAGGAAAAAAGACAGACGGACATACAAACACATGGAGGGAGAGAGGGAGGGAGAGAGAAAGAGGGAGAGAGAGAAATACAGAGAGAAGCAGAGGAGGAGTAGAACCAGAAACAGATTGAGAAAATGAGAGACACAGAGACACGTGGTAGAAAAGAGAGAAAGAGAGAGAGACAGAGACAGAGAGAGATGGAGACAGAGAGAGAACGAGAACCAGATTAGAGACGCAGGGGAGATGGAGAGAGCAGAGAACATGAGAAGACAAAGCGTGTGGGGGTGTGCAACGCGAAGCAAAGTAGTGAGAGACGTGTTAGAAAAAGAGAAGAGAATGCATGAGAAGTGGGTTGACAAGAGGAGGAGTTTGAGGTCTTTGTGTGTATGTGTGTGTGTGTGTGTGTGTGTGTGTGTGTGTGTGTGTGTGTGTGTGTGTGTGTGTGTGTGTGTGTGTGTGTGTGTGTGTGTGTGTGTGGGAGTGTGTGAGTGTGTGAAGGAGTTAAGAGGTCAGGTAGGAGAGGTGTGTGTGTGGTGAGGTGATAATGGGGACTTGTCAATCAATCACATGTCTATCGTGTTATGAGCAAACACACACACACATACACACACATACACACACACACACACACACACACACACACACACACACACACACACACACACACACACACACACACACACACACACACACACACACAGATGTAAAACACACACCGTCATTGTCAAGTCTAGCAAACAAACACATCCTGGTAGGTAGTTACACGCACACATCCTCTATCCACAGACATTGATGGACACACACACACACACACACACACACACACACACACACACACACACACACACACACACACACACACACACACACACACACACACACACACACACACACACACACACACTTTCTCTCTCTCTTTCTCTCTCTCTCTCTCTCTCTCTCTCTCCCTCTTTTTCTCTCTCTCGCACACACACACACACACACACTCTTTCTCTCTCTCTCTCTCTCTCCCTCTCTCTCTCTCTCTCTCTCTCTCTCTCTCTCTCTCTCTCTCTCTCTCTCTCTCTCTCTCTCCACACACACACACACACACACACACACACACACACACACACACACACAAAGATGCCACACACAGGCAGTCTCCCTGTCTTAACGTGATTATCATACATGATTCACCACTAATTACCACCCACCGCTGTCTCCTATACACACAGGATTTCCCACACAGGCACACATACATACCACTGCATTTCCCACACACCTGCACACACACACACACACACACACACACACACACACACACACACACACACACACACACACACACACACACACACACACACACACACACACACACACACACATCCGCACACATGCACAACACACCTGCACACATGCACACATACCACTGGATTTCCCACACGCGTACAGACACACACGCACATGCACACGCACACGCACACACGGTCCAGTTCAGCTTTAATGTAGTAATGGGGGGCGATAATTGTCTCCCTGCCTGTATGTCACATGTGATTGATTTGATTGGTTCTCACCGGTCGCCCTCATTTGCATAATCCCTCCTCAGTATTGCCCTTCTTCTAATCAAAGGCAAGGGAAGTGGATACATATTCATGACCCAACAATATGGTAATGCATTACTGTCTAGAGGAGAGGAGTGCAGAGGGTGTGTGTGTGTGTGTGTGTGTGTGCATGTGCGTGTGTGTGTGTGTGTGTGTGGAGAGGTGTTTGTGTGTGTGGAGGGGTGTTTGTGTGTGTGTGTGTGTGTGTGTGTGTGTGTGTGTGTGTGTGTGTGTGTGTGTGTGTGTGTGTGTGTGTGTGTGGAGAGGTGTTTGTGTGTGTGGAGGGGTGTTTGTGTGTGTGTGTGTGTGTGTGTGTGTGTGTGTGTGTGTGTGTGTGTGTGTGTGTGTGTGTGTGTGTGTGTGTGTGTGTGTGTGTATGTAGACGTGTTTGTGTGAGTGTGCGTGTGTGCGTGTGAGCGCGCGCACAGAACAGTGTGTGAGTGTGAGTGGTTTTTTTCCAAGGCCAACTGTGCAGATTAGCTGGTTGGCAGCAGGGAAAGAGAGAGAGATAGACAGAGAGAGAGATAGAGAAAGAGAGAGAGAGATAGAGAGAGGGAGAGGGAGAGAGAGAGGGAGAGGGAGGGATAGATAGAGAGAACAAGGCGTGTGTAAAATTTTGACGGTTTTTATTGATCGTTTCCGCCTCGGTGAGCGAGTGTTTCTGTCTGCGTGTCTCAATTCCGCCGGGTTTGCTTCTCGCGACGACATCTGAGCGAGCATTCAAATGAACCTGGTCATGCTCACATTAGTCGGATTAGGACTGTTAGAAAAACACGCCGTATCACATTTCCGTAACGTTTTTGCCCAAGAAAATCCCCCCTCAAATTAACTTATTGAATCGTGAAGAATTGTTTTGAAGGAAAAATGAAAAGCCCACATTTTTTTGAAGGACCGGGTTGGTTGAGTTTTAGGCTACACCTCTCTGCATGTTTCAGTGGCTGTCCATATCTCTCTCTCTCTTTCTCTCTCTCTTTCTCCCTCTCACTCTCTCTCTCTCTCTCTCTCTCTTTCTCTCTCTCTGTTTTAGTGAGTGGGTTTCTGCTTCCCAT
Source organism: Engraulis encrasicolus (assembly GCF_034702125.1). NCBI lineage: Eukaryota > Metazoa > Chordata > Actinopteri > Clupeiformes > Engraulidae > Engraulis > Engraulis encrasicolus. Next base: position 29,668,197 of record NC_085875.1, read on the forward strand.
GAGACATCAAAAGGGGATATCCTCTTGTCATCCCTTACAGTATAACTTTAAAAAAAAGAATAATTTGGAAACATAAATCATTGACTCTGTTGGCACTACCGCCCCATGCTGTCACTGTTGCTAGGAAACCTCGCCCCCATATGGAGATTGGACCTGATTAGTTACCAGGGCATCGAGATCAGCCAATAAGAAGCACTCGCATCACGACTATTCTAATCTGTAATAATATATTCAATATTTATATTGATTGATTGATTGATTGATTGATTGATTGATTGATTGATTGATTGATTGATTGATTGATTGATTGATTGATTGATTGATTGATCGATTGATTTAGGGATTATTTGATGGGCGTGGTGACGCCATACTGCATATTAACTAAACAATGCACCCAAGGGAGTAAGCTATCTCGTGCTCATGTCACAGTGCCTATACTGTGGGAGGGAGCTGACAACACAGAAATTTTCACTTAGTCAAACCTGTAGGCACCCTGTATTCATACATAAATATGTGCTGGAAATACATACATAAATATGTGCTGGAAATAGGCCTTCAGTTGTGGTCTGTAATGTAAATAACCATATAAAACAGAGGCAAATCAAATTCTGTAGCACTGTGATATAACAGGCGCACATACTGTATACATTACTCATATACATACAGTATGCACACACTGTGAATTGCTGCGTCAAACACACACGCACGCACGCACACACACACACACACACACACACACACACACACACACACACACACACACACACACACACACACACACACACACACACACACACACACACACACACACACATACGATGCACACATATGAGACACACAAGCACACACTCAATCAATTTAACTAAAATGCTATGACATAATATATAAGCCCATAGCTCTCAAACACATTTTCTCCCTCTGTATTGCATACACGTGCACATGCAGGTCATACAGACACACCAGTGACATGCAACAAAACACAGCAGACCCACAACAGTGATTACACACACACACACACACACATACACATGCTGCAATTGAGCCTGTGACCACATTTGTGTGACACATATGCAACACAAATACAAAAAAATACATAGGAAAATGTTTTATGTCTGTGTATGTGTGTGAGAGAATAGAAAGTAGAAAGTGTGTGTGTGTGTGTGTGCGTGTGTGGGAGTGCGTGTGTGTGTGTGTGTATGTGCATGTGTATGCAAAATACAAAGAGAGAGTGAGAGCAAAGGAGTGTGTGTATGTAACAGAGAATGGTGTGTGTGTGTGTGTGTGTGTGTGTGTGTGTGTGTGTGTGTGTGTGTGTGTGTGTGTGTGTGTGTGTGTGTGTGTGTGTGTGTGTGTGTGTGTGTGTGTGTGTGTGTGGCACATATCAGCGCTGGAATCAAATTAGGGCCCCGTATAATGGCAGCGTGTCGCTCTGTCACAATAGAGGGACAATCAGGCAAATTCATTGTAATCATATTTAATCATATTTCTACCGGACCGCAGGGAGACACAGAGAGAGCCATTAAGGCTTTTAGCAATCCGTCTGACATCACCACGCTAATAGTGAGAGTGTGTGGGTGTGTCTATGTGTGTGTGTGTGTGTGTGTGTGTGTGTGTGTGTGTGTGTGTGTGTGTGTGTGTGTGTGTGTGTGTGTGTGTGTGTGTGTGTGTGTGTGTGTGTGTGTGTGTGTTTGTGTCGTGGGTGTGTGTGTCGTGGGTTTGTGTGTGTGTGTATGTGTGTCGTGGGTGTTGTGTATTTGTGTGTGTGATTGAGAGCGTGTGTGTGTGTGTGTCTTTTTTATTTCTAGTACAGAAATAAGAGTATCTATGGGCACGTTTATGTGTGTTGCAGTGTGTATGAATCTGTACAAAGTGTGTGTGTGCGTGCATGTGTGCGTGAGAGCATTTGTGTGTGTGTGTGTGTGTGTCGTATGTGTGAGTGTGTGTGTGTGTGTGTGTGTGTGTGTGTGTGTGTGTGTGTGTGTGTGTGTGTGTGTGTGTGTGTGTGTGTGTGTGTGTGTGTGTGTGTGTGTGTGTGTGTCTGTGATTGAGAGCGTGTGTGTATAGGCCTGTCACGATAACAATTTTTGCCAGACGATAACGATAACAAGAAATTATTGCGATAATCGATAATATTGTCTCTCTCGCCATTTTCAAACAATATAATGTGCAATAAAAAACACTGCTATGAAAGGTGCGGCCTCCTTCTTGAAACATTGAATTTAACATTTGGGCCAGCAGACTCAGAGGTTTAAATAATTAAGATTGACGCCTGCTCCAAGAAGAAATGTGTCAAACAATATAATGACGTAAAAATGCAATAAAAATGTGACTACACCCCTTCACATTTTTAAAGCATCACGGCGGGGGATATATATATAAGTTTTTAAATACATCCTCATGGAGCACAATATGCTCTAAATAGGCTTTTTTTGTATTTATTATTAGGGTAAGTTATATTGTCTTTCTTTAACATTTTCTGTTATTTATCTTTCTCAAGCACACTGAATGGCTTATAGGCCTATCCATGGTGTGATGTAAAATAACCTACTGGTGGGGTATTGTTAATTCACAAATTATTACTTAGACAGCTTATTTCAAACAAATGCACGTTGTTAGCTAATTGTCAGTCAAAACCCAAATCAGCCCTGTTGAAGGCATTTCAACATCAGCAAAAAGCAAAAGAGCATGAACAGATGCACAAGTTCCAGGTGCAGGCAGCTCTCTCTCTCTCTCTCTCCGATACCCTCGACTGGAACAAGTTGCAATTCTGCGCACTTTAAAGTCCTTTATGAACGCCCATACATTGATTCTTATGAGTTATGAGTCGCCATGCCTCTGTTTCCCCTGTAGTGCGCACAACCGTTCACATTCTCCTGGTGTGACAGATTTAAATCCACAAATCGTATCTTCATGATTTGCTTGCGGACTGCCTACTCATATTGTTAGGTCTAAATAAACAAGAAATATAGCGAAAATCACAAAAAGAACAGACAACGAACGTCGGGGTAGGAGGCGCATTGAAATAATAGTGGAAACTCGGCGAGGTTTAAAATAACAGCCTCAGAGCAAGTTTGTAGCGACGGTACCACTATTTCATGTTTGCACAAACACGTCTTCGTCGTGGATATTGGGTTGCGGCGCATGTTTCAAAATGAACACTTGCCTCCGTGTCGGAGCTGTTCATTCCCCTCTCTGAGGAACGTTGCAGATGCGCTGACTGAGACTGGAAGAATATTGCGCTCCTAGTCTCTAGCGCTGATTCTTTGTCGAGGCTTATAAGCGACGCGCGGGAACACCAGCGTTCTATTTCAAAGACGCAAGTAGCCAGATCAATGCACTTTTTTTCCAACCAGAACTGCACTGAAACTTAAAATAACACCAACATTTAAACGTCATTGCGCTGCGTTGGCCTATAACGCGCCATCAGTAGTCTTACGGCTACGGTAGAGAAAGGGAGAGAGGGAAAACAAAACATCACGCAAATAACTTATCGTTACTTATCGGGGCCAGAAAAGTGATCGTTCTTGTAAAAAGTTATCGTCCGATTTATTGACTTATCGTATATCGTGACAGGCTTATGTGTGTATTTTTTTTTATTTCTAGTGCTTACAGAAAAATAGTATGTATGGGAGCGTTTATGTGTGTTGCAGTGTGTATGAATCTGTATAAAGTGTGTGTGTGTGTGTGTGTGTGTGTGTGTGTGTGTGTGTGTGTGTGCGTGCGCGCGTGTGTGCGTGCATGCGTGAGTGCGTGAGTGTATGTGTGTGTGTGTGTGTGTTTATATGTGTGTGTCTGGCTGCACATGTATTTTTGTATGTACATGTGTGTGTGTTTGTGTGTGTGTGTCGCTGCCTGATGTGTGTGTGTGTGTGTGTGTTTGTGTGTGTGTCTCTGCATGCATTAGGCCTGATGGTTGATGTGTTTGTGTGTCTGCTTGATGGCCGTTAATGACTGTTTGGAAGGCATTATGAGTCCTGCCATCCTGACAGCACACTTCTGGACAGAAGAGACTCCTCACTGCACTGTTGGAACAGCTGCTGCTGTACACACAACACAACACACACACACACACACACACACACAGATACAGACACACACAAGGGCGCACACACACACACACACACACACACACTTCCCACTGTGTCTTGTGGGAGAACCTTGTCAACAGTCTGCAGTCCAGGGATTCATAATGTTTTCTTTCCTTGAGTGCAAATTAATCTTCAGTATATGTGTGTGTGTCTTTCTAAAAGCTGTGTGTGTGTGTGTGTGTTTGTTCCTTTTGAAAGCTGTGTATGTGAGTGTGTGTCCTTTCTAAAAGCTGTGTGTGTGTGTGTTTTCCTCAAGCTGAACCCTTCTTGTGTGTTTGTGGTCTTTCTCAATGCAGACAGATCTCAGAGCTTCCTTTGGTATGACAACGGTAAGATGTGTCACTGCACTGTCAGGTGTGCTTGCTTGTCACGGCCGGGTCGACACGGTCAACACTCATCCTGTTTCTCACTCACACACACACACACACACACACACACACACACACACACACACACACACACACACACACACACACACACACACACACACACACACACACACACACACACACACACACACACACACACACACACACACGCACTGCATACAGTTACAGCAGCATTTATTTTCTATCTTCCTATAGAAGGAAAGGCATTCTTGGCCACACCTAATATAATGTGGCCACTTGAAAGAGACTAGCCACTAGCCCCTCCATCAGGTCCATCTCTACTCCCCCTCCACTCTGTAATGGGCTCTATCTCATATATACTGCAGCACAGAGGGAGAGAGAGGGGGAGAGAGAGAGAGAGAGAGAGAGAGAGAGAGAGAGAGAGAAGGAAAAATTCAGTGAACAATATGGACAGACGAAGACAATGGGAGAGAGGGAGAGAGAGGGAGGGAGCGAGAGAAGGAAGAATTCAGTGAACAATACGAACAGACGAAGGTAATGGGAGAGAGAGAGAGAGAGAGAGAAAGAGAGAGAGAGAGAGAGAGACAGAGAGGAAGGGAGAGAGAGGGAAGGAGAGAGAGAAGGAAGAATTCATTGAACAATACGAACAGACAAAGGTAATGGGAGAGAGAGAAGAGGAAGGAGAAGAATGCAATGAACGATATGGACAGGCGTAGGGAATGGGAGAGGGCTGTAGAGAGGGCTGGGAGTAGAGAGAGGCAGGGTCGGGAGGAGAGAGAGGGCTGGAGAGAGGGTTGGGGGGGACAGAGGGGTGTAGAGAGGGAGGGTAAATGATGAGACACCATCCCCTCTGCTGAACGACGCAGGCTGCTGTGTGTCAGACTGGATGAGGGCACATATGAGAGAGCTAGAGAAGGAAAAATGAGGAGCAGAGACGGAAAACCGAGATGTAGAGCTGGTGTAAGGGAATGCACGAAAGACAGTGATCTGAGTGTGTGAATCTTTGAGTAAGACATACTGTATCTGTATATATACACACACAATATAGTAGTATATGTATATGTATATGTTCATATATGTCATATGTATGTAATAACTGCTTTGGCAGATGTTTCAATTAAGCAACTTTTAATGTTAACTAGAGAGAGAGAGGGAGGGAGAGAGAGAGAGAGCTGTTAGTCCGCACACTTGGCTGGAGATCATGATGACCAGTGTAGGGTTGTCGTATCGGATCGGATGGATCGGATCGGCTGCCGATATTGGCAAAAAATGCGGATCGGTAATCGGATCAGCAGGCACTGAAAAATCAGATCCAGAATTCCGATCCATTTTCCTATTTTGTGTTTATTAATATCTGAAAAAACCAGATCAGTTTCTCATTAAAAACCATTGTGTATTACTCAAATTCACCTAATTCAGTTGGCTAGTTGTTACTACAGGTAAGAGCAAAAACCCTTTTCAACATGACTGTGACAACAAAGTAAATAGGCTAAATAACGTTAAATACTCCAATAGGCCGATATCGGTATAGGCCGGTATCGGTATCGGATCGGAAGTGAAATAAAAGATCTGTATCGGATCGGAAGTGCAAAAACCTGGATCGGGACATCTCTAGACCAGTGAGCGTAGGTTCTGATGAGGTTAAGGAGAAGGGTTTGGTGTATAGCACCGAGGAGGGCTGGATTTCTTTCAAGTCAAGTCAAGTCAAGTAGGTTTTATTGTCAATTTCTTTACATGCACTGGTCATACAAAGAATTTGAAATTACATTTCTTGCTTTCCCATGCAGACATAGACTAATCTAGGTAAGGACATAGACAGTATAGACATAGACAGTACTTATACATGGACATAAGACAGTATGGACATAGACAGTGCTCATACAGACATTTAAAGTGCAAGACTGGACAACAGAAGACTTGTAGAGAACATACATTAAGAGGAGGTAATTGTTGTGCTTTTCCTAAAAGTCCTTTATAGCGTTCTGACATAGTAATAGTAGCATTTTGAAGAAAAATAAATATTAAAATAGGTCTATCAAGTACACCAGCAGCAGCAGTGTGTGTGCGTGTGTGTGTGTGTGTGTGTGTGTGTGTGTGTGTGTGTGTGTGTCTGTGTGTGTGTGTGTGTGTGTGTGTGTGTGTGTGTGTGTGTGTGTGTGTGTGTGTGTGTGTGTGTGTGTGTGTGTGTGTGTGTGTGTGTGTGTTTAGTGTAGGTAGAAGGGCAATACATGATCTTGTAAAGGATTTTTCTTTCTGGGAAATCACATGATCAGTTAATTCAGATTGTGATTAGATCATTACATTACACTACCTGGAAAGGTTGACGTTGTCAACATTGAAAAATGTTTTGGGGAATTGGTTTCCATCTTCTGTTGCTCTAGTCAGGATCACAGTACAAAACAATGGGGTGTCAATATTTCACAGTAAACTTAGTGTGATATTCTACATATGGCCATTGTAGTTCCACCTCTACCCCTCTTGATATTAACACAATATTGAGTAAACATGTTATACTGACCAAAGAGTAAAATGAACGCTTTTTGATTGTGATAAATTAAATTAAAACTCTCTAATAGTTTTAATAACATTGGTATTTGTACTGAAATGGGTTGGAAAAACAGGACTTCACTAGCATGGCACTTGGCGAGTGCAGACCTCTGCCTGCCAACCCAAGGCAGCCCAATTTCACCCTCTGATGCTCTCAAGGCATCAAAGTACAGCATGTGCTATCTGGCAGCAATGGTGAGGATGGAAGCACTCAGAAATCAGAAATCCTGGATCCAGACAGGGATCCAGATCATCTATAAAAACTAATTAGTTCTGAGTTAGGCAGATTCTAACCCATCCTGACAGTTTAGTAGTGAAATTGAACTGCAATCCCTCTACTGAGTCTGCCAAAAAGAGTGCTGTAAAAAGTCATTTGAAAGACAAAGAGGAAGACGAAGATGAATTGTGAAATGGAGATTGTAGCCAGTATATAAAATAACAAGGAGGGAGTTATTCACAAAGTTTATTTACAAAGAAATACAAACAACAAATAATACATAAGTAACATTATTTGTAGGTATTTAGCTCAGAAAGTGGAGACATTTCATCAGCAGTGGTCTGGATATCCCTAGCTGACTGTCTGTGGGTACCGTAGGGGGAAGATTAGTTGAAGCGGCTGGTTGGGTCCAGTCCAGCTCCAGTGCTGCTGTTATTGTAGCTCCCGCTCAGTCTGGATGTTCTAGAAGGATCTCCCCATTCTATTCCCCTCCTCCCAAGCCCAGTTAGTGAGGCTGCTGAGAGTGAGAGAGAGTGGCTGACTTTTGTGATTTGCACAGGTGTGTGTGTGTGTGTGTGTGTGGTTGTGTGTGTGTGTGTGTGTGTGTGTGTGTGTGTGTGTGTGTGTGTGTGTGTGTGTGTGTGTGTGTGTGTGTGTGTGTGTGTGTGTGTGTGTGTGTGTGTGTGTGCGGGCTACAGTACAGCAGTTGGTTTGACTAGAGGAATGCATCTTACTGCAATGCCTGGCCAGGCACCAAATCCTCACTCCTGCACAGCAGCCGACAGACTAGACAGCGGGTGTAAACATACAGCTAAAAAATCTCACTTAGCTTACATTTGCCCAGGGCCTACAGTAGTACCCCCAACACTGTCGATACAGACCTGGGATGCATTTCTCAAAGCCATAGTTGCTAACTTTGTTACCTACTTTGTTGTTTACAAGGCAATTTCCCACTGGCAACTGCCAAGTTGCTAACTGGCTAACAACTACGCATTTAAGAAACACACCCCTGGATTGAGGGCTGGATGAGTCAACACAGTTAGATTCAAGGATGATTCTGTGCCTTTCAGGGTTGTTGTCGTTGTCTGTTAGGTGGTGCATAGAAAGCCTGCACTCAAACTTCTTTTTGAGTTCTTTTTCCAGACATTGACCGATCTCTGTATTCATATGTTAAAACCTGTGCTAGTGTGGAGATTGTCATCAAAGCATATGAACATAGCCCAGGTCGCATGAGGAAAAGAGAGGAGAATAAAGAAGGGACGCGGAGAAGAGATGAGACGAGAGGGGAGGAGAAAAGAGAATAGCAAAGTAGAGCGAAGTAGAGAGAGTAGAGGAGAGGAGGGGGAAAAAAGAGAAAGAAAAAAAAGGGTCAGAATCACCTCACACATCCCATGAGTCCAATTTCTCAATTACTGAGTGGCGATGTATTATGGCCCTGATGCGGTGGCAACTCCACGTACTGTGATACATAAAACATAAGACTACAGAAGAGCGATTGTACAGCCAGCTGGTCATAAATAAACTCCGATGCTAATAAGCACCCCGATAATATAAAACCACATTTGTCTGATGGTGCTAATAATAATGACTAGCTGCTTGTACATTATTTAGCTTATTGCTAACGCGGCTGCCTGCAGCCGAAATGTGTGTGTGTGGGGGGGAGGAAGTTCTGAAAAGGGAATATTTTATGGCTGCAGTGGTCTGATGTTAACTCCCTTGCCAGATCGCTGCTCTGTAACTCAATTACAGCCCAAGAAAAGAGGCAAGGACACTCCAGACTCCAGTCCAATGTTTTAATCAGACAGAACTTGAGGAAAAAAAACACATTGTGCTGAGTCGTGCAATAGACTAGTAGACTGCACCTGCAGAAGGCTAATTCGCTAATTAGCTAAATGCTAAAAACGCTAGTTCAACACTATTTGAGATTATATGGTCCTGTTTTATTTTGGTGTTCAATTCAAATGTTTGAGGGTTGAATTAAGACTGTGAAGCCATATATACTCTATATAAATGTAGATGAATTTTACTGCAAATGTTCAACTCAACACTCAACGTGTTTACCACCAATCCACTGGAATCATAGCCACAACAGTGTTGAATTAACACTCTGTTCACTGTCTGTGTTGTTACAGCACACTGAACACTCACTTTTAAAGTTATCAACATTTAGAGGATTGATGTGCCCCAGTTTGCTTATACAGCATATTTGTCATTTTAGACCCAACAACTTGCTAGGGTGGTTTTTTTTTCTGTTGACATTTTTTTTTATCCCCGGCCGTCATCCATTGTTCATCCAATCATGCGCCCGCTTTGCTCTACAGCTGTGCTCTGATTGGCTGCCCCATGCGTCTTGTATTTTGGTGTTGTGAAAGGATGGCT
>NC_085875.1:29680277-29687777 GCF_034702125.1 Engraulis encrasicolus
CATACACATGCACTTGCACTTGCACTTGCACATATACACACATACACACACACATACACATGCACATGCACATACACATACTAATTTTACAGTCTACAACTAAACTTGTAGTACAGTTGTAGTAGTAATAGTAATAATATTAGTAGTAATCATTATTTTAGTTATTATAAATGTATACAGTCCTGGCTCTGCATCCTGTGAGGAACACACACCTGCCGCACACATACACCTGCATCACCTAGACCTAGACATACACCTATATACAGTTGAGGACGATATTATTAGCCCCCCTCCTGAAATTAGACATTTCTCTTGATTTCTCATTAAGAATGACCATTATTAACCGTTTCTGTTATTCTGGAAACAAATACACTGATGGAGATAATGTTCAATGAGTTGAATTTGGATTTTTCTATTGTTACGATGAGTTTAAACAAAAAAGGGCAAAAATGACAAGGACAAAATTATTAGCCCCCTGATCATTAATAGTCAATATGGCCCCATTTATGAACCAAAACTGACAACAGGCTCTGATAAGTTGCTACCTAGGTTGGCACATGCCCCACTAGGGATTTTGGCCCATTTCTTCACTGCAAAGTGTTCTAGCTGGTCCAAATCGCATGGATGCTGAGCATAGACATTAACCACAGACTCTCAGTGGGATTGAGAACTGGACTATGAGCGGGTGATTCCAATATCATTGTTTTAGTGTCCTTGAAGAACCTCTGAACTAATCTAAATGTATGCTTTGGGTTACAATGTTGTTGGAAGACCCAGCAATCCAGATTCAGACCCAGACTCCCTGTGTCTGAGGCTGAATAACAGACTAAACTTGATGCCCCACCACTATGTGTAACTGTGGAAACTGTTTAGCCTCATTAGACCAAAGAAGCATTGGACACCTGCCTAGATGATTGTTATTGACCTGGCCTCACCTGGAGTTTTTTCCCCCACCAAGAAAGACAGTTGTTAGGGCTTGTCATCATATTGGGCTTTGGGGCCATCATCACAGAAGATTCCCTTTACTAAAGGCAGTGCATATCAGAGTGTTATTGAGCTTTGACTGTGAACATTTGAAAGTCAAAAATGAGTTTTGAATGTCTCTGCTTTCATCTGATGATATTCAATTGCACCTGCTTTGATGCATGAATTCTGCTTCTGTCAGGTGAAGAAAGGGATAGGCCTTGAATCGTTATAAGATGGTTTCCACAATTAAACATAGTGGTGGATGCATCATTCTGTGGCAGCCTCAGCCACAGGAAACCTTGTTTGGGTGTACGGCACCATAAAAACTGAAAATTATGATAGAATGTGGAAAGTGACCTTGCAAAAATATGCTCATAGAGGGAGCTAAGATCTTCACTGGATCTTTCAATAAGATAATAACCCAAAACTTGCATCCAAAATAGTTCAAATGTTCTTCAAGGATACTAAAACCATGGTCATGGAGTGGTTCAGACCTCAATCCTTTAGATAGTATTTGAAGAGTGCTGAAAATGAATGTCCATCCTCAACATCCATGCAATTTGGACCAGCTTAACTATTTGCAATGAAAATAATGGGCCAAAATCCCTGGTAGGACATGTGCCAACATAGTTAACAACTAATCAAAGTGCCTGGTGTCAATTTTTGTTCATAAATGGCACTGTATTGACTATTAATGATAAGGGGGCTAATAATTTTGTCCTTGCCATTTTTACACTTTTTTGTTTAAACTCATTGTGAAAATGGAAAAGTCCAAATTTAACTGATTGGATACTATCTCCATGGTGTATTTGTTTCCAGAATAACACACATTTATTAATAATTATCATTCTCAATGATCAATGAAGAGATATGTCTAATTTCAGGAGGGGGGCTAATAATATCGTCCTCAACTGTACATACAATACACATCTACTGTCTACAACTAAAATGTAGTATTAATAGTAATAATATTAGTAGTAATATCAGTATTATTCTTGTAAATGTATACAATAGACACATTCTTTGCCAAATTCATTTAGGTGCAAAAGTTGATCTTATTGTAATTCTTAATGTTATTTATTCAGATCTTACGAAGGGATAAGCCTTTTTTGTCTCATCTCTCAACTGAATAAAAATGTGTCTTGCCTCCCAAAACCAGTTGTAATCCTGTGTGTGTGTGTGTGTGTGTGTGTGTGTGTGTGTGTGTGCGTGCGTGCGTGCGTGCGTGCGTGCGTGCGTGCGTGCGTGCGTGCGTGCGTGCGTGCGTGCGTGCGTGCGTGCCTACGTATGTGTGCATGCATGCGTGTGTGCGTGCGCACCCGTGTGTGTGTTTGTGTGTGTGTGTGTGTTTGTGTCCGCGTGCGTATGTATGTGTGCATGCATGCGTGTGTGTGTGTGTGTGTGTGCTCTTGTGTGTCCCTACAGCTGTAACGTGAAGAGCCTGCAGCGGCGGCACGTGTGTATCTCTCGTCTGGAGCGACCTCAGAACTGGGGGGAGAACTGCGCAGAGGTCCGCTACGTCATCCTCATCCTGGCTCCACTCAAAATGGTAAACACACACACACACACTCACACACACACACACACTCTCTCTCTCTCACACACACACACACACACACACACACACACACACACACACACACACACACACACACACACACACACACACACACACACACACACACACACACACACACACGCACCCATCCACACACACACACACACATGCATGTGCATGCACATACATACACAAGTGTTCGCACATGCGTATACACGGACTCGCACATATACGTACATGCACACATGCATACACACACAGACACACACAAACACACTAATTTGCATGCAATCTCAAACATACTCATGTGCACACACACGCACATGCACACACACACACACACAAGCATTTGGACAAATGTGCAGACACACGCACACACTCGCACACACAGAGATTTTCATGTTCACTTGTGTACAATGCAGTGAAGTTTTAGTATGTTAGGAGTACTTAAACTAGGACAAAATACTTTGAAGTTGAGTATGCAACAAATGAAAGTCAGATCATTTTTCAACCGTTCTGAAACCTATATTGTATTTTGTGTTGCCCAATACGTTTCCCAATATGAAGGGGAACAGACCACAACAACAGGAAGTTTGGTGCAATACTGCTGAGCTATGAAAGCAACTTTGCTGTCCTCAGCGTTAGACGTGAAGGGGATTCGAGTTGACAGTCAGAGCACAGTCACAACCCTACGTAGTGATGGTTACACCATCGGCACATGACCAGTGGAGATTGTCACGCATGTAAACAACACCCAGTCAAACTATGCAAACTCAACAGCTTGTGCGCACAAGTTTCAGAGGGGAAACACACACATTATAATAACAGTATCAGTACCCAGGTTAGCTTCTCTCACATAGTCACAAACACTAGAGAGGTGCTACACAAGTAACTTGACAGAGTGAATGTATTGCTGTGAGGTGGAGTGAACTGCCGTTTTTTTGGTAGGTCTACAGCTCGACACAGCGCCACTCGGCCGCCACTTTTTGCTTTACGATTGAGCTGTGTTGTTCCTATTTGAAAAGCAAAAAGTGGTGGACGAGTCGCGCCGTGTCAAGCTGTAGGCCTACCAGAAAACCGGCAGTGGAAAAGAGGCATATGCAAACTCGAAAGCGTGTGCGCGCAAGTAACTTGACAGAGTGAATATATTGCTGTGTGAGGTGGAGTGAACTGGCGTTTTGTGTTTGACTTTACAGTATCTGTGTTTAGTTTGACCTCAGGCATGCTACGTACCGCTGGAGGCTATTTAGCTCTATCTCCTCTTGACCATAGCCAACTTTTCAAAGTAGTCTTGACTGCACTACCATGACGAGCCTTGAAGCCTACTGTTATTGATCAACACCAGCAGGAAAACGACCGCTCTGCTGGAGCAGAGAAAGTTGAGCAGACAGAGCAGAAAGCCGCAGTCAGGGCCGGTTCTAGTCAATTTGGTGCCCTAGGCGAGCACCGATCTTTCCCTATAGTGGAATTTGACATTGCCAACTGTAAACATGGTGTCATACATCTGATGTAGTACCATGTATATGTACTGAGTGCTCCTTAAAGATCATTGTCAATGTAAAGCGTAATGCTTTATTTTGTTTAATATTGTAATTCTGTGGGCCTTGATGCCCCCCAAGACATTTGGCGCCTATGCCTAGCACCGGCCCTGACCGTAGTTGTGTTACAGTATATTCCTCCACCAAAAAAAAAAAGAAAAAAGATGAGCTCAAGCAGGGGATACTGTTCCAAAAAGGCAAGTCCCACCACCTTTTGATCCTTATGTGTTTGACTCCAGTTCCCAATTTTTTTGGCTCCCAGCGACTATTACTCACTTTACGCCGGGCTTGGGTCATCTTTCACTGTCTCTGCACTACTACGAGTGCAGCACACGGCACAACAAGAGCTGGCACACCACCAGGTTTCGTTTCAGGGCACATCAGACACTACATTCATCTTTTTAGGCTGTCATCATCGCGTAGGTAGGTGCCCTGCACAGTACATTTAGTAGTGACGATTCAACACTTTGAGAGTCGAGTTTGACACTGTTCCAGTTGCTCTCATATGCTCTAAGTGCAATATGTACTGTGCACCAGGGGCAGTTTTAAAATACAAAAAACACACCCCATCATTTTGTTTGGAATACAAATCAGTTTTACTCAACTGAAATGCAATTCAAGTTAATGGAATTATGGATTTTTACATTTATCATATATGCTGTATATTCCAGTCCTTTTTACGCGTATGCTCCCATGCAAACAGTGAAAAACATTGTCTCACACGCCTTTATCTTACAGGTAGCGACCATGTTGCACTGCAAATGAAGATCTACCCCAAACATTTTGTGCACTGTTTACTGAATAAATCCTCATGTTTGTGTGTGGTGTGTGTGTGAGCATTTGCGTTTGTTTGTACATGCCCAAGCAAGGGAGAAAGGAATAGCGAGAGAGAGAGAGAGAGAGAGAGAGAGAGAGAGAGAGAGAGAGAGAGAGAAACAAGGCAAAGGAATTATATTTAGAGAGATGGATATGGCAATGGTGATAGAAAGAGGGCGAGAAAGAGAAACGAGCTAGGAATTAATGAGAGAGAGAGAGAGAGAGAGAGAGAGAGAGAGAGAGAGAGAGAGAGAGAGAAAGAGAGAGAGAGAGGGATGGTAAAGGAAATGGAGAGATTGCGATGTACTGTAGAGTGAAAAGGAAGAAGGCAAGAGATAGTGTGTTTACTGTTGAGGCTCCAGACCTTACAGCCTGTACTAATGAGAACCACAAACTCTACTAACAGTCTCTCTGTCTCTGCCATTGTGTGGTTGTGTGTGTTAGAAAGTGTGTGTGTGGGTGTGTATGTGTGTGCATGCGTGTGTGTGTCTGAGCGCACACGTCTATGTGTGTGTGAGCGCGTCTTTGTGTGGGTGTGTGTCTGTGCTTCCCTGAGTGTTTTGTTTAAGCTTGTGTTTGAATGTGGCAGACAATGTACTTATGTACAGTACATGTATGCTTGTATATGTATGTGCCATTATGTTTGTGTTTAAGTCATGCACCATGTGCAAGGGTGTTTACGTATGAATGTCTGGCGTGGTTTTTTTTGTGTGTGCAAGCGAGTATGTTGTTTGTTTGTGTTAATCTAGAGAGATCTAGAGAGTGTGTATGCATAGATAAGCATGCCTGTCCGTATCCCTGTGTGTGTGTGTGTGTGTGTGTGTCTGTGTCTGTGTCTGTGTCTGTGTCTGTGTCTGTGTCTGTGTCTGTGTGTGCGTGTGTGTGTGTGTGTGTGTGTGTGTGTGTGTGTGGTGTTCTAAGATCTTGCTTGAGCCATATTTAATCCATCTTCATCTGCTCTGCTTTCGTTCATGCCTCTGCCACCCATCTCGGATTTGTTCTTTTTTCCCAATATATCTCCCTCCCTCCCTCCCTTCTTCCTCATCCTCCTCCTCTTCCTCTCTCTCTCTCTCTCTCTCTCTCTCTCTCTCTCTCTCTCTCTCTCTCTCTCTCTCTCTCTCTCCAAATCTCACAAAATCACATTCTGTCCTCACTTTTCGTGACTCTGTTGCGCTATCTCTACGTCGCTTTGTCTTTTTCACATTGCCGTTCTCTCCTCTCAATTTCCTTTTCTCTCTCACTCTTTTCTCATCTTTTGGCCTTTGAAATATTGATGGCAGAATGCATAGACCTGCATAGGCAAAGTCATAATGCAAATGTCTCCTGATATGCATATAGATGGATATGTACAGTATATGAACTATGTGCATGACATGTATATGAGCATAGGGATTCTCTACGTACCCACATCTCCCTTTCTAGCTCTATTTTTGTTCTTTCTTTCTTTCTTTCTTTCTTTCTTTCTTTCTTTCTTTCTTTCTTTCTTTCTTTCTTTCTTTCTTTCTTTCTTTCTTTCTTTCTTTCTTTCTTTCTTTCTTTCTTT
This sequence comes from Engraulis encrasicolus, assembly GCF_034702125.1. Lineage (NCBI taxonomy): Eukaryota > Metazoa > Chordata > Actinopteri > Clupeiformes > Engraulidae > Engraulis > Engraulis encrasicolus. The sequence goes on from NC_085875.1 coordinate 29,686,699, forward strand.
CTTTATACAGTAGTTCTTCAGTTGTTTCACTAAGTAGCTTTCTATATAGCTCATAGGTGCTATATTTGTATCTCCACCTTTGGGCTCCTTAAATGAGGCTTTCTCAACTTTTACTGCAGGCAAATGAGTGGAGTGCAGCAGCAGTAACATTTTTAAGAAATAAAAAATCAATTAAAAAAAATGCACCTCCACTTAAAAACTCGTTCCGGCGCCCTTGATATACAAACGTAGCTATGTTTCTGTCTGTCTGTCTGTCTGTCTGTCTGTCTGTCTGTCTGTCTGTCTGTCTGTCTGTCTTTCAGTCAGTCTGTCCATGCGTTCGTCCTTTTGTCTCTCATGTCTAATGGCCTTGCAGCTCTGCTCCTGATCTATCTAGATAGCTAGTGTATGTGTCTGTCTGTCTGTTTGTCTGTCTGTGTCTGTATGTCCCATTGCCTGATAGTCCTGTTCCTCTCCTCTCCTCTCCTCTCCTCTCCACTCCTCTCCACTCCTCTGCTCTCTCTCCTCTTCTTTCCTCCCCTCTGCTCTCTCCTCCTCTCCTCTCCTCTCCTCTCCGCCACTGTAGAAAAGCAGACTGTAAAGGGGGATTCATACTAGTCGTGAGTGGTGCTAGTCTCCTTCATACTTCACTCACGACGATGGCGCGCGCCGTCACGTGACCTAAAATTTCGACACGCCCCCCGTCGTAAGCTCAAAATTCGGCACGTGTCGCCACGTCGTGCACACGAGGATTTTTCTAACTTGTCGTGCGCCACCAGCGACCACGCAGATAGGCAGACAAAGCAGGAGTTGCGAAGAGAGGCTACAACTACTGTAGGCTACTACAGAATGGATCCTGCATCATTTTGAGGATAATAAAATGTCAGAGAGTTATTTTATCTTCTCTCTTAAATGTTGTTCAGTGAAACAATTGTTTACTTTGTTCAGAAGCACGTTGTGTTCGGCGATCTATTTATAAATTCTGCCGCCAGAACAATGCTCTCACATGGTCTTGGAATTATCTGGCAATGTAGGCTACAACAAAAAATATATGTTTCAATGTGGTAAGTCACAAGTCAGACGTTCAGTAGCCCTACAGC
>NC_085875.1:29692777-29695277 GCF_034702125.1 Engraulis encrasicolus
CCTTATTATTGATCCCCAGGGGGGAAATTCAGGTGTCAAGTAGCTTACATAAATACACATTGTGCCCACAAGGACAATTCAAGACACATATAACACAGGTAGTATCAGGGAGGGGGAAAATAAAAACTAAAGAAAATAAATAATAAAAAGGTAATTGTTCAAAAACATTTTCTGTGAGTAGGTGTAGACAAATGTGCAAACATATGCTCTGTGAGTTGAGGCAGGGACACACCACCACTGACACCCTGAGCTGGTTTCTTCTGTTTGCACACAAGACACATGGCAGTCATGGGTGAGCGGTTAGGGCGTCAGACTTGCATCCCAGAGGTTGCCGGTTCGACTCCCGACCCGCCAGGTTGGTGGGGGGAGTAATCAACCAGTGCTCTCCCCCATCCTCCTCCATGACCGAGGTACCCTGAGCATGGTACCGTCCCACCGCACTGCTCCCCATGGGGCGCCACTGAGGGCTGCCCCCTTGCACGGGTGAGGCATAAATGCAATTTCGTTGTGTGCAGTGTGCAGTGTTCACTTGTGTGCTGTGGAGTGCTGTGTCACAATGACAATGGGAGTTGGAGTTTCCCAATGGGCTTTCACTTTTTCACTTAAGACACACTACTACTAGCCCAAAGAAAGCTGGAAAATCTTTGCAAATAAAGCAGGCAGTTTTTTTTCTGCAACACACAGTACCACAACCATTATTATCACATGTGAAGAGCAATAAATAGAGTTGTCCTTTTCTCCCTGGATAAGAGAGGTTAAATATCATTAGAGTAAACACTAGGGGAATCCTCATTTCCAATAGACATGATTTCCTCATTTCCAAGAGACTTGATGTTTATTCAAGCATACAATTCACCATACAATTCAAAAGTACTTCATTTTCATTAATGCTGTATAAAAACACACATTTCCGCCATTTCTCCCCNCAGGGGTGCACGGACCACAGTTTAGGAAACCCTGCATTAGAGTAAACCTATTAGCACTAGTTTCCTCTGTTACCACTGTACTACTGTTAAGTCCAAGAAACCTTGCAAACAAAACAAAAACAAAACAAGCCGTTTTTCTGTTGTTTTTCTGCAACACCACCACAGTCCCACTGCCATTCTCAGCAGCACGTGTTTCTAAGAGCAGTAAATGGGCTATGCTTTTCTCTCCCTGGATGGAAATACATGCGGCCTGCCCTGCGCTGGTTGGCCCGCTATGGCTCCCCTCAGACGGTTATCAGCCGAATAGCGCCTTCATCACTCTGTGTGTGTGTGTGTGCGTGTGTGTGTGTGTGTGTGTGTGTGTGTGTGCGTGCGCGCGCGTGTGTGTGCGTGTGTGTGTGCGTGCGCGCGCGTGTGTGTGCGCGTGTGTGTGCGCGCCTCCATCCACATTTTTTTGCTCGTTGCTTGTTTTTTGGGGCTATTTATAGAGTGCTAAATGGGAGCTATTTCTTTGTCATCGTGAAAGTGGATGCCAGATGGAGGTCTTTTTGTTGTTGTTCTTTCTTTTTTGTGTGGTTTGTGTGTGGAACGGTGCATGTTTTCGAGATCGTAAAAAAAAATCTACATTGGTGTGTAAGTATGGCTGTCAGTGTAACTGTGTGTGTGTGTGTGTGTGTGTGTGTGTGTGTGTGTGTGTGTGTGTGTGTGTGTGTGTGTGTGTGTGTGTGTGTGTGTGTGTGTGTGTGTCTGAGTATCTGTGTATGTGTTTGTATAGGGATGTGTGTGCGTGTGTGTGTGTGTGTGTGTGTGTGCGCGCGCGCTTGCGTGTGTATCTGCGTATGTTTGGGCGCTGGTGTGTGTGTGTGTTTGCAAGACTTCTCATTCTGTGCTGAGATGTTTTTCTGAGTGAAACTGCAAAGGCCTGTGATCACCAACGTCAGCGCCATGCTAACACTCGTCTTCTCTCCTCTCCTCTCCTCTCCTTTCCTCTCCTCTCTTTCCCTCCACTCCTATCCCTCGCTTTCCCTGTCCTCCTGCACTCTCCTCCCTCTAACCCTGTATGTCATTCTCTCCCTCCCTCTGTTTTCTCTTTCTTTCTCTCTCTCCGTTTTCTCTTTCTCTCTCCAGTCTGCAGATAGAATGTTCTGCTCTCTCTCACTGCTCTGTGCTGATATCTGTGTGAGTGCGTTTTAACGCTGAACTTCTCTCTACAGTGTAAGAATAAATGTGTGTATGTGTGGGCATGTGTGAGCGAGCGACTGAGCAGATGCCTGTGTGTGTGTGTGTGTGTGTGTGTGTGTGTGTGTGTGTGTGTGTGTGTGTGTGTGTGTGTGTGTGTGTGTGTGTGTGTGTGTGTGTGTGTGTGTGTGTGTGTGTGTGTGTGTGTGTGTGTGTGTGAGAGAGAGAGAGAGTGTGAGTGTGTGTGTGTGTGTGTCCGAGTGAGTGTGTTTGCGAGTGTGTAAATCTGTGCTTCCTATATGTCGTGCTGTGTAATCGTACCCTTGTGTAAATCATATGTAAGTATATTGCTGTGCGTGTCAATATGTGTTGTGTTTGGAATTTGTATTTTTTTG
>NC_085875.1:29710277-29712777 GCF_034702125.1 Engraulis encrasicolus
TGCTGATGTTACATCAGGGAAGGTCATGGACAACAAAGTCAAGGAATTGTCCATATAACTGGGAGTGGGTGTGGGAGTTGGTCTCCCTGAGGTAGGGAGGTGGTCTTGTGATTGTAAGGTTGTCGGTTGGCATGTCTCAGCAGTAGGAAGAATGTGGAGGCTCTGTAGCTCCCTCAACATCTTCAAAAGAGTAAAAGTATGCACATCCTACCTCGCAGAGGCCAGGTGCAGGACAAAGGCGTATCAGACAATAGAAAAGTAGAAGTCTGCACACTGTAGCCCCGCGTTGGAGGTTTATTCATGTCATACAACGTTTCGACCCAACAGGGTCTTCATCAGACATGTCACATGCCTGATAAAGACGCTGTTGTGACACGAAACATTGTAACTGTATAACTTAATAATATAATAAACCTTAAAAGCGCAGCTACAGTGACTTCTACTTTTTCTGTAGTACCCTCATCCATTGCTGAAGTGCACTTGAGCAAGGCACCTAAAACCCATATATACCTGTAACTCACTGTAGGTCATTTTGGATAAAAGCATCACACAGATAGACAAACACACCTCACACGCACACAGTCACATACAGACACAAACTCAAAAAAAATGCATGCAGTTGTTTTGTATTTTTTTGCTCAACAACCTTGAACATCTGTACACATGCTTCACAGTGCTACAGTACACACAAACATCATCACACACACAGAGAGACAGAGAGAGAGAGAGACACACACACACACGCACGCACACATGAATGGCATGCTTATGTCACAGTATGTGGGCTTTCAGCCACTGATGAGTACACTCACTCTCACTGCTGTAAAGGGACACACACACGCACACACTCACACACACAGGAATGGCATGCTCATGTCATGTGTGAGGCTTGTACAGTATGTGGGCTTTCAGCCACCGATGAGCACAATCACTCTCACTGACATACAGGTGCTGTCATAAGGACAGAGAGAGAGAGAGAGAGAGAGAGAGAGAGAGAGAGAGAGAGAGAGAGAGAGAGAGAGAGAGAGAGAGAGAGAGAGAGAGAGAGAGAGAGAGAGAGAGAGAGAGAGAGAGAGAGAGCACATACATACTTAGCACACAAGCGTCCACACACAAACACACACCCATATAACAGAGTGTGCACAAAAACCCAGCACTGCAGATAGTGCAGCAGGCACCTGAGCTGGCTGGCAGAGGAAGAAAAGGAAGAAGGGAGAGAAGAAGAGAGAGAGAGGGGGGGGGGCAGAGAGAGAGAGAGAGAGAGAGAGGGGGGGAGGGAGGCAGAGAGAGAGGGAGTGAGAAAGAGAGAGAGCCAGAGAGAGATTGGAAGAGGGAGGGAGAGAGAGGGAGACAGACAGGAAGGAGGGAGAGAGAGGGTGCAGATAGGAGGAAGGGAGAGAATGAGAAGGAGGGAGGGAAGGAGGGATGCTGTTCCTAAACGAGAGGAGAGGAGGTATGCAAATGAGACCAGGGGATGCAAATGAAGCTTGCCGAAAAACATACTGAGGCTCACCAAGACAGAAAACCACCAGCACCAACACAACACGCAGAGAGAGATCGCTATTACTATTACAATTGCTACTGCTATTATTACCAGCCTGTTACACTGACAAAGATACAGACAGACATACCGTACATCCCCCCTGGCAATTTGTCACGATATAGCGTGTGTGTGTGTGTGTGTGTGTGTGTGTGTGTGTGTGTGTGTGTGTGTGTGTGTGTGTGTGTGTGTGTGTGTGTGTGTGTGTGTGTGTGTGTGTGTGTGTCCTTATGACATCACCTGTATGTCAGTGAGAGTGAGTGCTCATCAGTGGCTGAAAGCCCACATACGAGCATCACATATGACATAAGCATGCCATTCCTGTAGTGTGGTGTGTGTGTGTGTGTGTGTGTGTGTGTGTGTGTGTGTGTGTGTGTGTGTGTGTGTGTGTGTGTGTGTGTGTGTGTGTGTGTGTGTGTGTGTGTGTGTGTGTGTGTGTGAATGTCTGTGTGTGTCTAAAAATCAGTGCATAAGAGCAAACTGTTTGTATTCTAGGCTAATACTAAAAGCTTGTGTGTGTGTGTGTTTACGTGTGTGCGCGTGTGCGTGTGTGTGTGTGTGCGTGTGTTTACACATGTGTGAATGTGTGCGTGCGTATGTCTCATGTGTGTGTCTCAGGCTAATGAAAGGCACGGCGTACCACTGGGACCTGACGCTGTCGGGCATCGTGAACATCCTGATGTCGGTGCTGGGGCTGCCCTGGATGCACGCCGCCTTCCCACACTCCACCCTGCACGTACGCCAGCTCGCCATCGTGGAGGAGCGCGTGGAGGGCGGACACCTATACGAGACGTAAGTCACATCACACACACACACACACACACACACACACACACACACACACACACACACACACACACACAGACACGCCAACAGGTGGAGGGCAGACACCTATACGAGACGTAAGTCACACATCATGTCACACACACACACACACACTCGCCGCGTGGAGGGCGGACA
>NC_085875.1:29715277-29720277 GCF_034702125.1 Engraulis encrasicolus
AGGATAGTAAATACATCTACTGTATTAGCCATACAGTTGAATGCTGTTACTAACCAAATCATGGAATTATGTTTAGCGGTTATGCAATGTCTCTTTTTGTCCGCGACCCCCCCTTCAGTACGTCCGCGATCCCCCCTAGGGGTCCCGACCCCCAGTTTGGGAACCACTGCTGTACACTGTGGACCTTTTCATGTTAGTGTAGCTCTGGGCTCATTGCAGGGTTAAAATTCCACACCACTACTTCACATTAGAGCACCACACTACTAAATCACATTAGAATACAATACATCACACTACTAAAGTGAACTTCATATTAATGCAGAGTCATATCAGAAAATAAATGTATTTAACTCCTTAGTGCAGAGCCTATGGTATAACTGAAATTATAATGGCTATGTCTTAATCTGTTATGTAGCCCCTTAATGCACGCCGTACCTCCTGTGGCACGCTGTAATAGACATTGCACTCTCTCTGTACTGTCAAAGCAATGTTGTTATGATGTAGTTGAGAATTTTTTACCAAATAGTGAATAGGCCTGAGTAGTGAATAGGCGTTTTTATTTTGGTTCTTCATTTACCACACAGACTCAGATGGCATCTTTTGAACATTTAAAAAACAATGCATGCTCCCTTGACTTTTACACATGTGATGGAATTAAAAACGGTTTTGCCTTGAATCGACATTGAAGAGAGTGGGTATGTGTGCATGTGTGTGTGGGTGTGTTCTTGTGTCATTAATGTATTACATAAGTCAGTAAGGTTTCACTTCACACTCTGATTTCTTGTTTTAGTATAATTCTTAAAATAGTGTGATTACACTTATTGTTTGTATGATGTAATATAATCTGTAGGATTTTCAGTGGTTCATTAACGTGACAGCAATGTAAATATCATTAACATAATAAACATTAACATAATAAGCATTAGAGTACATGTTCCAAAAAGCAGATCTCTGCTGTAAAGACATTAGAGCAACAATTCTGGGTCCAATCTGTAGTGCAAAACGTTTGTTTTCAAATGTTGATGCTTTTTCAAGAAAATAAGCTAATATTTACTAGTCTGACCTGTCTGTCTGTTGGCTTTATCAGTAGAGATATCTATGGCTGGTCTCATTCAAAATGGCAGGTTTACTACATTGATAACCTATTTCTGAATGAAAAGTCTACATTTCCGAGCCATATTGAGTACTTATAAATTCATGATGGTAGTAAATATTTATGAAAAAGGTGACGTTTGTGAATGGGCAGCATACACTCTGAAAATAAACTACGTAAAAAAAATGTCACTGCCTTTTTGTTCACCTACTGGAGGTGCCAAACATCAGCATCTTTCACTGCCTCCCATAGTGCAATCAAGGTAAAGCCATGACTAACAAATAAAGTTCAAGGTTATGAAATCAATCATTGCTCAGGTGCTTGTACATTTTCTTTTTTCGCGGTACGTCTGAATAGCACTAGAGTATGAAGACAGATATGTGGTGACAAAAGCTGAATTAAGAAGTCAAGGCAGGCAGGCAGAGATACGATGAGAGAGAGAGAGAGAGAGAGAGAGAGAGAGAGAGAGAGAGAGAGAGAGAGAGAGAGAGAGAGAGAGAGAGACGGAGAGAGAGAAATTGAAAGAAAACAGAAAACGTTTTTCTATGATTCACTGTCCTTGATGGCAAACAGTATGATTGGTGTGAGTGTGTCAGCGTGTGTGTGTGTGTGTGTGTGTGTGTGTGTGTGTGTGTGTGTGTGTGTGTGTGTGTGTGTGTGTGTGTGTGTGTGTGTGTGTGTGTGTGTGTGTGTGTGTGTGTGTGTGTGTGTGGTTGGTCACCCGCCTATCTCAATAGCTGTGAAGGGGATTGCACATGTGGATGGTGGATGGCACATATCTTGATTGGTGTGAGGGAGATGTGTGAGAATGTGTGCGCGGGTGTGGGGGGCATTGCATTGCTCGCCCCTCTCCTCTGGCTGTCTCCATCTATCTCATCACAGCGTGTGTTTGTGCATGTGTGTGTGTGCGTGTGCACATGTGCAGTGCCTACACCACATCTTCATTTGTGTGTGTGTGTGTGTGTGCGTGTGTGTGTGCGTGTGTGCATACATGCGTGCGTGCATTCGTGAATGCGCATGCATGTGTGCGTTTGTTTGTGTGTTATTCTCATCATCCAGTGCTCACTCCATTTGGGTTTCTCTCTCAATCTGTGTGTGTGTGTGTGTGTGTGTGTGTGTGTGTGTGTGTGTGTGTGTGTGTGTGTGTGTGTGTGTGTGTGTGTGTGTGTGTGTGTGTGTGTGTGTGTGTGTGTGTGTGTGTGTGCGTGCGTGTGTGTGCGCGTGCATGCGCATGCATGTTTTGCTGACATGCTGACATCCAAATTTCAGCAAAATTACGAGTTTTTGAGATTTAGCCAATGATATTGGGGGGGGGGGGTCATTTTGACATAGCTAAGATAAGCCTATTAACGGCAGGCAGACAACATGGTAGCAATGGCAGCCAACACCCTGACTGGGTGAAAACACCCGCTAAATGGGATGTATTGTGTACTGTACAGTTTGAGGTCATGTTCACAGGATAGTGAGTGTGAAGGAGACGTGCGTGACCTCTCTAGCACCAAACATCCTTATCAGACAAAAGTGTACATGTTATGTGTAAGTAAAAAATAAATGTTAACTAATGTAATGTAATGTGTTGTTATTAACAGGCTAGTGAGTGTAAAGGAGACACGCATGACTTCTCTAGTGCCTTATCAGCATCCTTATCAGACAAAAGAGTAAATGTAACGCGTAAAGAAAATCAAATCTAAGATAATATAAAATCTAAAGGTAATATAAATGGAATGTAATGTTATGTGCTTGTGCTGGTGTTAACAGGATAGTCAGTGTGAAGGACACGCGTGTGACGTCGCTGGCGGCCAACATCCTGATCGGCGTGAGCATCTTCCTGCTGCCGGTGCCGCTGCAGTGGATCCCCAAGCCCGTGCTCTACGGCCTCTTCCTCTACATCGCACTCACCTCCATCGACGGCAACCAGATGTGCGACCGCATGGCACTGCTGCTCAAGGAACAGGTAACAACAACAAACAACAATACCAACAAACAACAACACCAACAACAACAACACCACCACCAACAACAACAACAACAACAACATGTAGTTATATAGCACAACATCACAACTATACAGCTGACTTCTGAGAACATAACATGTGCAATTGAATAGAATAGAGTAGAATAGAATGCCTTTATTGTCAGTATCCATATGCATTTATAGAAGGGGCATATAAAGCAGTGGGATATTGACAACAAATACAATGAAGTATACTGTATATAAAACAAAGAGAGATACAATTTACAGGGCTGTACCCTCGCCTATACATGTGCGGCTGTAGGTTTGAAAACGTGTGTGTGTGTGTGTGTGTGTGTGTGTGTGTGTGTGTGTGTGTATGTGCGCGCGCGTTCGTGCGTGTATTCTTTATGTCACCGTCTTCGTGTGTGTCTTCCTTTGTTTTGGATGTGTATATGTGTATGTGTTTTTTCTGTCTCATGATTGAGCGCGAGACCCAGGCACACATTGATGATATCGACGCCACGGACCATCTGAAAAGAAAAGATTGACTTTGGCAACAAAAACACATTTGTGAGGTCCAACACCCCCCACCCCTCCCCAACTTCTCTCTCTTTCCCACAGAGCAGAGACAGATCGAGTCAGACTAAAAATGGCAGCCTCCTTTATCTATGAGCCCTGCCTGTCTCATCCCTCCATACCTCCATCTCCTCGTCCCCCCTTCTCTTCTCTTCTCCATCATGTAGCCTCCACAGGGCTGGACTGGCCATCTGGCATAGTAGGCATTTCCCGGTGGGCCCTATACCCTCGTTGGCCCCTATTTTCAAAAATGTAATTTGAAAAATGTAATAAATAAATATATGACCCACAGGTGAGTCAGTTCAGTGCTGCTAATTATGAGGGGCCCCTTTAAAGGTGCAGTATCTAGAATGTGGCCAGAATGGGTACTGCAACTATAATGCTCATTGAAACTGTGCTGTCTACTGCCAAATTTTATCTTTTCATGAATATTTTCTGAATAATAAACTAATATTTACTAGTATGACCAAAGTACAGTAAGTTTTACAGTTAAAATGTCTATTTATGGAAATTCAAAAATGTTCCCAGTCATAATGAATACTGTACTTAGAATTTGATGGTGGTGGTACATATTTCATGATAAGGTAACATTTGTGAATGGCCCGCATGAATTCTGGAAATAAACAACAAATAATCGTACACAGTGCACCTTTAGTAATCCAAAAGTGCCTGGGCCCTATTTCTCGCCCTGTCCAACCCTGTACCTCCATCCCTCCATCTCCTCATCCCCCCTTCTCTTCTCTTCTCTTCTCTTCTCTTCTCTTCTCTTCTCTTCTCTTCTCTTCTCTTCTCTTCTCTTCTCTTCTCTTCTCTTCTCTTCTCTTCTCTTCTCCATCATGTAACCTTCACTCACCATGCACTTCAGACAGCCCCCATCACTCAGCTGCTCACGCTGCTCGCCACGCAAAGTGCTGTAAGGCTGTAAGACGTGTCGCGGCACAGGTGGTGTGTGAGTGTAAGAGTGTGTGTGTGTGTGTGTGTGTGTGTGTGTGTGTGTGTGTGTGTGTGTGTGTGTGTGTGTGTGTGTGTGTGTGTGTGTGTGTGTGTGTGTGTGTGTGTGTGTGTGTGTGTGTGTGTGTGTGTTTTGGAGGTGGAGAGGCCTGTGCGTATGATGAATTTGTGTGCATGCGTGTGTATGTGCGCGTGTGTAACTGTCTCGTGTTTGTTTGTGTGTGTGTGTGTGTGTGTGTGTGTGTGTGTGTGTGTGTGTGTGTGTGTGTGTGTGTGTGTGTGTGTGTGTGTGTGCAGGCGTGTAACCGTGTCGATGTCTGTGTGTGTGGTTGTGTGTGTGTGTGTGTGTGTGTGTGTGTGTAACTGTATCTGTGTGTGTGTGAGTGTGTGCATGTTTTAGCTGCGCTCACTCAAGATGATGTGTAA
>NC_085875.1:29725277-29765277 GCF_034702125.1 Engraulis encrasicolus
TGTTTGTGTGTTTACTCACACTGACTGGAACACAAGGTTACTGTATCATTGCCCTTAAGGTCAAGACTAAGAGAACGTGCAGTTTTGGAACATGTCTTTCTTTCCAACATAATCAGGAACAGCTGATCAGGTTCTGCTGTCTACTTTAAGTTCTATACACCCAGCAGAAAAGCATTTGCTTGGCTCCATCAGTCCACATTGTTTTCCAATAATTAGTTTTGAGCAAGCGATGCTCGAGTTGAAAAAAAAACAACTGTATTTTTTGGGGTCTTAATTAAGCTATGTTTTTAATTGAGGGGAAACATCAAAGCCTGGTCAAGTGAGAGAGAGGCTGCAGTGAGCTGCACTGAGCCCCTACAGTAACAGTACTGACATAGCCAGCAGCTGGAGATGAGATGAGAAGAGGAGAGGGGAGAAGAGAAGAGAAGAGAGCAGATCACTTCAAGACTTCATTAGTCTCCATCCTTAAATATTTAACATCCCAACTCATTTCCAGGGATACTCTACTCTCTCCTACCAGCAATAATGTCACTGTGAGTTGGGAGTTAAGCATGGGGGGATTAATGTGACCTTTGGGAGTTTTCTCCTCATTTTGCAACATCAAAAATGAGCATAATTAGTATGCTGCTTGTTGTATTCCCCCCCAAAAAAAATCTCGAGGACTTTAGCCTGCTGTTACGTAAGTCTATGATCTGCCAGTAGAACAGCCCATATGCCCGGCGGTTCAACTGTCCCCATAGAAGGAAGGAGCACTTGTATCTCCCGTATGGTTGTGTATAGCTGAGACGCACAGCTGTTTAGCCAAGGTATCCCAGACGGTCAATATGGTAGCCTATATCCACTTTTCAGCTTGTTCTTAAAAGGTGATTTACTGTATGTGGCACATTTTGTTGGACGCACACATTTTGAAGGCATTTGCTGTTAGAACAGCACCTTTGAAACTGTTTGTTCTATCGTATTCACTTTACTCGTAAACCACACACGAAGCATTCCAGTTCTAGATGTTGTGGTGGTTTTGCCAGGTTGATGGCCATGTTAGTACCTGTGGCATGTACTTGTATGTTATGCCACAGGACGTTATGTGTTGTGTCCGTATGGTAAATGAATGGGAAATGAATGGGCCTAAAACCAATACCCTGTCCCTCCTGAAATCTCATGTGTTCCTTTCACATGTTTGGCTGTACTTGCTGGGTGTGCTGCTGCACGGTTTCCATTTGTGCCAGCAGAACAAGAGTTCCAGTGAAGTGTCTTTTTTTTTGGTCTTTTCAGAAATAAATGAAACAGAGCGGTGGGGATGTACGGCAGGGGAAGGATGGAAAGAAAGCAGGAAATAGAGATGTGATTGAGAAAAGGAAAAAGACATAATTAGCATAATCACTTGCTAAATGTAAGTGCGGTTCTCGAGAGACAAGAGAGAAAAAGAGAGGGGGGGATTAGGAGATATGATGTACAGTTTTTCAAAGTGAAGTTTAGTTTTATCAATCTATCAGAACCAGTTCATACATTAGTCATCCCCCAACTCTCTCTCTCTCTCTCCTGCTCTCACTTAATCTCCATGGTGACAAGAGAGAACCTCTGCTCTGAAAATGGTGTTTTTCTGTTCTTCCGTCAGTGGGTGATCCAACAGCACCCCCTCTCTGTCGTAACCCAAAATGACATTGGATCCTTTCTCATTATTCTTCTCAGAAAAAATATTCCTCTCTGTTTGTGAACCTTATATCTGAAATTTCTTTTTCCAGTTTGTTTTAAAGGGTTATGTTTTTGTGCTGTTCTGTTCCTTCTGTTTTTAGCCTTTTTTTCTAATCATGAATGTACAATGTGTAGATTTTTATATAGCATTTAAACAAAAATCATTGTTGAAATAATAATTTTGTCAACAGATAAGCTAAGAATTTGTAAACTGCATTGTGAACAAATGAGAGAAATGTCTATCTGGGCGACGTGTGAGGAATATGAGGTTTATGCTATACACTGAAAATAAATAATTTCAAGCTGGTTGCCAAACAAAGGCCAACATGTGTGAGTGTGACTGATGGGTTTTTTTTGTCAGAGGCCTGTGCTAGGAGTGATGAAACTGGGAAGTGGACATGCTCATATATTTCTTAAGCCTGCTTATGACTAAAGTGCTGTTTCCACGTAGCAGGATATTTTTTAAATGTGAATATTTTTTTTCTCCTGTTTAGGTGGAAACGGTTGTGGGAATAAAAATAAGAACTCCATTGTAAGAGATGCATTTTATCCCCTAAATGGGATATTTTTAAAGCCTGCTTTTTGATATGTGGGTTTTAAAACTCTGCTTACGTGGAAACGGAAGGCCAAAACCAATGTAACCAGGGGGAAAAAATATCCACATTTAAAAATATCCTGCTATGTGGAAACGGCTCCTTAATCCATGTTTGGGTGGGAGAGTGCCAAAATGCCTTTCATTATGTGAAGTGCAAGGGCCAGTAGAAGCAGAGCAGACCCACCCTCACCATATTTTAAGAAGATTAAGTCCAATTGTCACCGTTTTGAGAGCAACTAACATTAAATAAATGCAAAGTACTCAGAGGGGAACGTAGGGATGACCCCGTTGCAAGGGTACACTGTGTCTTACCCTGTCCTAGCTTAAATTTTCTCCTCGCTTTGGTCAAAGGCGTCTGCTAAATGCTATGTAATGTAATGTAATTTACTCAATCTCTCTATATTTGCGGCTTAGTTTGTGCTGAATTATACACCCTGATGAGGTGTTGCTAATACTTCGAAGGTCATCCTCTAGGTTTGTTAGCGGGTCCCTCCACTCAACAGCCTCTATGGCCCCAGTGCACTTGATTAACCGGTCTGGCCCACTGCTTACAGCCATAGAATCATACAGCCATACTCATTGCTGGTAAACTACAATATATTGTTACATTTACTGTACAATGGTTAAGAAGCACTTTCTTGGGCAGACATACTCAGGCACTGCAAAACATAGAAAGAAATCATGTACAGATCTTTACAGGTATTTGTTTTTCTGATGTAACAGCTATTGTTAATGTTAATAACAGTGTACTACATGTCCCTACGGTAACATTATATACAGTCCCAAGAAAAAGTTTGTACACCCTTTGAAATGTCTTACCTTTCTGTTAAAATTGGTCATAAAACATGGTCTGATCTTCCCGGAAATCACAAGAAGGAACAACCAGAGTCTGCTTTAACTAATTCAACCCCAACATTTACACGTTTTCATATTTTCATTGGCCATAAGATGTAAACATTCACAGGACAGCAAGGCATAAGTAAGTACACCCTAGCATTCAATAGGTTTTAACCCTAAGTTAGTCACAATAACCTCAACCAGATGTTTCCTGTAGTTGCAGATCAGATTAACAAAACAATCTGGATTTATCTGGTCTCCCTCTTCTTTAGAAAACTGCCTCTCGTCAGCAAGGTTTGTGGGATGTCTGGAGTGCATAGCTTTCTTGACTTCATGCCATATAATCTCAATTGTTTTTTGTCAGGGCTTTGACTGGGCTATTCCAGAATGTGTATTTCATTATTATGAAGCCATTCTAAAGTCGATTTGCTTCTAAAGTATGGGTTGTTGTCACATTTCAGGATCCATACTCTTGTGTGCTTCAACTGTTTGACAGACTATCTCACTTTTTTCTGTAAAATATCTCGATAAACTTCTGAGTTCATTGTTCCACTGATAATAGCAAGCTGAAAAGGGCCTGAGGCAGGAAGGTAGCCGCATATAATGATGCTCCCGCCACCATACTCAAAGGTGGAGATGATGTTTTGGTGAAGGTGTGGTTCTCCAGTTCTCCTCCAAACATGACATTGTGTGTTCCCCTGAACAATTCAACTTTGGTTTCAACGTTGGTCTACAGAATATTTTGCAGTAATTCTATGAAGCATATAAATGCTTTTTCGCAAACCTCAAAGGTGCAGCAATATTTTTTGGTCAGAAACCCCATTAATTTTAGATTGGCAGAATTAATCCCATTTTTAGCTATTCTTGGTTACATCTCCTCTTCTGAGTATGGTGGCGGGAGCATCATTATATGCGGCTTCCTTGCTGCCTCAGGCCCTTGACAGTTTGCTATTATCAGTGGAACAATGAACTCAAATTTATTGTGATATTTTACAGAAAAAATGTGAGGAAGTCTGTCACACAGTTGAAGCACACAAGAGTATGGGTCCTGAAATGTGACAACAACCCATACTTCAGAAGCAAATCGACTTTAGAATGGCTTCATAATAATGAAATACACATTCTGAAATAGCCCAGTCAAAGCCCTGACAAAAACAATTGAGATTATATGGCATGAAGTCAAGAAAGCTATGCACTCCAGACATCCCACAAACCTTGCTGACGAGAGGCAGTTCTCTAAAGAAGAGGGAGACAAGATACAAACAGATTGTTTTGTTAATCTGATCTGCAACTACAGGACAAGTCTGGTTGATGATAT
The DNA here is from genome assembly GCF_034702125.1 of Engraulis encrasicolus. Taxonomy (NCBI): domain Eukaryota; kingdom Metazoa; phylum Chordata; class Actinopteri; order Clupeiformes; family Engraulidae; genus Engraulis; species Engraulis encrasicolus. The sequence goes on from NC_085875.1 coordinate 29,729,717, forward strand.
TGCAACTAACTGAGGGTTAAAACCTACTTAATGCAAGGGTGTACTTACTTATGCCCTGCTCTCCTGTGAATGTTATGGCCTTATGACCAATAAAAATATGATAACATGTAAATGTTTGGGTGGAATTAATTAAAGCAGACTCTGGTTGTTCCTTCTTGAGATTTCCAGGAAGATCAGACCATGTTTTATGATCAATTTTGACAGAAATGTAAGAAATTTCAAAGGGTGTACAAACTTTTTCCTGGGACTGTAGGCCTATATTATATACTATTATCAGTATGAACGTATGAAGTAATGAGGTTTTCTTTTACACGTTATCATACAGTTAACAAATGTACATTTAACCTATGACAACTATGTACAATACAGGGGGTGCTGTGGCTTAGTGGTCTAAGATGCCATGCCATAAGGAACTCCTGCACATAGTGTGTGAATGTGGAAAAGTGTATGTGTATATGTGTATTTTGAAAGCGCTTTGAGAGAACTTTTGTGATATTGCGCTATATAAATACAGGTTGTATTGTATTGTATTGTATTGTACAATATGGAACTCAGTGGGCTAAGATGTCATGCCATACCATAAGGAACTCAGTGGGCTAAGATACCATACCATAAGGCAGTGGTTTTCGAAGTGGGGGCTGGGGATGCCTGGGGGGGGCGCAGCAGGCTGGCAGGAAATATAGCAAAATAAAACGAATAGCTAAATAAATTGAATAACTTAAGTTAGCCAAAATAATTCAAAATAAGCTTAACTATCCCAGTGGAATCATTTCCGTCTTTAAATGTTTATGTATTATACTTTCTTTAGGGCTTGAATGGGTTTAGGAATGCACACACTTTGAGTTCTGAAACCGTGTGCACAGAAAAAATAAGGTGACACGGCCCATGTAAGGGGCGCCTTGATTGCAATCTACCAGTATATGGGGGGGCCTTGTCATGGTAAAGTTTGGGGGGCCCTGCTGTAAGGAACTAGTGCACATGCAGGAACTCTGCTTCTGTGGTCATTTCCAGATCCTTTTCCCACCTGTTTCCTGTCTCCCTCACACTGTCTAAAAAGCCTTTTGAAAAAACTCTGTAATAATGCTAATGCACATTAATTTCTCAGCTGTGCTGTCGAAACGCAACTTGCTGTGTTGCCCTAGCCTGCTTTGCTTTTCCCAACACCACAGCTGCCAGAAACCTGGTTGGCAGTTGGATTGCAACCAACACAGTAACCGACTTTATCACCAAATGGTTTTGGGAAACAGTCCCCATGGCTGCTGCCTCAAGGTCACACATCACATGAGACTAAGTTTGGGAAAGTTTTCAGGGAAGGGAGGGAGCCAAAAAGGTGCCTATCCTCGCATTAGGCTCCAAAAGACCTACAACCAGTCTGACCATACACACAGGGCTGGATTAGCGGATGAACAAACCAGGTTCAGGCCCAGGGGGCCACAGGTACCAAGGGGCCAGCAGGACGAACGGAACCTTCCCATTCCCACCCTTCCCTAAGGTCTCTTGTGAATCAGGTAGCATACATACATTAAATAATACTGTGAATAAGAATGAAATGAGAATAAAAAATAAACTAGGATCCAGGAGAAAATAGCAGCCCCCTCCTCCTTGCCTTTTTTTGGGAAACCCAAAACATTTTGGCCAGGGCCTCTTCCCTTTCTTAATTCCTCATTCCCAGAGGAGCTTTAACCTCTGCTCCCTCCATCCCTGGTGACCCGTAAAGGAGATCTAAAAAAAACCTGCTCCACGTGAATGATGTATGAATGAGTGAATGGAATTTAAAGGAGCATTTTATTTCAAGATTATTATTGCTGTTGCATGTTGTTGTATTATTGCATTGGAAACTCATCTGCTTTATTTTTTAACTACAATTTAAGGGGAGCTTTCAATTTCCATTCTATTTAAAGCACAGCTGCCCAATTTTATTATAAGTTGCCCCTCAAAGTTTCTTTCTCTCTTTTTTTTTCCCCCTACTCTACCTTACTTACTGTACACTGGTTCTGTTTGAGCTGACAGTTGCTATAGTCTTCATGGAATTTACAGTAGTTCACCATCTGGTCACACTTGTACACAACTGAACATTCAAATTGTTATCTGATCTTATATAAAACATGACATATTTTCATGAGATACTATGAGCTACATGATACTTGTTTGTTTCTGGGCCAACGGCACCCACCACATTACTTTCGGCCCACCGTGGGAAACAAATTGGGGACCCCGCCTTAAAATGTTACCAAACCTCTCCCTCACACTGACCCTGTGTTTATTTACTTCACAACACCAATGTACGTACATCTTTATGGGTGATCAAATGCTTGCCATCTACAATGAACAACAATGAACAAAAAGGGTGGTGAGAATATATCTCATTTTATTGTGAATAATAGTAAAGAGAGAGAGAGAGAGAGATAGTTTGTGGGTGTGGGTGTGGGTTTGTGTGTGTGTGTGTGTGTGTGTGTGTGTGTGTGTGTGTGTGTGTGTGTGTGTGTGTGTGTGTGTGTGTGTGTGTGTGTGTGTGTGTGTGTAAGCCTCTGCCACAATTGACTAGATCACGCTGATAACATACTCCGGAGAATGCAAAGGAAGGTTGGCAGCCCTCGACTCCGGTGCCAACTCTGTCTCTCAGTCCAAGCACAGGAATGCTGCTACCTAGTGGCCGAGGACATTCTCTACCTGACATTGAAGGCCAGACTGCAGGTACAGCCAACAACATACAGTCTGGCATTGTGGTGGTACCCCCGCACACCACTAACCAGACTGCATAATGCATCCTAATTGCGACCTACAGCTGTTGTCAGTCACTGGCATCCTATTTATAAACAACTCTACACAGCACCTCATGACAGAGCAATCACCATTGCTGTTGGACACAGGGCTGCTGTCAGCCTTGACTGGGCCCAGGACAAAGACATGTAAAAGGGACCCCCCACCAAATACATGCAATGTCATGAGGACCCAATTCTCAGCCTCCCGTTTAACCCAGGACCCAGGACAAATGATCTGCTTGTTGCCCCCTATCAGCTTCCCTGGTTAGACCACTTTTCCCAAGCAATGTTGCTATGCACAAACACCCAGGCCTCATGATAGAGTGGTTCAGCACGAGTACTGAGGAGTGATGTGTTCTGGACACTCCTGACAGTGTGCCTCAGGATGTGGACAAAAAGCAACTACTGATGGTAATAATACTTGAAGAAGGGTGTATCTTCATGCCAAATATGGATATAGCCTTTCAGGACAAAATGTCCAAACAATAGCCCAAACTTACAACTAAGTATTACCAATCTGAGCCAACCCCTGCAAACTCATGATTCTCATCTGGGTTCTCCTTTGGGACATATCTTGTCTGGGAGACAGACATCCAAAAATGGGTGAGTGGGTGAATGAGTTAAGGTTGGCAGGCCTTTTCTCTAGTTAAGTCAAAACAAATGGCAGAGTTTTGCTCTGTATCAGCTGTGATATGCAGCCTTGTGATGTGGCGTTGGCTGTGTGTGTGTGTGTGTGTGTGTGTGTGTGTGTGTGTGTGTGTGTGTGTGTGTGTGTGTGTGTGTGTGTGTGTGTGTGTGTGTGTGTGTGTGTGTGTGTGTGTGTGTGTGTGTGTAGGGGTGTTGGGTAGGGTGTAGGGTGGGGTTGGGTTAGGATTAAGCCTGGCTCAAACTACACGACTATCGCGCCGATTCTCGGCTGAAAACCCCCCTTACGACAATCACTGGAACGTTACCCCCCAGGACCATCGCAAGCGATTGTCGGGAAAGATTTCCTCGTCGTGAGCGACGTTCTACGATAGAACTTTGGCAGCTCAAAAAGTCGCCGATCGCTAGTCGTAGAAATCAAACAGTGTTTGATATTTGCGACTGGAAATAGAACGTCGGGCATTGTCTCGGTGGCTGCGAGCAGCGACAAGATTGACAGTTGCGATTCTCTTCTAGTGTGCGGTGCACCCCGACGCCAAAATCGGACACACAATCGCTAGTCGTGTAGTTTGAGTCTGGCTTTAGGGTAGGGGTAGGGTATGGGTAGAGGTAGAGGTAGAGGTAGAGGTAGAGGTAGAGGTAGAGGCAATAGGTGGTGCATGGTCTGGACAGGTCAGATCTCAGCCGTGCCTCCAAAACAGCTGAGTCTCTGGAAGATCTTCTTATACCAGGCCCGGCGTTTACGAGGCTCCTTCCTGTCACCAGAAGGTGCTGTAGCAATGCCGTCATCAGATAGGGCACGAGTGACGGTAGTCTCTGACGCCAGACCTGTGGAAGACGAAGGAAATAAGTAATTAAAAATGAAAAACAGAAGGGAATATATTGTAATATAATGTAATGACAATCATAAGGCACCTTACCCATGTCAGAAGCATCATTAGTTGGTGCAATCTTAGCGCTGCGCATCTTAAAGATCTAGGACCAGAATGGAAAATGTGTCATTTAATGACTCAAGTCATTAAACATGAACATAAACATGAAACATAATTGTGGCATATGTGGCTCTGTCTTGTTTGTTTGTTTTTTTAAGCATACCTTGAGTTTACTTCTGACTTTTTTAGCTGTTTTTCCAGAGGTGACATCAGGCACAGGGCTGAGTGACGGCAAGTCAGTTGCGGTAGATGGTGCAGCAGGATCTTCTACGTTACCCTGGGAGCAGCCGTGGCCTAGTGGTTAAGGAGATGGGCTTTAGATCAGAGGATTGCAGGTTCAAATCCCACCCTTACCACTCCCCACCACACTCCATGGCTGAGGTGCCCTTGAGCAAGGCACCTAACCCCACACTGGTCCAGCGACTGTAACCAATACCTTGTACTTAAAAATAAGTGTAAGTAGCTTTGAAGTAAAAAGCATCAGCCAATGTAATGTAATGTAATATTACCCTGGGTCAACAGCTCCTCTCTCAATTGTGCCAATAAGGTCGTGTCAAACGAGTCAGCAGCAGGATCTTCTGAGCTACGCTGGGTCAACAGCTCCTCACTCAATTGTGCCAATAAGGTCGCATCAAACGAGTCAGCAGCAGGATCTTCTGAGCTACGCTGGGTCAACAGCTCCTCACTCAATTGTGCCAATAAGGTCGCATCAAACGAGTCAGCAGCAGGATCTTCTGAGCTACGCTGGGTCAACAGCTCCTTTCTTAATTGTGCCAATAAGGTTGCATCAAACGATTCATCCTGTGTGTCGACGGCCGTCTTCAGGATGGCGTCTGACCCAAACGCCTTCAGTAGGAACGCATCCATGGCCCTGTAGATGGTCTGAATCTTTGGGTTCTTGAGGTAGTCATCGAAGCTTGGACATCCTCCTGGGTCACTGCTGGTGAACTCAATCAGAAGATCCTCAATGAGCTTTTCTAACACGTCCCGGTCCAGCCTCTCGGCACCACAGCAGGAGCATCCATCGCTCATTTTGGCCAGCAGCCTCAACAGCAGTACAGTGACAAAGCAGCCGTTGTCTTTTCTGTCACTGAGAAGCAAAGATGCAGCGGCTGTGGAAGACCTTCTCACGTTCTCCTGTTCTTGTTGTGCTGCTGCTGAGTCCTCATGCATTTTATCCATGACCTGATGGACCATCAGCTTGCTGAACAGATCAAATATGCGCTGACGTCTGTTCTGGCGTGGGGACTCCTGTCCCGCCGTGCCGGTCTTCAAGATGGAGGTCTTGGATTGACAGCTTTGGCCCACGCTGTGTGACGGTGAGGCTTTGACATTGTCTTCAGCTCCGAGCACAGCAGCAGAATGAGCATTTTCCAATTCTGCAAGGAGCAGTTCAGTGAGTCTTGCAAAGTCAGTTTTTTTACCTTCTTCTTTTAGGGACCCGTAGATGGGAGTTTTCTGTGAGGCAACATGCTCTGGAGAATTGCAAACCACAAGCGGGGTGAAGTATGGCTGAAGCAGGTTCCTGAGCGCCCCCTCTGTGTTAGCGTACACCGCCTCAGGAACTACTGCTGCCACTGGGGCACCAGATGGACCACCGTCTTGCATCGCACCCTGCACCTGACCAACAAGTCCTTGGGTAATATGGTCAATGCTCTCATTGGAAAACAGCCTGTTTAGCAACATCTCGAAATCCTCGCCTACGTCACGGGATTCACTTCCACGACGTGGCCCTGTCATGGCTTCAAGTTCAGATCGGGAGTGAGAGCGAGCACTGCGCTTGTCACTCTCAATATAAATGGTAGACATGGGCAAGTGAACAACTGTAACATCTGGCGCCTGTCGGGGAGGACGCCATGCCACCTTCCTCCTGAAGGCTGCCAGGGCGCCTTTCATCCGGAGCATGGGACTACCAGCAGTAGCTGTAGCAGATGAGGAGGCGGAGGCACTTCCACTGGTGTAACTAGAACAACAAACAAGGAAACAGACAAGAAGGTTCAAAACATTTCAACATGCTAATTTAATGATGAGGAGGAACTTCCAGTTTCAGGGCTATAATCAGATATACAAGTAAAAACAAAAGGTTAAAAACATTTGGGCATACCCATAATGCATTTGTAAGTGTGTTATTAAACTGATAAATGAAGCTATATCTGTCAAAAGTTTTCTTAGCATTCTCTAAGTCTTTAATATTATTTTACCTTGAGGATGAGGCTGTCTCCGAAGAGGATGAAGAGGACCTTCCACTTTCAGATCCACTATCAGACATACAAAGAAAAAGACAACATGTTAAAAACACAATACACAGGTGCTGTGGTGCACTGTGCTAACACACTACACCAAAATTGGGGAACTGGGGTGAAATCCTAGCCTTTTACGCGCCATCCCACGTACTTCCGACAAGAGACTTGGCTCCGTACTATGTCTGGCAACTGTTTTCTGTGGAGTGATGTGGCCGGCCAACCCTCCCCAGAAAACAGCCAATAAGCGAAGAGACAGGTTGGTGGGGGTGGGGGGGGGGGAATGGGGAGGGTGCTTATGACGATGACGTAAAACCCCTGCACTATGTTGCTATCCAATCATTTCAAACCAGAACTAAGTGCAAACATCCCGCTTCCTGTAATCGTGTCAGATCAAACAACCTCCAGAACCATGAATACGAAATGAAATGGTAATTATGTGATGGTCAGAAACAGGCTAGTCAAATGCAGCCTACCCCATCTCGCTCTCTCACCCCCACTAAACTTTCTAGCCCGACAGGTCAGACCATTCATTTTGAATTACTTCATAATTATATCCCCGGACGCGGAGCGTCTTTCACAGTGTACAGTTTCAAGAGGCTGAATACAAGATGGCAGAATTTTTGTTTGGCCCATAACTTTTGACCAAGTGGATGGATTTGTCCCAGATGCGGTGTGTTAATGCTCTAGGGTAGGTCCATCAACTGATTAGATGTTGGAGGAATTTTTGTTTCTTTTAACTGGGTGGATGTACAGGTATTTGCCCCAATTTTTTTTTAGCTCTGTTTTCACAATAGTTGTTTGCTTTTAAACCTATGCACGCACTGATCTATGTATAGATATTACATGTATTTCTTTATATTTTGTATTTAATGTATATATTATAAGTTTATATATAGGTGGCCGGGAATGGTAGGAATGATGGGGTACTGGAAACGTTGCGTTTCTGGGATAAACCATCAGCAGCCAGTTGGAGGTGACTGCATAGGCCTAGTTCACAAATGGTGTGATTACGCTTCTCTGGGGATGGTTTAGTCATCCTCCAGGCGTCCAGCCAATAAACGAACTTCAACTGTCAGCGATTGGTCACCATTTATTTCAAACCAGAGCTGAGCTCATGCTTCCCACCGAGGCGCTCCAGGGCATCGAGGATCAAAAATTAATTACGAAGTAATTAGACCAAAAATGTATTACGAAGTAATTAATGTGGTCTGGTAAAACCAGACTAATACTTTCAGTCCCTGAATTCAAGACGTGCCGTCATAATCACCTGCCATTGCGTGGCCGGGCGCACCGCCATTTTAACATGGGGGAAAACATTCAGCTGTAGAGTGTAGTGGAAAGTGCGCACATCCAGCAAAAAAGCATCAGCAGGTGCCAAATCAAAAAACTGTCACATGTAGGAGCGGGAAAGGATCTGCACACTGCTTGCAAAAGACTTAATTTATTAGGAGCAACATTTCGATCATATGATCAAAATGTTGCTATTAATAAATTAAGTCTTTTGCAAGCAGTGTGCAGATCCTTTCCCGCTCCTACACGGAAAACATTCAGCTAGCACAGGTTGAGTTTACATTGCAGATAAGTGAAAAGTGTAGCCTACATAAAGTAGGCATAATGCCAAATCATTGGATTTTAAAGAACGCTTCGCTTCACCTCACCAAATTCTACAGCAAGAGACAAGTATAGAATGTGACATGATGTATCCACTTTTTGTATCTTTTCAACAGCGGCTGTTTCTCCACATTTCCTCCATACATCCAAATTGAATATATTTCTGGAGGGTTCATAGTATTCTATTTAAGGTGAACTTACCTATTGATTTATTTATTTTAAAGTTTACCTTGAGGATGCATCTGAGACACTCTCCGGCTCATATCTGCGACGGACAAAAGTTGGCAGAACCAGGCGGAATGAGCTGCCATTAACCATGTTCAGGACCGTCTTCGAGATCTTCACAAACTGGCTCCTTGTCATCTAGGGGTCAACAAAAAATATGATTTAAGCAAAACAAGCAAAAACAGATAACCCTTTTTGAATAAGATATTGAAAATATTTGTTGATGCAGCAGTACTCACAGGAGTTTCTAACATGTCGTTGAACCTCTTCCATTCCCTAGGACAAAAAAACAAAAAAACAAAAAACACCATACAATTTAGATATTTTAAGAAGCAACCTATGTGAATAAATTCAAACTATATCTGGGGTGAATTTGTCAAAACCATAGTTGACAACTACGTTAGCTACTTTTGTTGTTTGCAATGCAATTTTTCATTGACAACTATCCAAGTTGCTAACTGGCTAACAACTATGCTTTTGAGAAATGCACCCCTGTATAGTGGCAATCATGTGGCCATGTAAACATATCTATATATCTCTTTTTTACACTAGCTTTTGTCATCATCACTTTTTTATTATACAGTAATTTTCACACTTTTGTTTTTGCACTGTGTTGTAATGAGAACTACTGAAGACGGAAGACAAATGTATACTTGGTTAATAAATCTGATTCTGATTCTGATTCTATAGGAAGTAAACCCAACTCACTCGTCTGAGAGACTGAGGATATATTCCTCCAGAGGAAATGGGAGAGAAGAACCAGGTGATCCAGCCAGGTCCTGTCCTGAGGCAGGTCCAGGCTGATTCTGGGAAGGATCTTCAAAGCCTGAAAATACAGTAATAGTGTAAATGATGCTGAGTGGATTATGAAAGCGGCCCCCCAATGCCCAAAATTCTCAATTGTACCCCCCACATTATATATTGGGTAGGGGGCCTTTTCAGATGACTTTGTCCCGGGCCCAGCAAAAGCTGTCAGCTGTCACACACACACACACACACACACACACACACACACACACACACACACACACACACACACACACACACACACACACACACACACACACACACACACACACACACACACACACACACACACACACACACACACAATTGGCTCCCCATTACATTGTATGTATTGGGTATAGGGGGCTCTTACAGATGACTTTGTCCCAGGCCCAGCAAAAGCTGTCAGCGGCCCTGCATGCACACGCACACGCACACACACACACACACACACACACACACACACACACACACACACACACACACACACACACACACACACACACACACACACACACACACACACACACACACACACACACAGGCCAGTCGACAGGGGGGACAAATGGGTATGTTGTCCCTGGCCCAGGGAGTTAGAGGGCCCAGAATTGGCTCCTCATTACATTGTATGTATTGGGTAGGGGGCCCTTTCAGATTACTTTGTCCCGGGCCCAGCAAAAGCTGCCAGCAGCCCTGCACACACACACACACACACACACACACACACACACACACACACACACACACACACACACACACACACACACACACACACACACACACACAGGCCAGCCGACAGGGGGGACAAAGGGGTATGTTGTCCCTGGCCCAGGGAGGGCCCAGAATTGGCTCCTCATTACATTGTATGTATTGGGTAGGGGGCCCTTTCAGATTACTTTGTCCCGGGCCCAGCAAAAGCTGCCAGTGACCCTGTACACACATACACACACCCACACACACCCACACCCACACACACACACACACACACACACACACACACACACACACACACACACACACACACACACACACACACACACACACACACACCATTCACCAAGTTTTAGGTACAGTATGTACAGTATTTACATAGGCCTACTGTATATGTAGAATTTTTCATAGATTTATTTATTCATTTAAACACATATTAAATGGAAATTGAGTATGGTACTATACTATAAGTAGGCCTACTGTAAAATAGGATGCCATTTTGATTTTATTTTATATGATAAAGTACTTAATTTACTTGCTAGTCGGCTACTTGTCAATTAGATCAACAAAGTTTATCTCGTCGACAAACAGATGTCTATGCAAAAATTATGAAATGAAAAATTGAATACTTAAAATCACTGACCTTTCTTCATCTTGTGGAAGAAAATAGCTGCATAAACTGAAAGTCCAATCTTCTCATTGCAGAAAAGGCTATGCTTCCTTCATTTACAAATGAGTGAATGGCACACACTTCAACAACTTTGACCACATCAACAGAACATTCCATTATGTCATCACTGACATCACAAAGGTGATAATGGCAAATATCACAGCAACTATTATTGTTGCCCTTAACAATGGAATTCTATTTTCATTGGCACATAGGGTGGGCCTCATAGACATCATATAGAACACTAATTCTATGATGTCTGGTGGGCCTACTAGATCAAAGACTATGCACAAGTCCCACAGGGCCAAAATGATTTTAGTACAGGTCCACTAATCCGTATGCAATGCATACAAAATATCTCTCTATGAGTCAGACTGATTCTGATGATGTAGCCTGCAAACTTGTTTTTGAATAAATGAATAAATAAATAACAAAGACTATTATTATTATTAGTAGTAGTAGTATTATTGTTGTTATTATTATTATACATTAAGTTATTATTATTTTATTATTTACACACTTTCAAAGTGTCGACGACAGCCTCTTGCTGAATTCAAGTAGTAATCCACATAATGATGTCAGCTGTTTGTTAACTCAAAACACGTTTTATTATGAGAGTGTATGGAGGCCCTGTGCAAAAAAAAGTCCATTGAACATTGAACTTGAAAAAGTGGCGCAGCAGCCATCCAAGATGGTGGTACCTCGTCTGTCAGAGTTACTTCACTGATGCTCATGTCACATGCACCACATCCAGTGAGCGCTCAAGGAAATCACCATACTTTTTCTATCTGTCACAAACAAGCATCGCGATATTACCCGTAGCCTAGAATAAACAAACACGCCTCTGCAAGCGTTTCGCTTCAACTGACTTGACGCATCGCACCGGCAAAAGGACCATAATTTCTGGCATGCGAGGGTGGTCAGGGTGATGCTGTTCCAGAGGTGGGTCGGGCTTACATTTAGGGTTGGATCTTTCTGTTTGCTGCCTCGGGGAAGCGCAGGGCCGCCCCTCTTTGAAATCGAGAAGGCGACACACGTGTGTTTCTGCGGGAGTCGCTCTCGCAACAGCAGCAGCTACGGAACAGCAGTCATGGCAGAGGAAGCAAAGAAGCTCGCAGCGTATGCTGCCGTGGACAACCACATACAGGTACCGCTAATGTTCATATCTGTAAACTGGTTTATTGATGTTACAAGGCAGATCCATATTGAGACCTTTCCCTCTTTCGTGACCTTTGACTTAATTAGCTGATCAGGAGTCATGTGCTGTCGTGCTAGCTTGCTAAGCGATGGCCCAAATGTAGGCTTCTATTGATGAGGGCACGTGCAGTCCAAATTGGAATCAAATGGCAGCTCGCACACCAAAAGTTATATTTTAAAGCACGGGCAAGGTATTTTTTAAAGCTATGTTTACGCTTTTGGCGACTTTGCGCAGCTAGCCTGCTAACGTGACGAAATTATTGAGCAAAGTACCATAACATTCCTAAACAAAATGAATGAACGAATGGGTGAGTGGGTAACTGGACTAGTGTAGCTGTTATTGCCAGTCAGCTTTCACTGTCATGTCCGTAAGAATACATACCGGTAGTCTACTAGAGTAGAACTAGAGCTACAAAGTAGCCCTTTACTACGCTGGGGGAACTTGGTTGAACTTCTCACAAGCATGTATTATCTAAAGGTGTTATCTTCTTACCTAAGACGATGAACCAGGTAGCCCCTTCTAAAAGCAGTAGCAGCTACACTAGAGTAAGTCCTGTGACCAGGTTATTTGTGGGAAGTTGGTCACTGGAACTGTATTTAAGCGCGCTCGAATAAAGTGGATTATTTTGATCTGTCTCAACATAGCTGAGTTAGTCTGTGTTGGAAGTATGTGAGTTCAGTCGGATGCTAAAAATCCTGTATTGCATTATAAAACTGCTTTATTACAGTGTAGTGACTAGGCCCTACATTGTTTTAAACATGAAAATGGCATATTGCAAAAATATCAAACTTGAAGGCTGTATGCAATGTTTTGGACATATAAACACTACAATGCAGCAAGAAAAGCATGTGATGTTTTCTCCACACAAAGACAATGAGACAACAATGCTTACTGATAACGGCTTAGTGTTTGCGAAAGGAGGCCCAGACATTCCCTGACCTTGTGCAGCCTGTAAGTTTGTAGCACTAAAATGTGGGGATGGTGGCATGTAATTGTTTTCTTTTGTTATCTACAGAACAACCAGGTCGTTGGGATTGGTAGTGGCTCCACAATTGTCTATGCTGTTGACAGGCTGGGTGAGTTCAGTTTTCCTATATAGTACATTTGTGTGATGTATCTGTGGTTAAACATGCAGGCATTTAATTTGAATGCTTGAGTCCTGCTCATTCATATCGTGGTTAACTAAATTCTGTCCCTTTCATCAGCTGAGCGAGTGCGGCAGGAAAAGCTGAACATCGTGTGTGTTCCTACGTCCTTCCAGGTGAGTGTGTGTGTGTGTGTAATATTGCACTGTCATCATGGCCACAGGTGGCACGTACGTTTGTGGAAACATGATGCCTCTCTGTTGCTTCCATTCACACTCCATTGTCTTTTTTTCCTCATTCTTCTCTGTGTGTATTTTTGTGACTACTACCCACGTAATGTTCGGCCATGTGTGTGAAAATATTGTCCCTCCTCCTTACTATGGGTGCATTCCAATATTCCGACTTACGTCCTGCCTTGCACACTTGCCTGCTTGTGACCTCATGATGTCATTACCATGGACAGACAATTCATTACTGCAAAAGCACAATTCTAATGTCATGTTCTCATTTGCAATCGGGATAGTGAATGAAAAGTAGTCCCCCAAAAATTGTTGTGGCTTGGCAGACAGCGGGGAAACTTTATTGTTTTCTCCATGGAGGCGGAGAGAGGCCACAAGCACAAGTAGAGGACGGGAGTCCGCATATTGGAATGAACCCTATTAGTTCCACCACACATCCTCATGTGGTGTTTCCTTGTTGTCTCCAGGCTCGTCAGTTGATTCTGAAACACAGCTTAACGCTCTCAGATCTGGACAGGCATCCAGAGGTGAGTTCACATATGCACGTCGCATTCTTGTTATTCAGGAACAACTGTGTTTGGCACATTCTCAGGTGTGTGTGTGTTAGGCCATGTCATGACAACCGTAAATCGGCCAAATGCTGGTAAAACCTGGCTGAGGCTAGTAACAATTTCAGTCTCACTAGCCACGTTGATGGGTACCTTATTCTTTGGTGTGACACAGTACATGGTTGCATTGCATCAATTGTTTGTATTTAAAAGCAAGAATATTCTAAAGAAAAATCAACAACAACACTCTGGCTTGCAGAAAGGCTAAATGGCTAGTAACTCGAGAAAATCACTTGCCGGTGAGCAAAAAAGTTAACGTTGTGTATGTGTGTGTGTGTGTGTGTGTGTGCGCGCGCGTCAGCTTGATGTGGCCATTGACGGTGCTGATGAGGTGGATGCAGCGCTCACACTCATAAAGGGAGGAGGGTAAGAAGAGACACTCACTTCATTCAGTAATGACACAAGTGTGGAAGAATAATTGCTGTACATTATTATAGATTGCGGTGCGGTGTAACACCCACCAATGTAATAACTGGTGACGTTTGTGTTGCTGCTTTTCCCCAACAGAGGTTGCCTGACACAGGAGAAGATAGTGGCCGGATGTGCTAAACACTTCATTGTCATCGCTGACTTCAGGTGGGGTGGTTAAATTATCTCCATGCATTTGACATAAATATAATTCCTGTAGCCTTGTTCATTATCAGTCAAAGTTGGAATGCAGCTGCACAATTCAGTGAGCTATTTCTCATCAATATTCTGAAAAAAGGGGTCTACCAGTTTTCACCGTCAAGTGTATGGGTTAATCTTATCTTCAGTTACTAAGCGCAACTAAGGCCCACCCGTGGCTCTAACGGCTGGGCACTGGATTGCTATGTGGGCGACCTGGGTTCGATTCCTGGCCTGGGTCATTTCCCGATCCTTCTCCGTTTCTCTCTCCCTCTCCTCTATCTCGTTTCTTGTCATCTCCCACTTTCCTGTATGAAAAATAATAAAATATTTCTTATCTTCAGTCACTAAGCTCAACTGATTTTTCTTCCCCACAATTAAATTTCATACTTTTTTTATCATATCTTGTGTGTGTGCAGGAAGGACTCCAAGTTGTTGGGTCAGCAGTGGAAGAAGGGGGTTCCCATCGAGGTCATTCCCATGGCATACATTCCCATCTCCAGAACCATCGCCAAGAGGTTTGGAGGAGAGGCCGTCCTGAGGATGGCAGTCAGTAAAGCGGTAAGGCACATTCGCACTCAGATATACCGTACTTGGTACACAGCCTCCAAAATACTTCATTAGTGACACTCTAATTGACTTGGTCAATTGTGAATCTGTATCCCACCAGTACCTGGTTGTGCTATAACATTCTGCTTTTGAAGTTTTATACCTGGTACAGTAGTGGTGATGCTCAGCCATTGTATGAACACTGGTTCTCTGGTCAAGTGTTCAAGTGTAATTCATGTGTATTTAAAGCAAAACAAAGTAGATTCCATGAGGTATAAACATACCAAGGCGGGGGGGGGGGGGGTAATATTATTTTTTTATTACATTTTTTTAAAATGATCATATGTTTCTTTTTTTTTACTTTCGTTAAGCTATTATTTTAATATATTTGCTTTAAGAGTAGGCCTAAGTCAAATATATTAACAGTTTTTTAAATTATTACCAAAAAAAAACTCCTCCAGCTGCGCTACTGTCTGCAACAGAGATGGACGCTCCTCTGCTGTCTGTGAGAGCGACTCTCCACGACCGACCCCTCCCCATCGACCTTCTTGTCTCTCGTGTCACCATCAGCTGCTTCAAGCCCGCTCTTCCAAACTCCACCGCGTGGAAACTTATTTTCAGTAAATTTCGCGATGCAGCCTACTGCAGGCTACTACTAGAGTGTGTTATTTAACGGCGTAGTTCTATTTCAAGACCAGCTGTGTCACGGCGTTTTTTGCATAGGCCTACCGGCACATAACTTTAGCCATGCAGGGAAGCCCAGAACGTTTGTCAAATGGAAGAGATGAGAACCCACGCGTGCCTCCTCGAGGTTTTGCAATGGATTTTAGCCCGAGTTAGCAAATTACCCGACGCAAATGTTTCTTAAGCACACGGCGAGACTTTTTAATTCATCAATGGAAACAATTGCGGTGAAGCCACAAAGACGCGGGCAGACATGGAATCGCTTGCGCTCCCTCTTGGCAGTGGGCTAATCAGAAGTGTAGCCTACAATCTTGTGTGGCTACTTCACAAGACATCTCCATCGCGGAGAGATTAAACATTTTGAGTCGAATTTCCGTTAAACATGAAATGGTAAACTGTCGATTGTTGCTTTCACTTTAGGCTACTCCAGAGGGAGAACCAATGCCTCATGACTCTCCGTTGTAGAAACTTGGGTCACATAAATAAATGTAGGCAATCAGACACTTACTTGAACTCATATGCAGCAAACAATAGTAGGGCTTAGTTTTTTTTTAAAATTCCATTGCGGTTTTTTTTCGTAGCTATAAAATTCACTCTGCTTGAGGAATTGTGTTGACAACCTCGGTCCGTTCAGTCCTGCTACCTGCGCAGTCCACTGCTACTAAGGATTTTACGGTAATGTTTCAGTTTATTGCAATGCCAAGCACCGTAATGATGGCAATAGCAGCGGCCTCAAAAATACAAATTCCTTGGCATCACGATGTTGGCTGTCCATCGTGATGCCAGCTGTCCATCGCCGATGGACGATGACATCGTCTATCGGCACAACCCTAGTTCACACACGTCGCTGCTAGTTACTGGCTTCTTTCTCGCTCGCCTACACGCCACTCTCTCATGGAACGTTTGCTAAACGTTCCTGCGGCTTTAACTGCCAATACACAGGCGAGAAGTACAGAACTCTGCATTCCAATTGGTTACTCGCATACTCGCCTCTCTCGAAGTTAAAATATTTTCAACTCTGGATCCGCCCACATTGCATCTCTTGTAGCCTACTCGCCTCCTTGCCTCCTCGTCTTGCTGGAACACATAAACATTCTATTGACTTCATTTGCTGAGCGAGTAATTAGCAGCAACGTGTGTGAACAAGGCTTTAGGAGGAACTGGTTGTCTTGCTCTACGACGAGAACAATTGGAGACAATTGTGCTTCCTCTCTGTCTGATGACAGAAGACCGAAGCACTTGGTGGTGCTGTAACTGAATTGTTGTCTTTGTATGTATGTGTTCCGTTCACAGGGTCCTGTAGTGACTGACAACAGTAACTTCATCCTGGATTGGAAGTTTGAGCATAGCCAGAATTGGAAGGAAGTCAACACGGCCATCAAAATGATCCCAGGTCTGTAGCCTTGATGAAGTATACGCCACATCACTATGATGATGATTTCTGTTGGCCTTCATGCAGCAATTTTGAGGACTCATGAATGGAAAATTGTTCAAATTATATTTTATGTGTTTGTTTTCAATTGACTTCTCTCTGAATATTTGTTGACAAAAGTGGATAACTACTTCTCTGTCTGGAGCACTGCTGCTTATCTTTGGTTGGTCTATAACCTCCTCTTGTGCGCTGGTTAATAATTCTCTCTGGACTGAAAACCTAAAATCAATACGACACAATTATAGATCACGAGAACTGTAGTCCTCAGTTTCTGCAATATAAATCTCTCTCTCTCTCTCTCTCACTATGCTATGGCCACAGAGGTTTCATGTGAACTTTTCTCAGTGTGATGTTGAGGGTCTCTCACATGCATGCTGCCTTTCACAGTGGCCTCCCCAATGTCTAACTTGTGATATGCTTCTCTGTTAAGTCCTGAACAAGAAGTGGAAAGAGAAAATACCACAATATTTTGTATGGTTTTTGTCCTCTATTTAAATTTGATTGAAATATTACATTGTAAAATGCCTTGCTATTCGCTTCTCTAATTTTCAATTTTGCCACTGGGTGCGATCAGCAGCTAAAATTAAAAGAAATCTAGAACACTGTGTATAGAATCTCTGGGTAGAACTGTAACAACGACTTCTTCTGCAGTTTGTGTTGTGATGAAAGAGAAGAATGAGCTGTTTCTTCATAGGTCTTGTCTGGAGAAATGGTGTGGTCACAACACAGTTAAGAACAATAACCTTAAAATCTTAGGTAACAAATGTTGCTATATGCATGGCCAAAAGAATTTAGAAAATGGAACTGCTCAACTGTATTGTTTTTTTTTTTTCTCTCTCCAGTCTCGTCACCAGATTACACCATAGGTCTCTTCTCTTTTCTTCCTGAAATGGTATTTTCTGACCTGTCTCTCTCTGTCTCTCTCTCTCTCTTCCCTTTCTTCCTGTTTGCTGTAGGTGTGGTAGAGACCGGGCTGTTTGTGGGCATGGCAGAGAAGGCTTACTTTGGCATGGAGGACGGCAGTGTCAAGGTCCGAGACCCGCCAATCATCTAAGACCCAACGCCACTTACCTACAGTACCTATCTACCCAGCACTTAAACTCAGAGATCTACAGCCTGCCACCTCAAGTGCCCATGAAGAAGATATGACACACACACACACACACACACACACCAAGCAGCAGTCACATCAAGCCATACCTCTTGAATTGACCTTTGACCTTCTCCGTAAGCTACAACAAATAATTTTTCTACTCATGTAGTCAGGAAGGTTTACACGCCTCCTCTGGTGAAGTCCGGGTGTAACACCTCAGATGGAACGTGACCGTGAGGGTTTGGGCAGAGGAAATGTATTCTACAAAGCAAGAGGTGCTAAATTATTTAGTAAACTACAACCCTAGCGAGTAGCGACACCTTTTACCCAGCTCTGTGTGTGGTGTTCTTGGGTGTTGTTGAAGGATGACTTGCCAAAAGCTACCTGGCAAACAAGCTATGTTGAATACTACACTGCCCATGCCTGCCACTGGTGTCACTAAACTGCCTAGTAGGGCTGCACGATATCAGAAAAAAAATTTGATACTCAATAACAGCATGCAATACCTCCATAGCGATATTTAGAAATGTAGCCGTATGTTTTTCTTGACACCAGTTTTTCGGTCTGTGTGGAGGGTGCGGCTTTGGTTGTGGCGGCCTTCTTGTGTATTTGTTGACATTCAGCTAGTGATTGGACAGCACAGAATTTTTTAAAATTGTTAACGATAAGTCATTTTTGCGATACAAATATCGCCATTCTTGATATTGCGATATCTATACATTTTTGATATATTGTGCAGCCCTACTGCCTAGGTATAGCTAAACTGCAGTTTATACCTCTGCTTGTACCTCCTAACAGACAGGTGCTAAATTGTGGGAGAGAGGGAGTGAGGTGCTCTGTGTCTTCTGTCTCTCTTCAATTTCTAGTTCTCTCGGTTTGATTGAGGGCAAGATCATTTCGTTTGGTTTGGTTGGGGTGGGTAAATGAACAATCTTTCTCCTCTCACTGATTGAGAGGTGTATTACTATCAGGCTTAATGTGTTGGATCATGGGGCGTCCTGTCAGAACTGATTTGACCGTTGACCCGTACCTGCATGATTTATGTGCCCCCCCACTCTCTCTCCAAATCACGCACACGTATAAGTCATAAATATGTCACCCACCTGTATCAATAATGGATGAAAATGTCACTTCATTCGTTTCCACTGTGCCTTGTGTTTTTTTGTTTCCATGACTGTAATCTGCATGGACCCTACTTAGTAATAATGTGGTTATCCAAGGCCTATGTTGTGCCTCTCTCATCTGTACTGTGTATATAGTACTTTTTACTCACTAGATGATTAAAATGATGTTCTTCAGTTCAGATGATCAAGGACTTGTGAGCACAGGAGGTTGCATTTGCCCATTGATTGGATAGATTGCATATGGGATCAGCCAATCACATGGTGTTGCAATCGCCTGATAAGATCACAATGTTTGAGGCGGGAGAGCATTAGATAAAACCTGAAGTGCCAAAGTGGGGCTTCCTGAAAACACTGCTGGACAAATAGGACTGAATAGGCAAAGGTCTTGAGGCACTCGGCATCACTCATGAGCTTATTGGATACTAACAGTTAACATTTGTACCTTGTCTGTAATGGTCAAAATTTAGACTCAATAATCCTAATATCCGCAACCTTCTCTTCCATGTCGGAATATATTAAAATGTTCAAATGTAAATTAAGATTAGGGTTGGGATTATTTTTTGGGTTGCGGTAAGTGACTTAAATAACATCAGCCATCACAAAGACCTTAGATCCTGAAGTGACTTCTCTCTGGGAGAAAAGCTGTGTTTTCAGGGAGCCTGTGACGAGACGACCGGTCTTGCATGATCAGTGGTGGATGGCCTGAGCCGGTCTGCTTCAGTGACTTTGGCCTTTTCCCACTAAATGCACCTGCTTTTTTTTGTGAGTTTGTCATTTCAACAAACCAAAGGTCAGTGCATGCCGTTGCAGTCTATGGAGGGAGTGGAGAATTGTGGTCCTCTGATCGCTTTAAAATGATTTTTTCAAATGTTTCTATCCTTCAGATGACTTGTTGACTTAAAAAAAACAAACACTCACAGCTTCATTCAGTTAAGTTGTGTCATCTTCATTACAGTTGATACTATTTTTTTTAATTATTGTATCTAGATGGGGGGGGGGGTGTTAGAATGTTTTCCTACTGATTTACAAATGTTTTTGTTTAGTTTGATTTAAATAATTGCATTGTTGTTGTTTTTTTTTGTTCCATTTATTTTGTGTACAATGACAATGTGCCTGGTGCCAATGGCCAACATGGCCTGAAGTAGACTCAAATGACTCAAACTGGCCTTATTTCATGTCTGTCTTTTGTTTTCTCCTCTGCAGTTGGTCCGTAGAGACATTTCAATCTGCTCAATATTGTCATACATTCTGGTGTTTTTGTTGTTGTCATTGTAGAAAGTGAGACTGAGCACCTCTGTAAATGAACATCTGTATAGAGTGTACCCATGTTCCCCAGTGTCTCTGTTGTGGATATTGGGAAATGTTGCCTGTACCAGCACTACTGTGAAATGTGGAAGCAGGGAAACGGGTGATTTGTATTATTATATTGAGTTGCAATCTTAAACAGGACCAATCAAAAACGGAATATGGTGGTGTGTCATTTTTTTAATGCATGTTTGTAGAAACATTAATGTGAAATTGTCTACACTTAAACAATGCTGCATGTTTGTTTTTTGTATTCTGAACACAATACATGCAATTAAGCTGGTTAAGTTATCCTGAAAACATACAGCACAAGGAAGACTAGATATTGGAATTAGCATCCTTTGCCCAAAAGTCTATAATTCAAAATATTTCCAAGAGTGATAATTGCTGTTTTTTTTTTTAAATGACTAATTTGCTGATCTGCATAACAATACGTTTGAGTGTCGAAGTAAGGGGCACTACCGTACATTTACCACAGGGGGGCGCAATGATGCCAAAGAATACAGAGCCGAATCACTTCCCCAGTTCAAAACTTACCGACTCAACTTGTTTACACTGGGACAACAGATTTCAAACTGACGCATATAATCACGTCATAACATTTTGTAATAGTGGTGCATAAAATTCCGGTGATGTTTTTGGACATGTCAAGGCTCTATTCGTATCAAATGGTGCGTTTTAAAGCGGAAACTGTTAGTACTACGCAATTATTACGACATTTGCATGGGCAACATGCATATGACCGGAAGAAAAACTCCGCTGTTTGTCCACTGATCTGCCCTCATGCAAACGGCCACGTCGATGTTTCCATCTCGAGGTTAGTGGATCCAATCAAATGATGTGAAAGTTAGCAGCCCGCCTCTGTTGAACTTGTCGTGGCAACGACAGAAATAGACATTTGCGAACAGCGAATTGCAAACTTGCCACTGTTTCGCGGGCTGAGTAAAACGGCCAATTGTTTGAATGTGGGGCTCACTTGCCTTGAACCATTGGCTGCGTCTCCGCCAAGCTCACGCCAGTGCACACAGTCATGTCCAGACACGCCACTTTTCTTTTTGTCTGACCCCGCCCACGCGGTCCGATTGACAGACTGTTCTCCAGTAATATTTGCTGTTTGATGGGCGTTTCACATCTGCACGCACAGTCGTGATTGACAACTGAACTAGGCAATCGACTTCTGCTGAGTAGACGAGCTGTTGTGATTGACTCGATAAAGCAACAATCATCTTGCAGTGCAGGGAAGTTTACACGCTGGGCGATTTATTCAGCCAATACGTGTTTGGAAACGGGGCGGGATCAGCGTTACCAAGGCTTGTTCGACGTCAAGTATAAAGGGAATATCATGGTGCCCAAGTGGCCACGAATGTTTACGTTAAGAAAAGACAACGAAAAGACGAGGCTCGGTGACGAACAAAGCTCAAGAAACGACCTTATGAGCGCCGAGCACCCCTACAACAAGAATTCACTTTAGGCCTTGTAATGTGAATGCCTCTCCACTAATGAGACACTTTTACCAATGGAAAGGGGGTTTCAGTTAGGAAACGTGGGCATTTCTCTGGTGCTCCTGCTGTTGCTTCGAGCTCTGACTGGGACTTTTGCGAGTCAAATACCCATCGAGAAAGACCCCGACACGACCCCAGACCGGACGGACGATGGACTTATGGAGCAGCGGGCCCTGGAAAGTGTCACCGCTTCGGGTTATGGAGACGTGACTATCGAAGATGACGAGAATGGGGCGAATGGGGAGAACGACGAGGTACCTGGGGACAACGATGGAAACAGCCACCAAAGGTTTGCAGCGTTCTTTTCGAAAACAATGTTTTTACTCTTCGAAAGAAGTTTGCTTATGCAGTCTGCGGCAGTAAACTGTCTTTATTGCACGATAATGCAGTTGTCAAACAGCGCACTGATTAGCTTGCAAACTTCGTGCCTAGCTCCCGCGCTAGCGTTAGCTAACAGCTTGTTCAGTGCTGGCGTGGTGTTCTGACATGTCTCCTGTCAACAGTGGTGGCTGCTATTCATTGAATGGAGTCAGTTCTATGTGTCTTGTATTCGGCATACACTTTATTAATTAACACTGAACGCAGTATAATGGAAAAGGCAATTTATATGTAACATGCAACTTTGCATGGTAAAGAAATTGAAATTAAAATGAAAGCTCAGCGAATCATGAGTGCATACAAGCATAACAACACTAATGGATATCTAGTTGTTGTCAGTGTATGTTTTGTGAGCAGCATGAAGACAACAAGGCAAAAGTTAAATCATAGCCGAAGTTAGGACTGCAGGAGTTGCAGTGTTAATGAAGGCGAACTTCCACACTATCAGTTCACTCGCTGCTGATAAAATGTTCCTTGAAAAGAATAGGCTGTTTAGTCCAACAAGCAGTGCTGTGGTAGAACCACTTTTTTCTTGGAGTGATTGCGCAATGCAAAGTTGCTTAGTTCAAATAGATCGAATACCTGCTAGTGTTTTGCTTTCAAAGAACGGTTTTGCCCTGTGACATGTACATGATTGAGAAGATGATGACATTCCCAGCGGAAGTTAGCAGCTCTGTCAAAGTTGCAGTTGCCGCAGTGGAAAGCTGGAAGCTACAGTTGTAAACACTGTTTTTTTTTCATGTGAACTCAGACGCCAACTCCCCGTGACGTCTTTGCAGACAGTCATGTAACCGTTATGGAAATGATGATGGCGTTAAGCTCTCCTTCGAATTTTGTTGTGTTGTTGACACTTTTCGTGTGCTTATTGCTACAAAGTTATGACAAGTAGCACGCTGCCAAACTGCGAAAACATCTGGTTCGTTCGTGAGGCGACAAGGTCAGAAGACTTGGGGGATGGGGAATGGGATAAGTTACTGTACCGGCTAAAATATAGCCCGTGTGCGTGTGTAGAAGTTGACTGAAATAAACAGCAAACGAGCCGCATGCTGTGCGCGCACAAGGGGATTTGCTGGTGGAAGGTGGGCGCACGCTACACCGAGGGACTTCTGCAGCGCACGCGGCTCCCATGGCTTGGCTGCGCAACAGGAGACGGGCGCTGTCTACTGCACACAGGCTGGGGAAAAAACATTGTTGGCAAAATAAGTTGCCATATATTTTTAGAAGAAATAGACCAGATCATAGTAAAAATGACGTGCCCTTTATCTAAATGACAATCTAGATACCTGTGTAGATGTCAGATGTAAAGTTTGGGTATCAGACAGAAAGCGGAACAGCTGTGTCTGGGGAGACCGAGCGGAACCTTCATCCTTAGTTTAGAAAAATACATCTGGTGCGGGTGCTACTGGTGTTGTTGGTGGTGTAGTTGGTTTCCACAGCCGAGCAGTGCCTGGAGCTCCTGGATGGGTAGGGCTGGGCTGCAGTGGACAGCTGGCAGCCCCACCCTGGCACGCATGAATGTGGGCAACGCGACAGCCCTCCAGCCGTGCCCACGCGGTGCGCCTCTCTTTGCGCGGCTCAGACCGTGTCCGTATTATTGCGTTGGGTCGATTGAATTAAGTTGAGGGGATAGATAGGTAGACAGACAGATATTTGTCAGCTGCTGTCTGTAGGTGTACATGGTATGACTGTCCGTTTTTGTTTTGTGATGCTGAAAGTTTGGGAACAGACTCACAACAGTTAATAAAATCTGTTTATTGTATTGGATCCAATGAATTAATTGAAGAAATGGGGAAACATACTTGAACTTCAAGTTGATGTTGATGTTTGTGATGGTAAAAGTTCTGCCATCAGTCACACAGGAGATGTAGGACTCAACTCCACAGTGGTGGTAATGTTACTCTGATTGTACTGAATGTATGAGAAGGTATTTGTGTTGGATTTAAAGGTATACATTTTTATGGTTACCAACATGCCTTTTGATTTAGTAGAGTAACTTTATTGATCCCGGGGGGTGAAGCCAGGGCTGTAGTCAAGTCCACCTTTGTAGAGTCCGAGACAAGTCCAAGACCAAAATAGTCAAGTCCGAGACAAGTCCGAGTCCAAAGAGGTTTGAGTCCGAGACAAGACCGAGTCCAAAAAGACTCGAGTCCAAGTCAAGTCCGAGTCACATGTCGGTCAGTGTTAAACAATGAAAAGGATGAATATCAATTCAGTGGATGTTTGAAGGTAACCCATATGCCATGGATGTTAAGACAAACTTGTATGTTGTTGGATTTTAAGCTTCACTCTATTTTGTTTAGAACATTGGTTACCATAAATTCTAAAGACAGATTCGGTCGAGTCCAAAAGCTTAATTTGGCAAGACCAATGTCCGAGTCCAAGACAAGTCCGAGTCCAATAGATAGCGAGACCAAGACAAGTCCAAGTCCATAAAAAAACGGACTTGAGTCCGGACTCGGACCTCGGGGATTAAGGTGTGAAGTATCTTAAATAAATACACATAATGCCCTCATGGACGTTTCAAGACACATGTAATACAGGTAATAGTTTATGGAGGGAGAAAATAAATACTACAGAAAAAATAAAGTAAATAACTTTTTGAGAATGGAACACACCGCTGTCCTTACCTAAGCCTAATCCCCAACCTCCCGCTGTCATTGTGAGTCACAGTAGCGCACGTGTTGTTTTTCTGTTTGTCTCTTTTTTTCCTCCGCTGCAGTTGTTCTTGGTAATGTTGGCCAGAGACAAGGGGAGGATTGGCAGGATTATTCTCTTCAGTCAACCTCCCTTTTATTCACTCGCTCTATCTGTCATGAACACATACACACACACACACACACACACACTTCTCTCTCTCTCTCTCTCTCTCTCTCTCTCTCTCTCTCTCTCTCTCTCTCTCTCTCTCTCTCTCTCTCTCTCTCTCTCTCTCTCTCTCTCTCTCTCTCTGTGCTGTGCACCCAAAATGACACACAATCACCCACCCCACCCCAACTTGTGAACACACACACACATACACACACACACAGTACACACAGAGCCCCATTGTAGCACCCACCGAATAACCTAGTTTGAAGGTGATGTCAGCACACCTATAGTGAAATGAGGCTAGTGCTTCCCCGAGCGCCCGGGATGCCAGGATGACCGATTGCAGGTGTCAAAGCTGAGCACCAGCCACCTTAATGGGCTGCCCCCCTCCCTCTGCCGCCCCGCCGCCGCTGCTGCTGTGGAGAGAGAGAGAGAGAGAGAGAGAGAGAGAGAGAGAGAGAGAGAGAGAGAGAGAGAGAGAGAGAGAGAGAGAGAGAGAGAGAGAGAGAGAGAGAGAGAGAGAGAGAGAGAGAGAGAGAGAGAGAGAGAGAGAGAGAGAGAGAGAGGCTGTCTGAGGGGGTGTACGTCTCTCTCTCTCTCTCTCTCTCTCTCTCTCTCTCTCTCTCTCTCTCTCTGTCTCTGTCTCTCTGTGTGCTTCTGGGCGTAGAGGTGTGTGTTTCAGGGAGAGGAACAGAGGGAAAAGAAAGAAAGAGAGAGAGAGAGAGAGGGAACAGGAGAGGAAATGGTAGAGCTTTTGTGTTTTAATGAGACCAAAAAAACATGTCTACTGTTGTCGTTTTATTATTTTATTTCTCTTAGGTGTGTGTGTGTGTGTGTGTGTGTGTGTGTGTGTGTAAAAGGCTGGCTATATGTCTGCTGCTCAGCCTAATGTGTCTGTACAGTTTGCTGAGCATGGCGCCTCTACATGTGTTTGGCTCTCCCTCTCCCCAGAGCCTGTCACACCTCACCTCGCCTTTCATACCCCCACTCACTGCCACCTCTCTCTCTCTCTTTCAGCTCTCTCTCTCACTCTCTCTCTATGTCTTTCTTTCTTTCTTTCTTTCTTTTTTGCTCTCATTCTCTGTCTCTCTGTCTCTCATTCTCTCTCGCTCTCTCTCGCTCTCTCTCGCTCTCTCATTTTCTCTCTCTCTCTCTCTCTCTCTCTCTCTCTCTCTCTCTCTCTCTCTCTCTCTCTCTCTCTCAACCAGTCAAGGGGTGGCATACATTTCTATCTGCCTGATAACACGTCTGACACATCTAATATAGACATGCTCATGCTCATTCATGCTACATACAGTACGCACACACACACACACACACACACACACACATACACACACACGCTTGCAGACACTCACTGTATGCCCTGTGCACATCTGTATCCTCACCATGCTCCACAGCTTTAGGCACTTGTTTAATTCATAATATTTTGATCGCTTGCTAGCTACACTTTTCTTTTTTTTCTCTCTTTCTTTCTATTACGCTCTCATCTTCTCCTTCTCTTTTGTCTCTCTTGCTCTCTCTCCCTCTCTTTCCTGGTCTTGCTCTTTTTTTTTCTTGGCGGCTGAGCGCCCTCTCTCTTGTATGTTTACGTTCCCCTGCCGTGCCCTGAAGTGGCAGCCTCTTGAATACTGTATGACAAGAGAGAAGATCCCCCCTCGCCAGTTTACCCCCACAGACCCCACAGCCCCCTGCTCCCACTACAACCTCCCCACCACCCCCACCACCCCCAATATATCTCCCTCTTCTCTCCTTTCCTCTCCTCTCCTCTCATATTCCCTCTGTTGTTCCTCCTTTCCACTCTTCTCCTGTCTCCTCTATTCTCCTCCTCTCCCCTCCTCTCCTCTCCTCTCCCCTACCATTCTCCTCTCCTCTCCACTCTTCTCCTTTCCCCTCTGCTCTACTCTACTCTCCTCTCCTCTCCTCTCCTCTCCTCTGAAGTTGGCTTCATCCAACATTCTCCAGGTCTAGGGCTCCATAACAACATGAAAGCCCAACCCCTGCAGACCTCCTCCCAACACTGATTCCCCACCACATCCCACAACCCACCCCTCACCCCTCACCCCTCACCAAGCTCCACCAGACAAGGGAAAAGTCCTACTATCGCCCATTAGGCTACTCCTGGTGTTTGCCCGTAGCAAAAGGGCACCGTCTAACTGCTCCCAATCAGCCTGCCCAGCACCACAACTCCCAGCAGACACGTTTTAACCCATTACACACCACCCTTCATCCTCTCCTACCACAAGCTGGGAGGCCTGAGAATTGGAATAAGATAAATTACAATGTGTGAATTACATTATGGTGGATTCAGGTGAATTGGGCCACTTTTTTTGCATAAGCGAATGACCCAAAGGGGCTCAATTTAGCTGTATTCACCATATATTGTATTATATTATATATTGTATTATATTATATCATATTATATTATATTAACTTATATAGCACCTTTATTTAATATTGTATTTTATGACATCACATTGTATGCTAACATTAACACTATAATCTTAGTTGATGTTATTTGAGCCCTGCCATTTATTTACGCAGGCAAGGTTATCTTCTTTTACAGTCCGAGAGGTTAGCTTGAGAAACCATCATGGCATGGCCAACATTGTCTCCATTGCCCCCTCTTTCTTGTTTTCCTGTTTGAACTCTGTTGTGATGGTCTATACATGTCATATTGTGTTGTGGAATCCAGCAGCATTCTTGATTCTATCCGTGTAAATTATTATAAAGCTATAACACGGTAACAAATGAACAAACATCGCAGCTCTCAGCACAGTAGGCACAGCATGCCAGATCTCTCGCCCCCCTAAAAATAATGCTTCACTCACTCCATTGTTTTGATTTTCGTTCTCCTCCTGTCTCTATTCCACGCACGTCAAGCCCCCCCCCCCCTCTCTCTCTCTCTTGCGCGCACGCTCTCTCTCTCTCTCTCTCTCTCTCTCTCTCTCTCTCTCTCTCTCTCTCTCTCTCTCTTGCGCTCTCTCTCTCTCTCTCTCTCTCTCCTATCACAGCATGCCTGTTAACACCTCCATTTCAGCTCTGACAGAGCGTTACCCTCCCGTGGCCCTTAGAGGGGCCAGCTATGCTTGTAAAGGAGGGGGGGTGTGTGTGGGGAGTAAAGATAGATGGAGAGAGAGAGAGAAAGGAAGAGAAAGGGGGCGTAGAGAGAGAAAGGGTAGGAGGTTGGATGCTGGGGCTGGATGTTGGATGCTGGATGCTGGATCTCCATGGTCTGCTCTACTCTGGGTCTGAGGCCCAGCAGGAGGGTGCGATAAGCTGCTGAGCGTAGGGGTGCATTAGGTGATTACCTCCTATTGGGCCTGTTAAGTTATACCTCCTGTAGGGAGCAGCTACTACTCCACAAAGCACAAAGCTGGGCAGCGGGGTTGGAGATCCCCTCTTCTCTTCTCCCTTCTGCTCTTCTCTTCTCCCCTCTGCTCCTCTCCTCTCTGCTCCTCTCCTCTCCTCTCCTCTCCTCTCCTCTCCTCTCCTCTCCTCTCCTCATCCCTTCTCTTCTCCTCCCCTCTTCTCTTTCCTCTCATCTCCAATCATCACCTCTCCCCTGCTCATCTGTTCTTTTCTCCCCCCCACTCCTCATTTAGTCTCTCCCTCTCTTCTTCTCCTCTCCTCATCTCTTCCTCTGATCTCCTCTCTTCTCCTCTCTTCTCTTCTCTTCTCTTCTCTTCTCTCTCTCTCTCCTCTCCTCTCCTCCTCCCTTCTTCTCTTCCTCTGATCTCCTCTCTTCTCCTCTCTTCTCTTCTCTTCTCTTCTCTTCTCTTCTCTTCTCTTCTCTTCTCTTCTCTTCTTCTTTTCTCTCTCCTCTTCTTTTCTCTCACCTCTGCATTTCTCCTCTCTCTTCTCTTCTCTTCTCTTCTCTTCTCTTCTCTTCTCTTCTCTTCTCTTCTCTTCTCTTCTCTTCCCTCTCCTCTCCTCATCCCATCTCACCTTTCCTTTCCTCTTCTTCTTCCTCATCCCATTCCTATTCCTATTCCTCCTCTCCTCTCCTCGTCCCTTCTCTTTCTCTCTCCTCCTCTCCTCATCCCTTCTCTTCTCTTCTCTCACCTCTGCATTCTTCCTCTCCTCTCCTCTGTCTGCTAGCCTGGAGGCTGGGTTAAGTTAGTCTAAGCTGGACTCCTCAGTCTGCCTGTGCTGTGCTGGGTTCACCAGGGAGCTGTTGATTGCAGATTAAATGGTGAGCTCTTAATGAGGGGGGCGTTTGATCAGCGCTGAAAGGGTCATCGCAGCAGACGTTTAGCTTAAGCCAGGTTTACAAACAAACCCCCACCCAGCACCCCCACCTCTGCCCTGATGCACGTATGCAGGATTAAGCTAAGCATGAGGCATGTTGGTCTCTAGAAACCATTCGATTTTGTTTTTTTTCCCCCAAAAGTGGTGGTAAGAAAGCTGGGGTTGTGTTCTTTGTTAGAAGAGGCAGACTTTTTGTTAAACTAGAGTTTTGATGCACTGTATGTGACTACGAAAACAAAAACAAAAAAGAATGGGCAGACTGATTTCACAAAACGGCAGGTTTTTTATATGCGCGTTAAGCGTTTTTTTTTTCCTGTGTCAAGCAGCAGTATAATAAGAATGAGGAACCTTGCACAGGCAAAACACTTTTTCCACGCGGCAGCCTACATAAAAAATACGTTGCTTAATTGTGCCAAGATCAAACCTACTCTTAGCCCTGGTGTGACATGGCACGCGATGTCGACAGCGGGAAAAAAATGTCGACATAACATGCCAAAACGGTTCAAAGTGGTGTGCTATTTATACGCAATGTCATGATGGCACGTTAGGAAGTGGTGATTGGTGCGCTGGGGGGGTTGGTGTGTGCAGAGACCAGACCTACATGTCATGACATTGTCTTAATTTTAATTAATTTGAGCTGTGTAACAGACTTTAAACACATGGAACATGCTTTGCAGCGTTTAATAGGCCAGAAAATGAACGATAATGAGGATGGTGCTATTTTGAAATAAATTGAGCGGTTAATGGTTTTATGACTAATATTAGACATGGCTCTCATTCTGTAGCAGTGCATAGCTGTGTTACAAGCCTCTGGAGTGTGTGCGTGTGTGTGTGCGTGTGTGCGTGTGTGTGTGTGTGTGTGTGTGTGTGTGTGTGTGTGTGTGTGTGTGTGTGTGTGTGTGTGTGTGTGTGTGTGTGTGTGTGTGTGTGTGTGTGTGTGTGTGTGTGGGTGTGTGTGCGTTCATAACACAACTTCAAATATGTGTCATAACATAAGTGTGTTCTACACACGTAAAGTTATCCTTCTAAGATAGATAGTTCTCATTGTAAACTTAAAAAAAGTCCAGACCAAACCCATACCTACCCCTTACCTGTCACATGTTGTTTAATAGAATGACACCCCAAAATGGCCAAATATACACAGAATACTGATGTCCTGTTCACGCATTCTTATGATGCCATGCTGATGTGTGTGTATGTGTATGGCTCTATGTGCGCACAGGTTGCTGAAGCTGGTGCTGTGACCTCCGCAGGTCAGGTGTGTGTGTGTGTGTGTCAGGGCTTGACATTAACTTTTTTACTTGCCTGCCACTGTGGCTAGTGGTTTTCCCGAGTCACTAGCCATCCAGCTATTATCTCTTTATCGTGACACTGTGCATCTAACCTCAGAAGATGAGGTGCTAAACAAGAAGATGAGTGCATAGCTTTCTACATGGAAATAAATCAAACAAATAGAAACTGAGTAACTGAACTTTTTCTTGAACTTAAATACACAATAACGATTGATACACCAGGGGCAAAGTGCAGAATATGGGCTTTTCTAATACAGTGTGTCATGCCACATAATAAGCTACCTGCCAAATTGGCTAGTGACACTGATATTGTTACCAGCCACAGCCAAGTTTTACCAGCATTTGGCCTGTTGGCAGGTGCCAGTGTCAAGCCCTGGTGTGTGTGTGTGTGTGTGTGTGTGTGTGTGTGTGTGCGCACGTGCGTGCGCGCTAAGCAAATGCATTGTGTGTTTGTTTGTGTGTGTTAAGAACAGCAGTGCTGGGCCTTAATGTCACCACAGGAGCGAAACCAGCAGCTGCCTTCACACCTGTACACACACACACACACACACACACACTTGGGCACCCACTGATCCCCGGCGATACACAAGTGCCCCAAGTGTTCTCTTTCCTGGACATGAGCATCATTAGTTTAGGAGTGTTAAACGGTTTAAAGCAGCAGCAGGGTTACAGGCTAGGGGGCCCTCCACTTAAAGTTGCTGTTAAATAAACTAGTTCACTCCTCCTCTAAGACACACACACACACACACACACACACACACACACACACACACACACACACACACACACACACACACACACACACACACACACACACGCACGCACGCACGCACGCACGCACGCACACACACACACTTTCTTTTAAGGTTTCTTTTAAGGTTTTTTTTCTAGTTCACACGCACATACACACACAAACAAAACAAACCATCAGTACAATCAAAGCTGTGAACTCCCCATGCCCCTCTTTCTCTCTCTTTCTCTCTCTGTCTCTCTCTTTCTTTCTTTCGTTCTCTCTCTCTCTCTCTCTCTCTCTCTCTCTCTCTCTCTCTCTCTCTCTCTCTCTCTCTCTCTCTCTCTCTCTCTCTCCCTCTCTCCCTCTCCCTCTCCCTCCCCCTGTGTGTAACAGTGTTCACCCCCCAGGCCCCTTGCTCATGACACGGAACAGACTTTCTGGGGGAAGTGCTTCCCATGGGGACTACTCTCTGTGATGCACACACGCACACACGCATAGACCAGGCAGGCAGTCAACCAATCAGACCAGGCTTGGGCAGCCCCTCAGAGACCCGTGCCGCAAACAATAGCAGCCGATATCATAGCAGGAAGTGACACTCATGTTTTGGTTTTGGTTTGGCGAAGGGAAGGATGATGGGGGTTGGTGGGTCACAAGGCTGGTCTTAGTCATTAAAACGACACTAACTGAACTGAAGTTCGCATCAGGGCATCATGGTGTCAAATCTGACCTAGGGACACGACACAAGTGCACACTAATAAACGAATGAAAGACTATATACACACACACACACGAATACAGAGAGCATGAATCCCATGCTAATAAATGAATGAAAAACGCACACATGTGCAGACACACACACAAACGAGAGCACGAATCCTATAGCACCAAAGAAAACGTAAACAAAGTACCATCCCCTCCCCCTTTCCTCCTTCCTTTCTCTCTCCCTCCCTCTCTCCACCCCTGAAGTCATGATGCGATGCTACTGTACTGTACGTACGGGTGGCAAAGGCAGAGCGTGCGGCGCGGCTCTCTCTAATTGGGAGCTGCTGGCGGCGTCTGTTGTTCGCCATTTTGATCAGCGCGTGACTTCAAGAGCTACAGCTAACCCACTGGAGACTGTGGGGCCCGGTGCATGGGCGCCCAACACAAACACAACAAGAGAGAAGGAGAGCGAGAGACAGAGAGCGAGAAAGACAGAGAGAGAGAAACACAAATGGAGTGGAGTGAAATGGAGAGATGAAGAGAGAGAGAGAGCAAGAAAATTAGACCGTGAAAGGCACATACCAAGAAGTTAAGTCAGAAGA
Organism: Engraulis encrasicolus; assembly: GCF_034702125.1. NCBI lineage: Eukaryota > Metazoa > Chordata > Actinopteri > Clupeiformes > Engraulidae > Engraulis > Engraulis encrasicolus. The sequence goes on from NC_085875.1 coordinate 29,762,490, forward strand.
AGAGTTTGCCAAGGAGTGCTTCGATATTGTGAATCCACTTGCCAACATCTTTGTCTGTTCTGCTTTGTTTCTTCTTTTACAGTGTTGAAATTAGATTTTGGAAGATGAGGGGAAACTTTTGATATGGAAAAGGATGGTTAGGTAGGATTTTGCGTACTTCACTGTACTAGAAAACAAAACTTGCCACAGCTTCTGAACATCTGTGTGTGTGTGTGTGTGTGTGTGTGTGTGTGTGTGTGCACGTGTGCGTGCGCGTGTGCGTGTGTGTGTGTATATGTGTTGCGTTTGTGCATGTGTGTTTGCACGCATGTGTGCGAGTGTGTAAATGACAGTGAGAGAGAGGTGTGTGTGTGTCCCTGTTGGTATTCAGTGCATGTGTTTGAGTTGCAGTGGCCCTGTCAGTGTAATTCCCTTTCTGAAGCATCGACTGACTGAAGCCTCTTCTCTCTGTTTACTTCCCCTCCCTCTTCACCTTCAGCCAGACTCTCCCTCCCCTCTACCTCAGACTCAAGGTGACATTGACCGAGTGAGAGATCAAGAAAGAAAGAGGGATAGTGTGAGAGAGGGAGGGGTGTTGGGAAAAGTGATGTGTGTGTGTGTGTGTGTGTGTGTGTGTGTGTGTGTGTGTGTGTGTGTGTGTGTGTGTGTGTGTGTGTGTGTGTGTGTGTGTGTGAAATATGTCTTTGCAAAACAAACACGTCCCCAAGGACTCAGAGCTGCTTGATAAGCAATGCTGACCTCCACACTACTCGAACACTACAGAACTCTACCCAACCTTCTGGAATGGTCTATCTCTACACTACAGAACTCTCCCCAACCTTCTGGAATGATCTATCTCTACACTGCAGAACTCTCCCCAACCTTCTGGAATGGTCTATCTCTACACTACAGAACTCTCCCCAACCTTCTGGAATGATCTATCTATACACTCTAAAACTCCCCCCAACCTTCTGGAATGTTCTATCGCAGTGATTCTCAAACTGTGGGCCCTGAAAGTATTCCAAGTGGGCCTTGAAATCATTTTCTAAAAATCAGAAAAATATTTGTGTGTGTGTGTTGCAGTTGACTATTTATTTGAGTTGTATTTTTTATTGGTCCCCAAACATTTGTGAAAATGTCAAGTGTGCACCAAGTTGGAAAAGATTGAGAACACCTGTTCTACTATCACTATCCTGTGCCTATAGTAAAACAGTACATGAGGGGAACGTTAGCAATTGGTTCTCTAAAGGTTAGGTTACTTAGAACCTCTGACGATGGCTGAAGCTGCAGCGGACATGGTGTAGTAAGCTTAATAAGCAGGCCTGATGGTATTCAGACTCAGTGCCTGATTTCAAGCTTGAGAGAGTTTGTTTGCAAGAGTAAAAGTCATTAAGCTTAGGTTTTTCTTATTTCAAAAATGGATACAGTTTCAGGCTCAAGAGTTTCTTCTACTATCAGACATGAATAAGTAATGAGAACTCACTTGTGAGTGTGGTTTGTTTTTGTTTTTATATGTTAGAACCATTGACGTGTATAGTATAATACAGTCTCTAGTTAGAACCAAACCAAGAGCTGACATTTACAGCAGTGGTTCCCAATCTTTTTCAGCGGGGACCCCCTTTTGGACTTAGGAATATTTTCCCTTTGGTCCGCAACCCCCCTTCAGTTCCTCTGCAACCTCCCTAGGGGTTCCGACCCCCAGTTTGGGAACCGCTGGTTTACAGAATGCCCCCTCTGGTGATGCAGGAAACCCATTCAAAGCCTAACATTCACCACCAGAAGTGTTGAGGGAACCAGCCAATTGCAGTGTTATTCTGAACCTGCACTGCACGTGTCCCTAAACACTCCAGCTTACCCCACTATGAAGCCGCTTCCTGAGGCAGCCAGAGCAAGGATTTTTTTTGTTAGTAGTGTTGGGAAAGTTAAGTGTTGGAATTGCAGTTTAGCCTTCCTGGAATCTCTCCGTAGACCTGCAATTTCTTCATTTTATTTATACTCTCTTTTTTTCTTTTTGCACTTCTCGCCGGGAATCTTCTTCACACGAGCACTGACACAGGGGTGTTTTGGAGCTGGCTTTATGTGTCTCGGTAACACAACACAAGTCAGCCATTTCCCCATAGTAAAGTCTTCACCCAGTCAGAGGGTGATGGCAAAACAACCGCAAGCTTCCAGCTTGAATGGGGGGTGCTCCAGTTGCTCCAGGCTGCTAAGGTACTGGTAGGCATAGGCTGACACACACACACACACACACACACACACACACACACACACACACACACACACACACACACACAGGTAGGCTGGTACACACACACACACACACACACACACACACACACACACACACACACACACAGGTAGGCTGGTACACACACACAGCACAGGCAGGCAGGTAGGCAGGCAGGCAGGTGTGCTGGCAGGCTTTTGGCAGCCAGTAGCAGGGAAAGGAAGATGTGCCTTGCAGCCCTTCGCTGTGCTGCTCTTCTCTTCTCTGCCCTCCTCTCCTCTCCTCCGTTCCTCTCCTCTCTTCTTCTCTTCTCCTCTCCTCCGCCAGACGGTGGGAACGCTGCTGACGGCTTCTGAAGTCGGCTCCACAGCCTGTCAGCTGTCAGAAATGGAGCCGCAGCCTGGAACACTCCGTTTTGCATAAGTGCGCCTTTGTGTTGTGTTGTCTTTTCTTTGTGTCTGTGTATTTGTGTGTTTTTAAGTGTGTGTGTGTGTGTGTGTGTGTGTGTGTGTGTGTGTGTGTGTGTGTGTGTGTGTGTGTGTGTGTATGTGTGTGTGTGTGTATAGAGAGTGAGATGAGGAG
>NC_085875.1:29767777-29770277 GCF_034702125.1 Engraulis encrasicolus
GTGCGTGTGCGTGCGTGTGCGTGTGCGTGCGTGCGTGCGTGCGTGCGTGCGTGGATGCTCATGAGAGGCAATTTAACCACACTCACACAGTGTTTTTGTGGATGTGTGCATGTGTTTCCACACAAACAATTCAAAGAACTGTTATTGTATGCTGTGTGCTTTTATTTTGTGTTTTACCTTCACTCAAAAAAGGTCTGTCTTCGTTTCAAACCCCACCACCACATCGCACACTCACACACACACCCGCAACCTTGCACAATTGTCCAGACCGTTATAGATGGAAATTGGCCTGTGGCCAACTCTGGTGCAATGCACGAAATGGCAACATGGTCCCTAATAAACTGAAATTGAATTGAATTGACTTAACACTCAATTTAACCAATGGGTAACTTTTATCCAAACCGACTTAAACGCAAGGAGTACACAATCATACAAACATACAATGTGTGAGGGGACATACAGAGTGCACAGCCATAACGAGGTTGGTGCTGCTGAGTAGCGATGGTTTTGTTATGACAACTTGACCAACTTCTTCCTAAACTCCTCTCCTAAGTCTGTGAGGCTCAATGAGGGGAGTGCTTGATGGAAAGGGGAACTGCCACTGTATTCTCCAAAAGAGAGCATAATAGCGTTCGCTGTCCTCTTATGTCCTGTATGTTAATGTTTATGACATGTTTACCCAAGTGATTAGTCGTATGTTTTGAGATTTTGAGATAACTTCCAGGGAAGACAAGGCAATATTCACAAATGGGTCAAAGACGTCCAAAAAGGAATTGTCATTCAGTGTAACGGATACCTTCTGCTGACTGTAAATGTAAAAAACATGAATCTTTTTATTTCATTTTTTTTCCTTTGAATTCATGAAAGCCTCGGCTATCATCCATTCACTTGAAACAATTTAAAAATCATATTTTTTACTGTTACAGTCAGCAGAAGGTATCCGTTACACTGAATGACAATTCCTTTTTGGACGTCTTTGACCCACATGTCCCAGGCCTCCACTGAATTCCATCTAACTTGCATAACGATTATTGCTTTCCACAAAAATGATCAACAAACAAGGGGAAACCAGTCGACAGTTGTAAGTTTAGTTCTGAACCCCGTCAGCAAATTCCACGCCCACACACACACACACGCAGCACTGCGCAACTTGTACAACTTCTTCTTCAACTCTGTGAGGGTCAATAAGTGAAACTCTTGATGGAAAAGAGGAAATGCTGTACTCTCTATTAGAGAGGGAAAAGTAGAAGTATAGCGCTGGTTTTGGTTTCCCTCCTCCATAACATCTCTGCTCCTCTGGCTGCTAAGTAGCCACTTGTGGATCAGCGTGTATTCCCAGTCACCGCGCTGGGCAGCAGCAGCGGTAGCAGCGGTAGCAGCAGTCAGGGCTGCTGACAGCTTTGGCTGGGCCCAGTACAAAGTCATCTGAAAGGGCCCCCAAAACAAATACAATCAATGTAATGAGGTCCCAATTATGGGCCCCCCATTTTCCTGTGCCCGGGACAGGTGACCTCTTTGTCCTCCCTTGTCGGCTTCCTTGGTAGCAGTAACGGCCGCTCCCCGTGTCCTTGCCACATCTCTTCATTAGAGGAGACGGAGAATGGGGGCTCTCGCTGACCGCCCGCCCGGACTCCCCCCAGAGCTTCTCTCATCTAATGGGGGGGACTTGCAAGACTTTCATCCCTTGTTCTCTCTCTTTCGCGCTCTCTTTCTTTCTCTCTCTCTCTCACTTTCTCACTTTCTCTTTTCTCGCCTCTTTCCGTTCATTATTTCATTTCTCACTTGTGCCGGTGGTGGGGCCACACCCTTACTGCACTGCAGTACCGGCTAGCGGGAGCGAGAGAAGGTGGGGTACAGAAGAAGAGAGGGAGAGAGAGGGAGAGACGGATAGAGAAAGGAAGAAGAAACGAGAGGAGAAAGTGAGGGAGGCAGTGAGAGAGAAGGAGAGAGGACGTGAACATGGCAGGCTGTAGGACCCAGGTGGCCACTTGCTCCTTCTGTTGGCTCCTCACTGCTTAGCAACAACAAATCAGCCAGCCAGATCAAGGCCGGGCCCCAGCCAATGGTAGCGCCGGCCCACGGCGCGTCTTCAGATTTGATTTCTCTCTTCGTTCGCGTGGAGGAGAAGAGAGGAGAGCGAGAGCAGAGGAGTGGATGGACGGACGAGTGTGGTGAAGAGAAGAGGAGTGGAGAGGAGAGGAGCAGCGGGCAGGCAGGCTGGCAGGCTGCAGGAGAGCTGGGAGTTTATTTTTGGAAATTTTCAGCTACTCTACCAACCCCCCGCTACCACACCATACCAACCATACTACCACCACGCCATGCCACGCCACACAAACAATACACCAACACAATAAAGCCCTGCTTGCCTTGCTTCGCTTGCCTGGCTGCCTGTCACTGGGTAGCCCTGCTGGTACCTGGTGACTCCTCTAGTTGTCTTCCCACTATTAATTGTGTGCCTGTCACGGGTGAAATATGGGCACTATCAGGGTACTCGCAGTAT
>NC_085875.1:29772777-29775277 GCF_034702125.1 Engraulis encrasicolus
GCAAGACATGAGAGGTGTTGAGAAGTTAATCAATACATCCAAACTAATCAGGACTCATCCATGTAGACAGGCGTACTCACAGAAGACACACACAAATACATAACAACACACACACACACACACACACACACACACACACACACACACACACACACACACACACACACACACACACACACACACACACACACACACACACACACACACACACACACCAAATTCATGAACATGAATCTCTCTCAGTATTGGTTGTACAGATTTTTATTGCCACCTTTTTTTATTGATTTTGCCCGGTGTCACTGTCGTTTTTATGTGGGGTTGTAAATAAAGAGCAAAGTGTTTTTTAAAAACCAACTCTCATATTCTCTCTCTTTCTCTCTCTGCCTCTCTCTCTCTCTCTCTCTCTCTCTGTCTCTCTCTCTGCCTCTCTCTCTCTCTCTCTCTCTGCCTCTCTTTATCTCTCTCTCTCTGCCTACCTCGTTCTCTTCCTCCTCACTCTCTGTGTTGTGTTTGAAGTGGGCGTGGCTTGCCGCTTCCTCGTGTTACCTCACTGCTTAGCAACAACCAATCAGCCAAATATTTTTGGACAAAGTGCTCGGCCAATCGCGCGAATGGAGCAGCGGAGCACAGTCTGCCGGTGTTGCTATTGGAGGAAGGGAAGAAAAACATCTCGAGGTGTGATTGTATATGAGAGGGGGAGAGAGAGGAAGTGTGTGTGCGCGTGTGTGTGTTTGTGTGTCGGTTCGAGAGAGGGAGAGAGAGGGACTGTAAGAGAGGGAGAGGGAACGTGTGTGTGTGTGTGTGTGTGTGTGTGTGTGTGTGTGTGTGTGTGTGTGTGTGTGTGTGTGTGTGTGTGTGTGTGTGTGTGTGTGTGTGTGTGTGTGTGTGTGTGTGTGTGTGTGTGTGTATGAAAGGGAGAGAGAAAGTGTGTGTGTGTGTGTGTGTGTGAGAGAGAGAGACACACAGAGAGCGAGAGAGGAGAGGAAGATATAGTGCACCCACTCTTTCTCTCACATGGAGGGAGTTGTAGAGTTTTTCGGGGAACAAAACATGCTCTGCTATTCTGACCTCATCAGCCAGGGCTATTAATATTCCTCTGTTGTGTCTGCCCAAGTTTCGTCTCACACTCCTCTTCTTTTTTCTTCTTTTTTTGGGAGAGGGGGAGCTGGGTACCCCCCCTTCTCTCTCTCTCTCTTCCCGCTCCTCTCTCCTCTCTCCTCTGCTAGTAGTAACTCTATTTATATAGCCCGTCTTACTCTGCTTCTCTCACCATCACTCTGTCTCTGTCTCCATTTCTCTCACCATCACTCTATCTCTGTCACACTCTCCATTTTCTCTCTCTCCCTCTCTCTCCCTTCTCTCGCTCTCCCTCTTCATCTCTACCTACTCGTAACTCTATTAATAAATCATACACTTTCTTTTACTATCTTTCTTACTATCTCTTCTCTTTCTCTTCCTATCTATGTCTTCATTTTGTCTTTATTTTTTTCTGTCTGACTTCATTTCCGTGTGTGTGTGTGTGTGTGTGTGTGTGTGTGCGTGTGCGTGTGCGTGTGCGTGTGTGTGTGTGTGTGTGTGTGTGTGTGTGTGTGTGTGTGTGTGTGTGTGTGTGTGTGTGTGTGTGTGTGTGTGTGTGTGTGTGTGTGTGTGTGTGTGTGTGTGTGTGTGTGTGTGTGCGCCTGCCTGCCTGCCTGCCTGCCTGCCTGCCTGCCTAGTGTGTGTATTGTTGCCTGATGTGCAGCAGTCGTAGATCAGGCGTTTGCCGTGAGCTGTGTTCTGTCACATGGTTTTCAGGGTGGGAGTTGATGGTAATCAGTGTGACAGTCTTACCCACATCATTTGCCACAGAGTCAGGAGCACTCGTCTCACGCTCATAAAAGCTTTATTAAAACAGATATTCATGCACCACAGGTGAGGTGTGTGTGTAGTGTGCTCATGTGTAGTGTGTGTGTGTGTCACGGCTGTGTGTCTTTTGTGCGTGTGTGTGTGAAAGATTTATGTGTTTGTGTGTGCGAGAATCTCTTCATCAACCTCCCTCTGCGAAGATTAATGCAAATGTCCAGCCACCCCTGCCGCACAACACCTGTACCAGTGTGTGTGTGTGCGTGTGCATGTGCGTGTGCGTGCGCGTGTGCGTGTGTACGCGTGTGTGTGTGTGTACGCTTGTGCGCGTGTGGGCGTTCATTGTGTGTGTTTACCCTTGTGTCAGTTGGGCCGCATCTGAATTGATGGCAACCAGAAGTTCACCAGCCAATCACGACACCTGTCCTGTCCTGTCGCCAGTGAGTTACCCAATCACAAATCTGCCCTTTTCTTGCCGGCCAATGGAAGGAAGCATCTCCAGAAAAGTTTTTTGGAGTTGTGGAGTACTAGTAGTGTTTAACCGGCAGGTGAACTCTCTCCTCCCTCCTCTCCTCCCTACTGCTTCCATCCGCCCTGCTTGGCTCCTGTATAAAAGATCAAACTGCATATCATATCCCAGGAGCCCATGCTGTGTGTG
>NC_085875.1:29785277-29837777 GCF_034702125.1 Engraulis encrasicolus
GGAGCGAGAGGGAGAGAGCTCTGCTCTGCCCTGCACCAGTGGCTCAAGGCCATCCCATCCCATCACATCACAGGAGAAGAAGTGGTGCTTCAGCACTTCTAAACTATCGCCCGTCCAGCACAAAACTGACCAGCCATATGGCTTTTTAAATGGATGGTGTCTTTGTCTTAGGTTAAGTGTGTCTGTCTGCCCGTTGGCCCCTTATTTCATGCGTTAACTGCTGCTCAACACTAGCCCTAAATCAGAACAAGAGGGGTTACACAAATTGTATGTTAACTGTTTCTGCCTGGCAATTCTGCCCTACAAAGGCAACATGCAGTAACTACGCCAACATTGCAACTGAAAAAAAGGCCTTCAAAGGCTTGCTATTAGGATATTGTAGAAGTACTTTCCATTTGACATAGCAATATCTCTAAATCGAAACACATTTGGACCATTCAGCTTTGTCACAAGATACAGGAAGATCAAAGACCAAATTCAGTATAAGGGTGGTTGACGTTTAAGGGCGTAACTAAAAAAAAATCTGTGGTCTGTGGAATTTCACCTTATTTTTGCCATTTTTGGGAAAATGTGTCCTGCATCAACACATTGCATAGGCATGTCACACCGCAGGAAAATGGAGTCACACCACAGAGAATTCACTGCATTATGGCGTTTTTAATCATTTTGTATACATGGCTGACATCTGAGCTCATGCTAACTTGATAATGATATTGTGTTTAATCTTAATATGTGTTTTCATTCATAAAAAACTTGTTTTCCTCCTATAAGAGCAGTCACACCACAGGACACCATAAAATGAACCTAAGCATTGCGTGACAGAAAGATTGCAATATGAAGACATATTAAGAGGTCAAGAGTCACCTTAAACTTCCACAGCACTCTCCAATAACTGAGGTACTGACTGGTTAGGAGCCAGTCTTTAAGACCCTTGTAGTTGGCCTTGCAGCTGCCCATTCACAAACATTGACATACATGTCACCCCGCAGGACGCAATTTGTGTTACGAAATTGAACTTGTAGTTAATATTACTGTCTTGAGTTTTTTTCACATTCACATATCTTAATATAAAGTTAATATTTATGCAATCATGCCAAATGCTTCATACATTATTCAAAATGTTGTTGGTTAATTTATATATATATTATATTCCAGGTTTCATTAATGTTAGTCACACCGCAGGATATTTGACATATAAACCTTTACATAAATCTTAACAAAAATGTTTCTTCTCATCTAAGACTAAGCTTAATATGAAATACAATGTACCACATATTTCATTGACATTTGTTTTTTAAAGGAAAAATAACAGTTTTGTAGGTTTTTAACCAATGTTACGAAAAAACAAGGCGTCACGTCTCCCACCCATAAACTCAATTTTGACAAAATATGTAGTTACTGCGCTTTGCCTTCGTATTAGGGATGCACATGATCGATTAATTCATTAAATAGTTGATAGCCTTATCAATCGACTTACGATTAATTTATAAGCGGTGTTTTTCCCTCAATCTCAATGTTTCTAAAAAAAAAGACTAAATCAAAAATGTTTAATTAAAAATTGAGATAAAATACCACATTTAAATTAATTCGATTTCAATTCTTTAATCCAAATGTGATTTAAATATTCCCACTATTCACACCCCTCTTCACACACACTCTTCACATGCCCATTTCACCTGGGTCTCTTGTCAGTTGAATTGCCGATTAATTGCGATTAATTTGTTAAAAATCCATTAATGCATTGATCGATTTAAGTCGATTAATCGATTAATCGTTTGCATCCCTACTTCGTATGGCAGAATTACTACCCCACTTAGCCTTACTCAGGCCCTAATGCACAGCATTGGTGTTGAGTGGAGATGGAGGTCCGAGATTTACAGTAAAAATAGAATAAATTAAAATAAAATTAAATTAAAATACATTGTTACCAAATTATGAATATTGTCCCAGTTTCTTGTTGCAATACTTAGTTCGTTCAATGTATAGATACGAAGGCTTGCAAAAACTTAATACAGGCTGTAACACATTCCATCATAAACCCAGTCCTCATGATCAAGTTTTATAAGGCAGTTTACAGATACTAAGATAAAGCTCAATCAATATCATCTTAGTTACAGTTAAGTTGTTGTGCTGAAACAAAGGCAAGATGAGTCATATCTTATGCGTCTCATAGACAGTGATTGGTTCCAGTCGGTTGGCTGTTGCTCCTCACTCCCAATCCCAACAGAGCAATTGGAGGAGCCTAAAAATAGCAGCATGTGGTTAAAACTTCCTGCGATAACGGTGCAAGGAAGTTATCTTTTTTATGGGAAATTAAAGTCAGAGTATGACATTCCTCAGCTTCCTTCTCCATAAATCTCATCTTCTATTCTTCGTAACTGTTACATTTACTGTTGGGCTGTTTTAAATGCACACTTTTAGCTGTGACTGTCATGTAAATCATATGCAAAGTGCAGTCTCTCGCTGTCTCTGTTTAACTCTGCCTGCCTCTCTCTGGCGGTATGTGGTTTGCAAATGTGTGATCGTTTGTGTTCTTGCCATGTATGATTGGTAGACATTTAAATCTCTCTCCCTCCCTCTCTCTTTCTTTCTCTCCCTCCCTCCCTCACCTCTCTCCCCCACCCCTCTCTCTCTTCTTTCTTTCTTTCTTTCTTTCTTTCTTTCTTTCTTTCTTTCTTTCTTTCTTTCTTTCTTTCTTTCTTTCTTTTTCTTTCTTTCTTTTTCTTTCTCTCTCTCTTTCTCTCCTATCTCTCTCTCTCTCTCTCTCTCTCTCTCTTCCATCCACCCCCCCCTCTCTCTCCCTCCCTCTCTCTCCCCCTCTCTCTCTCTCTCTCCCCCTCTCTCCCCCTCCCTCTCTCTCCTCAGGTGTTTGGCAATAAGGTCATCATCCCGTCTCTGGATGGGGCGTTGTTCCAGTGGAACCGTGACAGTGAGAGCGGCGGGGCCGTGGAGGCGGTGCCCTTCAGCGTGGAGTCTCTGCTGGACTCCTCCTACCGCTACGGGGATGACACCGTGTTGGTGGGGGGCAAGTCCCTCACCACCTACGGCCTGGGGGCCTACAGCGGAAAGGTATGCATTGCCATAATACACCTCTCAGCCAATGGCAGTTCACTATACAGTCTATATCTTTGAAATAACCTCCTATCACCTGGGGGCCTATAGTGGAAAGGTATGCATTGCCATAATACTGTATGCCTGTCGGCCAATGGTAGTCTACACATGCATCAGTCCACTATACAGTCTATATCTCAGAAATGACCACCTATCACCTGCTTAATAACTTCATTAAAAAGCTAAGCCTGTTCATGTGGACTCCTTGGCCAGTATGCCCTGTATTTCCCCATATATCATATATTGTATGCGGCTGATTAGGTCCTCTCTTTCTCTCGTGCTGGTTGGGGGCAAGGCGTTCCCCTACGGCTTTGGGGGCTGGCCTACACTGGAATGGTACACACAACAACAGCATACTACAACTCTCTAACGATGAGGGTTGACTGTAGAGTCTGTGTCTTTGAAATAGCATGCTACTTGGCCTGGGGGGCCTACAGTAGAAAGATACACATGACACCGCCACACTGTAGTGCTCAGCCAATGGCAGCTCACCATCTATACCTTTTAAGATTACCACCTGTAAGGCCTTGGGGCATACGCCCGAAACGTACACACGTGACCCCATACTACAACTCTTGGCCTATGGCAGTCCACGATAGAGTCTACTCTCTACCTTTTAAAATAACCTGCAACTTGGCCTGGGGCATTACATGTGATGCCGCTACACTATAGCTCTTGGCCAATACCAGTCGACCGTAGACTGTTCCTTTGAAATAACCAGCTATTTGGCCTGCGGGGCTAAAGCAAAAAGAGTTTTCTTTCATGAAAAAACAAAGCCTAGCCTAGCGTATATGGTCTGTACTGCCTTACAATTTCAGAACGCAGTATAATTCAAAATGGCAAACTGAGAAAAAAGGCTTTAAAGTTTCCTTTCTGGCCACGCAACTGTGTTGGAGGTAAAGTGGTGATGACACTTCCATGTTATACTTTTTATGGTAGAAATTTATGCACACAAGAAAAAAACTTTCTCATTACTTTTTAGCTGAAAAATCATTATACTGCGTTCTGTTGTGGTATTACTGTCTACACCAAAACCACGGTGTCAATGGAGAAGTGCAGTATAATTCGCATTATACTGCGTTCTTGGCTAGTACGACGTAACCTCCTAAAACCAAAAAGCGCAGTATAATCAGTTTTTTGCGTTTTTTCCCGAAACGGGACCAAGTTGGGCCAAAAAAATTTAACACAAGAAAAAGAAGGTATTTTAAAGCCAATTTCCGGTCTAAACCCATTTTCGACCATTTTCAAGATACTGCGTTCTGATATTGTAGGGCAGTGTAGTTCCTCACATATCAGTATTGCGCTGATTATGTTCTCATTTGTAAGTCGTTAAATGTGTTACAAGGGTCTGATAAATGTAATGCAAAGGTATACGCACCACTCTACAGCCCTGAAAGAATGTCTGCCCAGTGCCGACTACAGAACTTTTTGAAAGAACGTGCTGTTTGACTTTTTAAAAGGTCAGCAGTGAAATGTCAGACAGTGTAACTCGCCGCTCAGATTTCATGGCATTTAATAATTCTGACAGCTTTGGGTTGTGGTATAATTTTTTTTTCTGTGTCTTGACAAAGAAATGTACCAAAAGCATGTTGGAAGTAGCCTGGAAACTCCCATACTCCCTTTAGTTCTATACAATCGTTCCGATCTGAAAGACAATAATCTCACTTGTCATTAGGTTTGGTGGTAACCAGGCGATGTTGGAAGTGGACTGCACATTGCTTTTTTTTTGCACACAAAATCCAATATCCTACTTCGGATCATTTTATTGGCTGTTTTTTTAGTGTTTCTGGCGACCCATGTGTTGCACCTGTCTAAGAAGATGATGTCCGTAACCGCTGTGTGTGTGTGTGTGTCGTGTGTGTGTGTGTGTCGTGTGTGTCGTGTGTGTGTCGTGTGTGTGTCGTGTGTGTGTGTGTGTGTGTGTGTGTGTGTGTGTGTGTGTGTGTGTGTGTGTGTGTGTGTGTGTGTGTGTGTGTGTGTGTGTGTGTGTGTGTGTGTGTCTGTGTGTGTCGTGTGTTGTGCGTGCATGTGTGCGTGCATGCGTGCGTGTGTATGTGGTTTCCTCTGCTCCTCAGCTGCAGTATATCTGCTCTGCGGTGGGCTGTAGTCGCTGGGGAGGGGAAGAGGCGGAGCCAGAGGACGTGCTGCTGCTCCAGAGGACCCAGAAGACAGTCAGGGCCGTCCGGCCACGCAGCGGCATCGAGAAGTACGACTACACTGTGGCTGTGTCTGTCTGTCTGTGTGTCTCTGTCTGTGTGCCTCTGTCTGTGTGCCTCTGTCTGTGTGCCTCTGTCTGTCTGTCTGTCTGTCTGTCTGTGTGTGTCTGTGTGTGTGCGTCTGTGTGTGTGCGTCTGTGTGTGTGCGTCTGTCTGTCTGTGCGTCTGTCTGTCTCTGTCTGTGTGTCTCTGTCTGTGTGTCTCTGTCTCTGTGTGTGTGTTTCTGTGTGTGTGCGTCTGTCTGACTGACTGTCTGACTGTCTGTCTGTATTTGGGAGTCAGTACTGTGAATCTGTCTTCATTTGTGAGCACGTGTGTGTGAGCCTGAACATGTGTCATGTGAACATGGACATCTGTCTTCATTTGTGCAGTGTGTGCACTGCTGTGTCTATGTTTGTCTGTATATTTGGATGTTGAAAAAATAGTGTCTCTGAAAGGGAGAGACAGATGTAGCACCACCTTACACATTAAGAAATCAATCCAATGAATCAGTCAATGAAAACAAATTAATATTAAAATGAATTCTGCTTTTTGTTTATACAAATGATGATAATATATGCTTAAGCCTGTTTAATTATGTATAAGCCTTCCCTTTCTAATTTATGTATCTGCAATCCTTTCTCCTGCCCTTCCCTCCCCTCTCCCCTCTCCGCTCTACCTGCCGTCTCAGGTGGAACTTCAGTGTGGGCACGTTCGAGCTGAAGTTCCTTCCAGAGACCCAGTCGGGCATGAACTTCTTGGAGGCGGAGCCACCGGTGGGGGAGACGCTGAGGAACAAGCGGGTGCTGATCGACGAGGGCGAGGCCCACGGCCACGGCCACGGCACCACGGAGCCCCTGGACCTGGTCATCAAGGTGTCCGTGCCCGACTGGAAGGTCATGGCCTTCAGCACCAAGCTGGGTGGACAGCTCATCTGGGAACACCAGGTAAGGCAGCCAATTACTGTCATTGTGGCGATGGGAATTGTTGGCAAATGCACTGTTACAAAAATCGATGGCCACTATTCGAATATTTTATAAATACCATTCGAATAATATTCTCCCTGGCTGTAAACAGTGTGTGTGGGACTTTCTGACACACCCTTTGTGTTGAAAATGAAAGACGATGTATTCTTATTTGCTGAGCAAAATGTATTTTCTGCTGGACATCCACCCCTGCATGTCCATCCCATACACCATACTGTTGTTGCTGCATCTTCAAAATCTGAGAGAACGCCACTTCAGCTGGAGTAGAGGGTACGCTGTAATGTTTATTGACAAGATGAAAAAAAATTGCTTACTCTCCCAGAAATGACTCCCCGAATAACCTTGACGTATGAAAGTCACTGTGGCATACTGATGTGACTTTATTTGGCCCTTCCCGGCCCTGCTGTGGCCTAGCCGTGGGGCACTCGTCTGCTGTGCAGCTGACCCGGGTTCGATTCCCGGGCCGGGTCGCTTGCTGACCCCTCAACGTCTCTCTCCCCCTTTGCTTCCTGTTCATCTCTCATACTGTCCTGTCATCAATAAAGTCGAAAACGACCAACAGAAAAAGATACTTCAAGTAGAATGGAGGAGGTGGCCTGCACACCTTGAATCTTTGTGTGCAGGTGCAGCTATCTCAATGGAAATTACTTGAAAATTACAGAAGAAGCGCAGCACTGTTACACTGTGTCACATTAAAACCTTGACCATAATTGTAGCAGTGTTGCGCTTCTTCTATAACTTAAAAAAACAAAAAAAAATCCTATGTTACTCTTCCCTCTTAGTTCTGTACCCCGATCGCTGCCGCCTGGCTGGTGGGAGGGGGCAAGGTGACGCCCATCAGCCTGTTTGACGACACGGCGTACAGCAACCACAACCAAGAGGAGAAGGAGGAGGACGAGGACATTATGGAGAAGGAACACGACGACAACGAGAGCAGTGTATATCTGGGTACATATATGTTGTCACTGCATGCATGCATGCATGCATGCACGCACACACACACACACACACACACACACACACACACACACACACACACACACACACACACACACACACACACACACACACACACACACAGGTACAGCCACCGAGCAGTGTATACCTGCGTACACACACACACACACACACACACACACAAGCAGCGTTGTTGAATTTCAGAAATTGAATTGTTGAATTTCAGAAATATAAGTCTGTAATATTTTCCAATGTTGCCCATTTTCAGACCATTCTGAATTCCTAATTTGCTAACCTTCACTCCCTGGAACAGAGAATTCAAGAAGAGAGAATGCACTTCTCATTAACTGTATTGCTTCCGGTCTCTGTTTGTGTCCTGTGTAGGTATGTTTCAGGGCCAGTTGTACCTGCAGTCCTCTGTGATGATCTCTGAGAAGTTCCCCTCCAAAACCAAAGCTCTCGTCCAGAGAGACCTCACTCCCCAGCCCAGGGTCAAATGGAAACCCCTCATAAGTAAGTACACAACATTAGACACACCAAGCCCCCATGACATGGTACATCATTTATACGGTCTTTTTTTAGAAAGTGCGCTCAACTCCCAACTATTTCTATCAATGTCTTCGGGTGCGAGCAAGCAGCAAAGTTCATATTTAGTAACTCACTGTAGTGAGTTAGCATGACCGACAGATGTTTCGGCCTAAGTCGAGACGCTGAAGAAGGCTTAGGCCGAAACATCTGTCTGTCATGCTAACCCACTAGAATAAAATACAAGAATACCAGAGAGCTTTTCTACATAATTTATACACAATTTTTATTGTACTGTGTGTGTATCTCTCTCTCTCAGACTCCCCCTCTCGAACCCCAGTGCTGGTGCCCTCGGAGGAGTTTCAGAAGTGTCTGAATAACGATCGCTTCTCCTACGAGGAGTACAGCAATGGAGCGCTGTCCGTGCTGCAGTATCCCTATGGTAAGAAAGGGAAGTAGATCTTACCTTCTTGAAAAAAAAATCCTCACCAATATGATAGATGAAAAAAATAAAATATTGGATGGATATAAATATTGAGGATGAATTCTCAAGACGTAGGATTTGACTTGCTGGAAGCATTGTCCATCATATACAGTAAATGTATGTATATGTCTCTGTATTATCTCTGTGCGTTTGTCTCTGCGTAGAGTAGAGTAACTTTATTGATCTCTGAGGGGAAATTAAGGTATCCAGTAGCTTGCATAAATACTCATGATGCCCACATGGGCATGTCATATAACACTGGTTAGGGAAGGAAAAAAGGGAGGGACATTTTTTAAAAAGACAAAAAAGTAATAAAATGGCAATTGTGCAAAAACGTATTTTGTGTTAGTTGAGGTATAGACAAGAGGTTAACGTGACCAAGATTGAGTGTGAATGTACTTTTTGTGCTGTCTCCGTTGCAGATAACGGCTACTACCCGTACAGTGCGCGCTGTAATTGATATTTACAGGGATGAATTCTCAAGACATAGGATTTTACTTTCTGGAAGCATTGTCCATCATATCCAGTAAATGTATATGTCTGTATCTCTGTGCGTTTGTCTCTGCTTGAATGTGCTTTTTGTGCTTCTCCGTTGCAGATAATGGGTACTACCCGTACAGCGCGCGCTACCGTGGGCGTCGGGAGGTGGTGGTGTCGGAGCTGGGTCAGCGTGGCGAGGGTGGCGTGGCGGGGGGCGGCCGGCGTAAGGACCCGGGGATGCTGCTCCCCTGGTGGAAGGAGATCCTGGGCACCATCTTCTTCTGCATTGCCGCCACCACCTACATCGTCCGCAAGTTCTTCCACCCCAACCCCCCCACCACCACCGCACGGGTACGGGATGAACATGCACGCACGCACGCATGCACGCACGCACGCGCACACACACGCGCACACACGCACACGCACACACACACACACACAGGCTCTTCCACCCCAACCCCCCCACCACCACCGCACGGGTACGGAGAAACACACACACACACACACACGCACACACACACACACACACACACACACACACGCACACACACACATATTCACATGTTCACATATTCACACGCACACACACACACACACACACACACACACGCACGCTCGTCCACCTCACGCCCACTACCGCTGCACGGGTACGGGATGAACACATGCGCACACACACATAGTGTGCTTCACTTACCCAATCACACACTGTTTTCCTTGGTAACTTTTTTTAGTGCAAAAAGGGAAAAAGTCAAACGGCATCAAGCAACACATTACCATTCCAACCCCATCCTCACACCCCTCCCCCAACTCCGAAAAACACATCCCCAGTCATCCATACGTTGGATCATTGACAAATAATACACACAGTTTTAACAAAGTAGATGCATGCACATATCCCACATCACTCAGGCTAGGCGCAAGACCAAAACATATTGATAATAATAACAAAGAAAATGGAAGTATGCCTACTGAATACACCAACCTATAAGGCTTTTATTGGACTTTTTTGGTGTTATTCTTTGGTTTATTGATGTTTTATTGGTCGAGACTTTCAGCGTGCTGACTTCTATTTTCTTGTTCATGCATGGACACACACCAATAAGAATGCATAAACAAATGCTTCTACACACTGGCATGCAAGTGTGCGCCCACACCACTAAGACTCAAAGACAAATAGCCATACATAATGAATTCTTGTGAGACTGTACACATGTGCTTCATGCGTGCGCATGCAGTGAATTATGTATTAACACTTGCCTGCTCGCACACACACACACACACATCAGCCTGCAGCATCACTACTGAATGACACACTTGAGTTGACACGTCTCTCTTCAATCCCCCTTTGTTCTCTCCTTCTCTCTCTCTCTCTCTCTCTCTCTCTCTCTCTCTCTCTCTCTCTCTCTCTCTCTCTCTCTCTCTCTCTCTCTCTCTCTCTTTTTGTATCTTTCTCTCTTCTCACTTTCTCTCTCGCTCCCTCTTCTCTCGCTTTCCCCTCTCTCTCTTCTCTCTTTGCCACTCACTCACTCACTCATGCACACGGTCTGTCTCTCCTTCATCTCTCGCTTTCTTGCTACTCCTTCTTCTTCCTCTCTTCCTCCTCCCTCTCTTCATCCTCTCCTTCTGTAGCAGAGGAAGGAATCTGAGACTCAGTGTCAGACTGACAGCAAGTTTGATCTGGATGAGCCCGAACCCAAAGAGGTGGTTGTCACGGAGACGCGCCCCAGTGAATACGTATCCAGGTAAGCGAGGAGATCTTGCCATCTGTGTTGCACCAGAATTCCTGGTCACTCTATTTTATTGAGTTATTGGAAGTCAGTGGAACTGTTTCTTGTTTAAAGAGAAAATAAATAAATAAACAAATAAAGGTGATGCTTATGAATAGTGTTGACATGTCACGATCACAGGTTAAAAGACTAGGGTCAATTAGTCGACTTTAGGCGATTAAAATGTTAATTGATTTGAAGAAAAAAACCCGCAATTAATCGCCAACTCAACTGGCGAGAGATCCAGGTGAAATAGTCATGACTAGGCATGTGAAGAGTGGGAACATTTTTATCACCTTTGAATTAATTTAAATGTAATTTAAATTTAGCATTTTTCTTTTTTTTTTTGTTGAAAAATTAGATTTTGTTTTGGGGGGGGGGGGGTGGGCGCTGCTGATCAATTTAATCTTAAGTCGATCGATAAGGTCGTTAAGATGTATTCACAAAGTCTTTGTTCTTTGCCAATAACGACTTGATGTTACCGTAACTGCGGCCGTTGTTTTTGCTTAACACACATCTTTTAAGTCACTTGTACAGACAGTTTAAACATTTAACAACATTTAAACCCTATTCTGAATAAAAATATAAGTAAAGTGGGAGCCCCTTCCCAGTGAATACCTGTATCCTTGTAAGCAGGAGTGCCGCTGTGTTAACGGCCGTAGTAGTGTATTGTATGTAGGTTAAAGCAGCGTCTGGCTGGCATGCTCCTGTATTTATGATAGTTAATAGCCGCTCATGACAGCAGTTAAATCTTTATGGTGATGCACGAGCAACTGGGGAAAACATGGGGACACACCAATGAGGACACACCAATATGCACACACACACACACACACACACACACACACACACACACACACACACACACACACACACACACACACACACACACACACATGCGCGCGCGCGCACACACACACACACACACACACACACACATACACACACTAACACAAACAGTGACACACTCACACTCATGGTCATAGACTTACACACAGTGCACACTAGTTGTAGACATACCCACACACACACACACACATGCACACTTGAGTAATCTTACACATGGGTATACTATACACTTGTAATGCAATTTGTTACAGCCTAATCAAAGCTTATGTAATTCATATTGAAGAACAGGCCCTACAAAATCATTGCCGTATTGATTGTGCTGGCTACACTCTGTCTAAGGAGTTTTGTAGTATTGACGTCCAAGCATTTAAAAAGTGCATGAGAGGGAAATCACATGTGTGTGACCAGAGGGTGGGAGGGAGGGAGAGAGAAGAATAGGGAGAGGGAGACCTAGAGACGGAGGTAGAGGAAAAGTTTGAGAATGCGAGAAGTGAAGGAAGACAGATAGAAGGGGAGGAAAGAGATGGAGAGATGGAGATTGAGTTGGAGGGGAGAGAGAGGGAGAGCCGGAGGGAAGGAAAGAGTTTAAGTATGGGAGAGGTGCAAGAAGATAGAGGGAAGGGGAGAGGGCAAAAATGGATGGAGAAGTATAGATAAAGAGTTGGAGCGGAGAGAGAGAGAGAGGTGGAGGGAGAGAAACAGAGGGAGAGAGAGAGAGGTGGATAGAGAGAAACGGAGGGGGAGAGAGATAAAGGTAGAGGAGTGTGACCTATTCCTGCAGTGGAGCAGCTGCATTCCATAGCCCAGTTTCACACAGTATGCCACATGCATCTGTTCACCGGGATCTCCCCTTACACACACACAGACACACTGCACATACACATTTTGTGCAAACGCACACACAGAAATACACATACTGGACAATAGTGTGCGCACATACACACACTTGTATTGAGGCACGTTTCTGTAAATTCTGGGCAATGTTCCAAGTAATATGAACCTCGCACAGGGAATTGTGGAAAAAAGCAAACGCATCACACACATGCGTGCACAGCTCACATACTGTACACACACACACACACACACACACACACACACACACACACACACACACACACACACACACACACACACACACACACACACACACACACACACACACACACACACACAAACACACGCACACATGCTGGTGGACATACACACATGCGTGTACAGCACACACAAATGTACACATTCACTAGCACACATACCTGTGCACATACACAGTCTCTAGCACACATTTCCACACCAACGAAAGAGCACGCACACATGCACACATCTGCACAAGTACACCCGGTCACTGGGACACTTACTCTCCGAAATCCTCTACGCAATCCTCTACGCAGCTCATCCAGACAGACACACCCCCGCTCAGCCATAGGCAGGTGTAGTAGCTGATGCAAGCTACGAGGCCTGTGTGTGCAGGAGAGGAGGAGTGGCCTATAGTTTTTCATTCAGATGTTCTTGCACACTCTGTTCCCAGCCAGAGAGTAGAGAGGCAGAGAGCACATGTTGGTTCACAACTGTGTGTAAGCTATTTAAAGCGGCCATACACTATACCGGTACCTCTCTGCAGCACCCACTCTGCATTCCTATAGCTCCCTCTTCCGAGACACACAGAGGACTCACACACACATCGAATTGGGAACACGCAAACACTGTCCCAACTACAAGCGTCTGCACGACCGTCACGTTAAACTGTTTATGTCCACATTGCGTCCATACATTTTTACCTTTGTTGACTTTGAAATGGAAACTTAAAGCTCGACAAAAAGAAAGGCTTCAAGTCCGCTTTACATGGTATTTAGTTAGGAGAGCCCAGTTCGACAGAAACGAATGCATGTCTTACACATTTGATGGTGCCGCTTGCAGCAAGGACGCGGTCTAAACTACCACTATATTTAAGGCTGCAGAGCGGAGATCCCATTTCTCATTTTAAGAAAATACAACATGCTTGTGCATCATGGAAGGCTGCCTTAGGGAGATGCATGCTGTGAGGAGACCAGGCATGCCCACTATAAACTGAATTTTAATCTGCTTGATAATTTAATAACTGTGTTTACTCTAACATGCTTTCTGACTAATCGTAATTGCAGGGCTGATAGTATTCAGGCTCCATGCCTGATTTCAGACTTGACAGAGTTTGCAAAAAAAAAAAAACATTGATAATAATTAGCTATTCGGTTATTCTTATCTCAGAAAGTGTTACAGGTTCAAGGTTTTCTTCTACTATCAGGCTTGAATAATGGTCATACACAGGCTACTGTATTAAATGTTTGAACAATGTGTCAAAATAAGCCTACGTTATGTCACTATGCAGTATCTTGTCGTCCTTGTTAGAGCAGGGAAAAAAGTTCAGGCTCAGGATTTTTTTTTCACTATCACCCCTGTAATTGGTTTAACCCTAATAAACCATAAGCCATAATTACATTGTGATTTTTACGTTTGCGATTCTATTACTGAATCACAAAATAGTTCTCACAGGGTGAAGTGTGTGATGTGAAATGTTTTACCAGAGATTACTGAAGAGGTAGAATCGAACATTTTTTTGGTTGTGCTGCAGTGTTGCCGGTCCATGCTGCAGAATTATAGATTTGAAATGCACAAATTATTTATTTGGCCATTGGAGAAAATTGCAATGCTACAACATATCCAAAGCGCATGAGTGTTATTATCGAGAGAGTGGAACTAACTAAGGTGATATTTTATGCGTGTGTTGTTGTTGTTCAGGTACCTGACTGACTTTGAGCCGCTGCAGTGCCTTGGGCGAGGGGGTTTCGGGGTGGTGTTTGAAGCCCGAAACAAAGTGGACGACTGCCACTACGCTATCAAGAGAATCAGGCTGCCCAACAGGTAAAAACATAGGCAGGCGCTTCTTCATGAATATATTATTTTCATATGTGTATTGGTAAATACATTTTTATAGGTGTGTATTGACGTATGATTGTGCGGTACGGTCATAACCTTTTGGGAAAATGCACACACACACAGATAAATATATACGCTGTTTACAGAACGTTGAAATGTCAGGATTAACCTAAAAAAATAGACTTGCTCAAATCAATCCTCATCCTCATCTTCAAGCAGAGGCTCAGTATCTGATACTTCTCACAAATTCACTTTCATCTAATTCACTTTCTCATATTTCACTGAAAGCCAGAACTTTTTCTGAACCCAATTTTTTAATTCTTTATTTATTTTTTTATTTTGTGAGGCCTGTGAGTTAAAAAAAAAAAAAGCACCATCCAGGGAGAGATACCAACGTGTGTGTGTGTGTGTGTGTGTGTGTGTGTGTGTGTGTGTGTGTGTGTGTGTGTGTGTGTGTGTGTGTGTGTGTGTGTGTGTGTGTGTGTGTGTGTGTGTGTGTGTGTGGTTGTGCGTGTGTGTGTGCGCGTGTGTGTGTGTGTGCGTACTATGGTCATCCTCAGGGAGGTGGCTCGTGAGAAGGTGATGCGTGAGGTGAAGGCGCTGGCCAAGCTGGAGCACCCGGGCATCATCCGCTACTTTAACGCCTGGCAGGAGAGCCCCCCACAGGGCTGGCAGGAGGACATGGACACACGCTGGCTCAAAGACGAGAGGTACACACACACACACACACACACACACACACACACACACACACACACACACA
This sequence comes from Engraulis encrasicolus, assembly GCF_034702125.1. NCBI lineage: Eukaryota > Metazoa > Chordata > Actinopteri > Clupeiformes > Engraulidae > Engraulis > Engraulis encrasicolus. The sequence goes on from NC_085875.1 coordinate 29,800,304, forward strand.
CACACACACACACACACACCTTAACACGGGTCAATAGTGGGATTTGTTCATCCTTTTTTTTTTTTGCTCGATTCTGTTTCTAAGTGAAAAAACTCTACTTTTAAGGGATTTTATTATATCAACAAAGACAAAGACGTACTAAATACAGCCAAAGAATTTTTTAAAAGACAAGAAAATCCCATCTGTGAGACAGAAACCAGCTGTCCAGCCCCTTGTGACCCCTTTCTTGACCAGCAGCAATCATGTATTTTTAACGACTTTGCCAGCTGCCCCCCAATCTAGTCCTTCATAGGTTCACCTGAACATGGGAAATTAAGATATTCTCAGTGGCTACGTTTACATGAGACATTTAATTCAGACTTAGCTCACTTCAATTCTGAATAAATGTTAATTCTGTCATGTAAACGCCTCACAACTCGGAGTTAAATGAAAGATCAAAGTTAACTCGACGGAACTATTTAATTCTGAATTATTAATTCGGACTTAAAAACGTTATGTAAACGTAGCCAGTCATAGCTATTCACACAGGCATTTTTCATTCCACCGCTCCAGCTGTGAATTCATAGAGCTTTAATTAAGTGACTGTCGAGTGCTTAATACCGCTCTAACTCACTATGCTGTCGTTACATTAGCGGCCCAGCAACAATGCATCGATTATGTGACGCGCCTACCTGCCCTTAAAATTAATTACCGGTATTTTGATAATCAAGTTATTGATCTGGTTTTTAACCCTATCCAGACTGGGGGGGGGCTAAAAGTGCCCGCACCAACTTTGATGTCGTATAATTCCTTAACGACTTAAGCTATGACTACGAAACTTTGTGACTTTTCCTAACATTTAGTTGGCTACAGTTAGGTACCGAAAGATTAGGTTTATCATTTTTCCTGTTGCCATGGCAACGGTTTTCTGACAGGTATGTCTGACCAAAAATCACTTAACCATATCTATGACGCCATATATTTTCATATTTTTTTGTTATTTCCATTAGCATCAGACAACTTTGTGAGCATTTAAGTGGTCTGAAGCATAAAATCATTAAAATGTAAGTGCATTACCTAAATTTGTTGGAAAATCCATTATGGCGAGATTTTGGACATAATAACATAATGATGTCATAATGACGTCATAATAATAGATAATTACACAAAAATTATGTCATTCATAGATGTCCATATGTAGATCATCTACCCCAAGTTTCGTAGTTATACTGTATTCCGTTCATGAGTTATGAGGGGGGGTCAAAAGAGCCCCCCCCCAGGCCCAGGAATGCCAAAAAAGCCCAGTCTGAATAGGGTTAAAGGTCAGAATTTTGCTCAATGTCAGCTTTGGGGATTGGATTTACACACTTATTTATTACACTGCTGCTATAAGGGGGATTTGTCAGGAGTACAAATGGCAGTTCTCCTCCAGCCACATGCTATGATATCAATCACCAGCCATGCACTGAAGTCTGTAGGGCTCAGCTGTAATTCTTTACCATAACACCATAAGAAGTCCCGTGTGTAATGTTCAACATTGCTGTTCCTGCCAAGGTATCGAGGCACTTTGTGTTTCATGGCTTGTGCTATACGATTACAGTTTGATCTGGTAGTAGTAGCAGTGGCAGCAGTACTCCAAAAACAGCAAAAAGCAAAACCATAGTGAAGTTTGAATTCTGCAGTCATGAAAGCGCGCTGCACTACTACACTATAAGAATTCCTGTGTGTAATGTTCAACATTGCTGTTCCTGCCAAGCTATTGAGGCATTTTGAGCTATGCGTTTCATGACTTTTGCTATAGGATTACAGTTGGAGTACAGTGAAGTTTGAATTCTGCAGTCATGGAAGCACGCTGCACTGCACAGTCTTTATAAGACTCTGCCAGGGCTATAAATTGGACGTGTGCTTCCTTACATGCTGTTGACTTGTGCTATACAATTATAGTTGGAACTAGTAGTAGTAGCAGTGGCAGCAGTCATACTCCAAAAAAAATCGATAGTGAAGTTTGAATTCTGCAGTCATGGAAGCACACTGCACTACACATTCTTATAATAATCTGTCTGCTGATATAAGGAAGCAGAAGTCCCATTTGTAGCCCAGTCATGCTCTTGGTACATCATACTGCTAAACACAGTGCTACTGTCAAGCCTTACAAGCATGGGAGCCACTGTTGCACTCATCGGTGCCTCTGCTTCACAGGCTGCTGCTATTACTGCCAGTTGTTACTAGAGCTGCCTGTGTGTGTGTGTGTGTGTGTGTGTGTGTGTGTGTGTGTGTGTGTGTGTGTGTGTGTGTGTGTGTGTGTGTGTGTGTGTGTGTGTGTGTGTGTGTGTGTGTGTGTGTGTGTGTGTGTGTGTGTGTGTGTGTGTGTGTGTGTGTGTGCGCACAGTAGCAGGGGGCTGAGGCTGCTGCTCGTCTCTTAGCGTACAGCTAAACTGCAGCAGCGGCTCACAGCTGAGACCACATGGGTGTCAGGTGAGGTGCTAAGCAGCAACAGCAACAGCAGCAGCAGCGGCACCAACACAGCTTATTAGTTGGCCCACCTCAGCAGAGACGCCTACCTCCACCTCCTCTCCTCTCCTCCACTCCTCCTCTCCTCTCCTTTCCTCTCCTCTCCTCTCCTCTCTTCAACCTTCTCCTCCTCCTCTACTCTACTCCATCTCCCCTCTTCTCCTCTCCTCTCCTCCTCTGTCCTCTTATCTCTTCTCTTTCACCTTTGCTTTACTGGACCCTCTCCTCTCCTCTCCTCCCCATCTTCCAACTCTCATCACCTCCACCTTCACCTCAACTTGTCCTCCTCTCCTCCTCTTTCTCCTCCTCCTCTTTCTCCTGCTCCTCTTTCTCCTGCTCCTCCCCTCCTCCACCTCCTCCTCCTCCTCCCAGTGCTCCTGTGTGCTGGTAGACGCACCTGCTGTGTGAAGACACCTGTGTACGTGTAGTAAGAACCCTCCCCGAGGGACTTGCTCTCACGTCTGTCTGAGTGGTTTGTTGTGATGAAAAGGTGTCACACATTAGGTGTGTGTGTGTGTGTGTGTGGGAGTCTGTCGGTGTGTGTCTGCCGGTGTGTGTTTCAGTGTCTTTTTTTAAACCCAGCTCCAGTCCAGCTCCAACCCAGCTCCAGTCCCCAGTAGAGGCACTGGGCGAGGGCCACAATTAAGGAGGATGGAGGCACACACAGCTGAAGGCTGGGAAGGGAATGTCTCTTGTCTCTTACTGATTGGTGTCTGTGAAGGGGGACAGCAGAGGGGCTCGGAGATTGGAGATAGGAGATCTGAGGAGCTGTAGAGGGGAGAGAGGAGGTGGTGTCTTGGAGAAGGGAGAGAGGAGGCGGTGTCTAGCTGAGGAGGAGAGAGAGGAGGTGGTGTCTAGCTGAGGAGGAGAGAGAGGAGGTGGTGTCTAGCTGAGGAGGAGAGAGAGAGGTGGTGGTGTCTAGCTGAGGAGGAGAGAGGAGGTGGTGGTGTCTAGCTGAGGAGGAGAGAGGAGGTGTAGAGGTGGAGAGAGGAGGTGGTGTCTAGCTGAGGAGGAGAGAAAGGAGGTGGTGGTGTCTAGCTGAGGAGGAGAGAGAGAGGTGGTGGTGGTGACTTTGGGAGGGGAGAGAGGTGGTGGTGGTGTGTTGGGGAGGGGTGGGGTTGGTTGCTGTGGACAGTTGGGTGTTGCTGGGGAGGATGGACAGGTTTCCTTTTACCTTTAGACAGACAGACAGACAGACAGACAGACAGACAGACAGACAGACGGACAGACAGATACACACACATACAGAGAGACGGACAGACAGACAGACAGACAGACAGACAGACAGACAGACAGACAGACAGACAGACAGACAGACAGACAGACAGACAGACAGACAGACACACACACGCACAAGGCAAGGCAAGGCAAGGCAAGTTTATTTATATAGCGCATTTCATACACAGGTGCAACTCAATGTGCTTCACAAAGTTAACAAATGTAAATGAAAGGAAAACAGGGAAATGAATTAGAGTAAAAAAAAAACATTTCAAACATTAAGATAAAACATAAGGTAAAAATAATAATAAAATAAAAGATAAATAAACACACACACACACACACACACACACACACACACACACACACACACACACACACACACACACACACACACACACACACACACACACACACACACACAGACGGACAGAAAGATACACACACAGCCTCACACAACCACACACACACACAGCCTTTCATTCTCTGACAGACGTTTTACACACACACACACACACACACACACACACACACACACACACACACACACACACACACACACACACACACACACACACACCACCTTTGACACCCCTCACCCCCCCTCCTCACCCTAGACGCCCCTTATTTTCTCTTCTCTCCTCTGCTGTCCTCTTTCCTCCCCAGGAGAGCTGAGCGCCAGGGTTCTCTCTCCACCTGCATCACCACACACACACACACACACACACACACACACACACACACACACACACACACACACACACACACACACACACACACACACACACACACACACACACACACACACACACACACACACACACACACACAGCCATCTGCTCCTGAGCTCCAGCCACTTAAACAGGCAGCAGCCTCTCAGATCAACTCTGCTCAGCTCCTCTCAGCTCAGATCAGCCTCATCCACCTGCATAACAGCAAACACTCCCAGTGCACCCACGGCAAACATTACTACCACACACCATTACACATACACGTGCACGCACGCACGCACGCACGCACACACACACACACACACACACACACACACACACACACACACACACACACTACCTCTCTCGCATACATCTGCACACACACACACACACCCTCCGTCGCATGCATGCACGCACGCACGCACACACACCCCCCCCTCTATCTCATGTACACACACACACACAGTCTCTCTCGCACACACACGCAGTCTGTCGTACGTACACACACACACACACACACACACACACACACACACACACACACACACACACACACACACACACACACACACACACACACACACACACACACACACACACACACACACACACACCCTCTCTCTCTCAAAAGCACAGAAAATCATCCCCTTGGGCTTATCAGAGTGTTAATATGGACATTTCCACCTCTTTAGGCATGGGCATGGCAAGACTTTCATGACGCGTAATAATAAAACTGCTGAGTGCGCTGGAGTTCAGTTTGCCGTTTCTGTGATTCAGGGGCGGGAGGGATACGGCAGAGGAGGGAGATGATGTTGAGGTTTTTTTTTCGGGTTTTTGCCTCACAGGGGAAAATGCAGACAGTGTTTGCTTATGCTTTTTTTTTCAAGGACGAATCTTATGCTTTAGGCCCCGAAGGCTGTCTGCCTTCTCTCTCTCTTTCTCTCCCGCTCTCTCTCTCCCGCTCTCTCTCTCAATATATCTCTCTCTCTTTCTCTGTCTTGCTCTCTCTCTCTCTTTCTTTTTCTTTCTCTCTCTCCCGCTCTCTCTCTAACCATCTCTTTCCAACCATTTCTCTCTCGCACATTCTCTCTCTCTCTCCCTCTCTCCTAGTCTCTACCCAGCAGCACGGTTGGTCCCATGTCCCATGCTCCTCCAGATTTAGTGTTGCATGGGGCAGAGGGGGGACCTGTGCCGCTCCCAGTCTTAATAAAAGCCCCATAAAGGTGTCCACGGAGGACATGAATCTGTCTCCTGCGCACTGCGTACCACCCTCCTCGCCTCCTCGCCTCCTCGCCTGTGCGTAAAGCCCTGCCCATCTCCACCAGCCTCCTCTGTCATTTCCAGGCCCTATTCATTTTCCCATTCGCCGTCCTCTCCTCCCCATAATAACGACAGCTGGAAACTGTATTGGCTGGCTCTGTCGTAGGGGACGATAATGGCTTGTGGTGTTGGGGGGTAGGGGTAGGGGGCTAACACTATCGAAGCCGCCTATCAAATCATATCTTTCTCGGACTTGGTGGCCTGCCACCATGTCGGGGGTGGGGTGGTGGAGGGTTTATACCAGCCGTGGGACCAGCGGTCACACACCAGTGTCGTATATTGTCTCCAGCGGCCACACACCAGTGTCGTATATTGTCTCTGGGTGATGGCACACAGATGCTCTCTTGTTACCGCTCCTGTCATTACAGCAGCATATCATAATCACGCCATCTGACTTGCCTTAGGTAAAGGTGAATGTTAATTGTTTTGGAATAATTGCCATTTGTCAGGGCAAGTAGGGAGTGGGTATGGGGGCCAGGAGGTCGGGCCTGGGGGAGTTGGTTTGTGATTGGTTGATGGCACATTAAATGTATTTTAAGGGCATGACTGCCAGGGTTGCCAGATGAGGCTGATGATTTCCAGACCCCAAAAATGCACAAAACGCGCCTTGAAGCACTAAATCCCACACAATTCTATTGATTTCTATGGCCAAAAATTGGTTGTTGTTTTTTCCCCCAAAAGTCAATTTTTACCAGCAGACGGCCATCCTAATCAGCCCAATTGGATAGAAAACCACCCAATCTGGCAACACTGATGACTGCTTGTTTCTTTTCATGGGTGTCTGTCCAAACATGTTCTGAGCTGTCACTTGTAATTATGTTAATGCCCTTTGTGTTGCTTTTTAGTAATATTGACATTAGTAATTGGATTTCTTGGAGCCGTATGAAATCGTAGTGCACAGCAAAGTCACTAGTGTGCACAGCTAGTGTTGTGCTTGAAACATTATTATTATGGGTCTGCGCCGTTCCATGAATTTTGCATGCGTGAGCGAGTATTTCCACACACATGCACGCACCATAATCATATGTATCATATGCCGCTGCCTTTAATATAATAATTATAGTAAGTGTACATAATGGCTTAACAAATGAAATCCTGTTATTAAACTAAGGCCATTAAAGTTACACAGAATGCATTAGCTGTTGAATCGTATACTAAATCTCTTTCTCTCTCTCCCTCTCTTTCTCTCTCTCCCTCTCTATCTCTCTCTCTCTCTCTCTATCTCTCTCTCTTTCTCTCTTTCTCTCTCTCTTTCTCTCTCTCTCTCTCTCTCTCTCTCTCTCTCTCTCTCTCTCTCTCTCTAATTTAATTAATTTCAAGGGCATCTTTATTAGCATTACTCATGAAAAAGGTGTTACCAAAGCTGACAATAATATGGTATTAAAACGCAAAACAAACAACCAAGTCAATATATAAAGGATGGGGGGGGGGGTGCAGTAGGCAGTAGAAGTACTTCATTGACAATGGAGATTTCCCTTGCTATATAGATAATTCAGTACGTCCATTAAATTCTCTCTCTCTCCCCCCGTTCCCCTCCTCTCTCTCTCTCTCTCTCTCCAGTGTTGCCGACTGGCCCCTGAGTTCCCCTGAACACCCTGAGCACATGCTGGAGCCCGTGTCTGTGAAGGTGCCTGTGTGGAGCTCCTCGGAGCGCTCTGACCCGCTGTGCGTGTGTGTGGAGGGGGGCCCTGGCGGGGACGCCACCAACCACAGCCACAGCCTCAGCCTCAGCCTCAGCCACAGTCTTCTGAATCTGCACGACAAACAGCAGGCCAGAGACAGCCTCATGTCCGAGCACGAGCACACCCACACCAACACGCACGACCCCGAGGCCGAGGACCACGACCTGGATCTGGACCCCGACTGCTCCTTTGAGCTGTGCCCGCCCCGCTCCATCGCCATCCCATGTGGAGTCGGCGGTGGCATTGGTGCCGGAGATTGCACCTCCTCGTCCTTCGACATCGTCTTCGAGGACTCGGGGTGTCACGATAACCGTGAGGAGGACGAGGATCATGAGGAGGACTCTCATAGGAACCGCCCCGGAGTGGTGAACCAGGGGACGTCCACCTCCACCATACCCAGCGATAAAGCGCCGTCCTCCTCCTCTGCCGCCACGTCTGCTGCTGGGTCAGCCAACCAGCAGCTGCAGCAACACTCGCGCGGCTGCCCCGCGTCCACCTCGCCGCCCCGGCCCTCCTCCCTCGCTCTCAGGCCCTCCACACCCCCCTCAGCAGCAGCCTGCCGGCCCCTGGCCACACCAAAGGTTAGTCACACACACACACACACACGAGCGAAATACTCAATTCTGGTGTGTGGGACGGAGCAAATTGATAGTTACCCTTTGAGTTTACGTAGCACGTAATTGCTTTGATCTCATTCAGGACATTATATCTCTGTTTATTATGTCAAGAACTGCAGTTTCCCAAAGAGATTTTCTTCTACCCAAAAAAATAAAATAAAAAAATTCTTCCCTCGGTCAAACCAAGGGGAAACACATTTTGCGTGTCTATTTACTACCACACTTTACTGCAGCCTGCTCCAGCTGATCAGTGACCTATGACCAGCTTCCCATGGTGCAGCTCACAGGTTGTAAAAAGTTGCATAAAATCTGTAGAAAAAAAGTGTTTTGGTAGCCTTTGTTCCTCATGCAGATTAATGTGTGAGCATGAGTCATTTTTTTCTAGAAGCAGTGACTTCCGAGATTGTGAGATTTTTCTAGTGTTCTCTCTGGTGAATTTATTGGTTTGGGTAGTGTTCTTCTGTATACTACTGCTGACACGTAACAATTGCTGTGCTTCAAAAGGGGAACTTGGAGAGGGGGAAAAATCTAGTTTTGTGATGGCAATTTATTTGGTTTGTGTTGAGTAGATATTTGTTTTATTAACTTTTATTTAACCAAAAGGTCATTTGAGAGTGACTCTTCTTCCAGGGAGTCCTGGCCAAGAGGCAGCAAGTTAGAAGTTACAAAAGAAAAAGACAAAGGACAAAACTAGATGAACAACAACATTTGAACAACAAATCATTTCAAAAGTGCTGTAGCTAAGATTGGGATAGCCAGCCTCATTAAATCAGTCTAGCCAGGTGTTCATGCCAACTACTCAATAAACCAGTAAAATGTTATTGATTCCAATTAGCCCAGCTCTTTAGAGGGTTACAGTACACGCACAGAGGTACAATCAAAACTTTAAAAATGCTTTGTCATTCAATATATTTTCATTCTCTTAACTTTCTACATTATCAATGAATACTGATGACCTCAAACGGTGTGCTGAATAAAAAAAAAAACAATTGAAGCAGAAATTGGTACCTGGGTGGTACCTGAGACAAGAGATGAATTTTAGGTTGACAAATCTGGGAAGTACTATGAGATTCAGCTGTCTTTTTGTTTTACTTCTTGATTCTGTGACTTCCAAGCTCAGCTAATATAGATTTGCTTGTCTTGAAGTAGAGGCTGTCTGGCTGGCACTACACTATAAATGATTGTACAGTATTTGCTCCTGAGGCATTTTCCCCTGCCCACTGTGCTGCTGACCTCTTTTGCTGCTCTGCTAACACAACTCTTATTGTGTGTGTGTGTGTGTGTGTGTGTGTGTGTGTGTGTGTGTGTGTGTGTGTGCGTGTGTGCGTGTGTGCGTGTGTGCGCGTGTGCGCGTGTGCGCGTGTGCGCGTGTGCGCGTGTGCGCGTGTGCGCGTGTGCGCGTGTGCGCGTGTGTGCGTGTGTGTGTGTGTGTGCGTGTGCGTGTGCGTGTGCGTGTGCGCGTGTCTTTGTGTGCGTGTGTGTCTTTGTGGGTGTGCTGTTCTTTCTTTGTGTGTGCGTGCATCTGGGTCTTTGCTTCTTTGCGTCTTTGTGTGAGTCTGTGTCTGTGTGTCTGTGTCTGTGTGTGCGTGTCTGTGTGTGTTTGTGCATACTTTTTTGTGTGTGTGTGTCTGCAGGTCTACCTGTACATCCAGATGCAGCTGTGTCGTAAGGAGAACCTGAAGGACTGGATGGGCCAGCGGGGGGCGCCAGAGCTGCGCGAACACAGCGAGTGCCTCAACATCTTCCTGCAGATCGCAGAGGCCGTCGAGTTTCTACACAGCAAGGGCCTCATGCACAGAGACCTCAAGGTAACACACATACACCACATACACATACACATACACATACACATACACATACACATACACATACACACACACACACACACACACACACACACAACACATACACACGGAGGCACACACAAACCTGTAATATAGCATGGGCAGATTTGTCTTCAAAAGTACAGGTACATATTGGTTCACTCAGGATGTTTCACCCAAGTGAATGAAGAGATGGATTACCATCAACAAATTTCTATGAACTTTTGAAGTAAGAAAGTAGATGAAAAACAAACAAAAAGGGGTCGCTTTGGCACAGCACGCTGAGGGGTGGTTTATGCCTCGAGATCAGCGTCCCTGCGTTGTGTTGCAGTGAGTCGCGCAGTTAACGGAGTGAAGCCCCCCCATCACGCAGGTACTCTGGGGCACCACCCCAAAATTGTGTCTCGACGCAGGGAGTGATGCAGACAGCGACGGCGTGAAGGGCGAAAATAGGTCTCTGATTGGTCCTCTCGACCAGCCTGCTCTGTCCTCGAGTCGAGAACAAGCGCTACTTCCTTGTTCTAACCTTCGTCGGTCTACGGACTGTGAGCTCTTCATTAAATAAGTTGCCCGTGCTTTGTCGTTTCATTTATTTACACGAACCAAAGACAACACGTGCGCTTGCAAGTTACGACGCTGAAGTTATTTGGACAGTTGAACAGTGTTTCCGAGGTCGAGGAAACATTCCGCTTCGTCCTCGACAAATGAGCCACTTATTTGTTCCAAAGTACCACGGTGGCTGCCAGTGCGATCAAACATGCACGTGATATAAAGATTTAATTTTCAAGTTTTAAGTTTCATTTTCATTGTCGTCGAGTCTGTGAAGCTAAAAAACAACCGACACGTCTAGGTTACTCTTTGTATTGAAGGCAGTTTGAGCGTGGAATGACATCGCGCAGACCGTGCTTCAAAAAAGGGCATAAACCAAAATGAACTGCATCATGCCTGCGACAAGCTCACTGTGTGGCACCGGCAGGAAGCATAACCCGCCCTTAAGCCCCCCACATTTGGGCTTGCATGCCCACAGGGACCATGGTTTGAGTCCGGACCGGGGTCATTTAACGGCCCTCCCCCATCTCTCTCTCCCAATCATTTCCTGTCTGTTCTCCACTGTCCTGTAATAATAAAGGCCGGAAGGCCCCAAAAAATACTTAAAAAAAGAAAAACAAACAAACTAAAGTGCAATCTTCCTCTATGTGTCCCTGTAGCCGTCCAACATCTTCTTCACCATGGATGACGTGGTGAAGGTGGGCGATTTCGGCCTGGTGACTGCTATGGACCAGGAAGAGGAGGACCAGGAGGAGATGAGCGCCCTCACGCCCATGCCCGTCTACGCCCGCCACACTGGGCAGGTGGGCACCAAGCTCTACATGAGCCCTGAACAGGTACGAGGCACGCCACACGCCACAATTTAGGTGCTCTCCTATGTTCATTTCTATTTTCAGGGCCAATGTTTTGATTCAGTTTTCTGATCTGCCTAACCTTTGCGAGACATGCCATACTCTTATATTTAGGTAGCCTGATTATCATCCACTTTTTTGACTTTTCTGAAGCTCAGACACGATATTTGTATTGCTCCTGGTCTGACTAGAAGCAACGCTGAAGGTGTTGCGTCACTAGGAGGGTGTGGCCTGACTGCAATTTAGGTGCCCTACTATCTTCAATTCCATTTTGAGGGCCAATATTTGTTTTAGTTTTCTGATCTGCCTAACCTTTGCCAGGGCCCACCTGTACTGTTTGTGACAACGCATTGAATTTCATGCTAATGTCTGTCTAGCCAGTAGCCAACCTGTCTGGTTACCACCAGACCTAATCACAAGTGAGATGAGTCTTTCAGATCGGAAAGATTGTGTAGAACTAAAGGCAGTATGGGAGTTCACAGGCTAGTAGCCAACCAGGCTATTGTTATGCTGTAATAATGTAGTGCATTTCAAAAGTTAAAATCAGTATTGTAAAGGGACGTATGCTTTTTGATCCCACCTCTTATAACTCCCTATTTATGCAAGGTTTACTATGTCTATGAGGTTGTTACGAAAAAAAGTCATTGCAACAGACCTGGCAATAACCTTTACCAGAACACAAACACACAGATAACATTGGCTTTTTTTGATTTATGGTTAACATGTCAGGATTGACACCTGTTTCCTTAACCAGATTTGGGCAGTGTTGCCATTGTCTTTCATTGACCTTTGTGTCACTGACTTTTTTCTTCTTCTTCTTTGTTTCCCGCCTCTCTGCTGTCGTTCACTTCTGTAGTTATCAGGCAACTCGTACTCCCACAAGGTGGATATTTACTCTCTGGGCCTGATCCTGTTTGAGCTGCTCTGCCCGTTCCGCACCCAGATGGAGAGAGTCCGGGTAAGATATTTATACTCACTTCACTTCAAAGCATATACTGTACTCACACCCATACGCACATGTGGTCACTCTGCCTCTCACTCTCTCAGTCTCTCTGCCTCTCTGCCTCTCACTCTCTCTCTCTCTCTCTCTCTCTCTCTCTCTCTCTCTCTCTCTCTCTCTCTCTCTCTCTCTCTCTCTCTCTCTCTGCCTTTCACTCTCTCACTCTCTCAGTCTCACTCTCTCTCTCCCTCGCTCTCTCGCTCTCTCTCTCTCTCTCTCTCTCTCTCTCTCTCTGAAAGACACACACATACAGTAAAGTTCAGACAGCATGCCCATGAACCCAACGTCTCTGATTTTCTGTTGATGTTGACAGTGTTGTTTTCTGTGTTTACTGTTTGTTGTAGACTCTGACGGACGTGAGGTCCCTCCAGTTTCCAGCCTCCTTCACCAAGAATAACGTCGAGGAGGTGAGAACGGACTATTTGTTCTCCAGTTGTTCTCCCTGCCTATTCAAGTCTGTATGTATCATGTGTGTATGCTGCCCCCTATGGATGAGATGGGGGGAAAACATCAATAGTTTTATGATCTCAGGCAGACGTTCACATTACATCAGACCAATCTACCAAGTACGGCACAGTGATTTACTGAGTAGACTTTGCTGTGAGAAGCTCCCCAGAGTGCAGTGTAGACACCCATATTAGAGTTTATGGATCATTTCTCTGATAAATTGTGTTCATTGCTAATGGTTACTGAGGTGTCCGGGTGAACACAGGATATGACTGCTTCTAGTACTCTATTACAGACACTTCTCTTGACAGTAGCCTGGCTATGGCGACTTCAAAGCTCTGTGAGCATGTGGTCTGGCCTGCTCGTGGCGTCACCCCATTTCTCAGAGGGAAATGCAAAGGTCATGTCTAGCTCAAGTCCATATGGGGCAGTCGGCAGTGAGCGGTTAGGGCGTCAGACTTGCATCCCAGAGGTTGCCGGTTTGACTCCCGACCCGCCAGGTTGGTGGGGGGAGTAATCAACCAGTGCTCTCCCCCATCCTCCTCCATGACTGAGGTACCCTGAGCATGGTACTGTCCCACCGCACTGCTCCCCATGGGGCGCCACCCCCTTGCACGGGTGAGGCATAAATGCAATTTCGTTGTGTGCAGTGTGCAGTGTTCACTTGTGTGCTGTGGAGTGCTGTGTCACAATGACAATGGGAGTTGGAGTTTCCCAATGGGCTTTCATAATAACTCCATATGTTACTGGTTGAAAATTGCGCCGTCTCAGTTGGTATGGGCGGGCCCAGGCTAGCAGACAGTGCTTTAGTGCAGTGCTTGTGTCCTCTTTGTGTTTGCCCTCAACGCTTTCACCGCTGCTCTACAAATACAAATATGCCAAAGGGTCACACTTTCCCTCCATATCTAAAGATTTGTGAGTGTGGTGATTCATTCTATGTCCCAAGGTGCTGTAGGCATGACATCATGCCCCGTAATCACGAGTGTGATTGGTTATTGGCGTTGAAGCTGTTGTAATGCCATTTTAATGTTTTTGTCATTGTGTGTGTGTTTGTCTCTCAGGAGGAGATGGTGCGCTCCATGCTATCCCCCAACCCTGCGGCGCGTCCCGAGGCTTCTGACATCACCGAGGCGCCCCTCCTGAACGACTTCGAGCTGCCCTGCCGCATACGCCAGCGCTCACGCACCTACAGCGCCTCCTCAGCAGGACGACCCTCACGATCATCACACTCTTAAAGACATGGACATACACACACACACACACACACACACACACACACACACACACACACACACACACACACACACACACACACACACACAGTGCTTCCTTAAAGACACACACACACACACACACACATACACACACACACACATACACACACACAAAAACGCACACACAGACACATGTACACACACCTACACACATGTACATTTCATTGAGCAGCCCTGGTGGCTGCAATCCCTAAGTCGCTTCACCTGTGCGCACATGACCTGATGGAAAACTGACAAACACCTAAAGACATTATCGTACACATGCACACACACTCATAGTACACATACATACACACACACACACACAAAGACTAAGACCCTTCTTCAGACAGACCGCCTTTGATTGCTGTGGCCCCCCTCTTCTCTGGGGGAAGCTGCGGGGTGTGAAGTCCATATTTCTGCCTGCATGAGGAAAGTCAGGAGACATCTCTCTCTCTCCTGTCTGTCTATCTGTCTGACGATCTCTTCATCCCCCTCTCCTCCTCCATTTTTTTTCTTAGCTTTTTAGAAACTCTCACTCAGCAAATTTATGCTGATACAGATGAACGAGGAACCATTTTTTTCTACTTTTCTCTTTCTTCTTACTGTAAATATTTTGACGACGAACACCCACCTAATCCACACACAGACACAAGCACGCATACTACATGCCATATGCTCACAGAAAACACACGTATGACATGTACACACACACACGCCACAGCTGAGCAGACATGCGAGTCTGTCTGTCTGTCTGTGTGAGGTGTGAGATGCCTTGGAACAGACTGAGATGTATAGGCGGAAGAAGGGAGACGATACCCTGTAGACTGGAAGAGGTGAAGACCTTCTCTCCTTCCCATCAGGACCAGTGAGGAGTGTGCTCTCCGTTCAACTTGGATGGGATGTATGACTGTGTGTGTGTGTGTGTGTGTGTGTGTATGAGCAAGTAAATGATTGTATGTGATTGTGTGTGTGAGAGAGGGAGACGTGCGTTCACCAAACGGAGTGTGTGACCGTGAGGACACACCGTAAAGTTGTAGGAACCGGAGTGTTTATTTGTTTTGTTTTCTTTTTCTTCTTAGAAAATGGAGGCAGTGTAGGAGTTAATCACTATGGTGAGAAGTTTTAATGCCTTCAGACAATGTGTATTCAAGTGATCGGTGTGAGATCGAGAGAGTGTGTGTGTGTGAATGATTGAGTGAGTGAGTGCATGATGGACTGCATTTTTGCATTTGTGGACTGTGTGTGTGTGTGTGTGTGCCTGTGTGTGTGTGCCTGTGTGTGTGTGCCTGTGTGTGTGTGCGTGCGCGCTGATGTAGTGGCATTACTTGGGGATCAGGACCGAAGATCACATCAGCTACCAAATATCAAAGCTGCCCTTAAATTGTGAATAACAGAAAGTAATTACTGTACGTTTTTTTTAATAACCTAGAGCATTCTTTCATGAAGGCAGTTGAAATGTTTTTGCAAACTGCGAAAAAAAAAGAAATCTTATTTTCCTGAGATGTGATTTCTTATCAAAAATGTGTTGACGCTCAGATAACCAGATGAAGTGAGAGCGGTTCACGAACGTGACACCTGCAGATCAGGATGAACTGTGTAAATTAGGTGTTAGAGTGTGTGTGTGTCCACAAACTGTGACCAAGAGCCATGTAAGCCCTGGCAGTACAGAGGTGCGTTTCTCGAAAGCATAGTTGTTAGCCAGTTAGCAACTTGGGTTGTTGTCAATGGGAAATTGCATTGCAAACAACAAAGTAGCTAATATAGTTAGCCAATATGGTTTCGAAAAATGCACCCCAGGCCTCCTGTTTACAGCAGTGTAAATCCCTTCAAAACACACTTATTAACTTAATAATAACCATACTACACACTCACTTCAAACCATCTGTGCTACTTGCTCACGGGACAAAGTGCTCACAAAACCTCACCATACAATAGTATCCTAGAGTATCGAACAAAAAAAAGAAGCAAAAAACAATCACAGTATATCACAGTGTCTCCGCATCTCGCTTTTCTTAAAAATATTTACACACTTCTGACAGTTTATTGAATACCCTTCATATCTTTTGCAAAAGATAACAGTTATGGTTGGGTTTTTTGTTTTGTTTTGTTGGGTTTTCCCCTGCCTGGACTTTTTCAGAGACGGGTTCTTTATAGGATGAAAATGTGTAATTGAAGTTCAAAAGTAGTTCAGCTGATCTCTCTCTGTCCACTTTCCAGATCACGCCAAGACCAGTGCAACGTCCTCAATATATCGGCCTCTCCTCTCCTTAAACTTAACACGATTGTTGTGTCCTTTGGGGCTCCGTTCTTCCGGATTTTTCTCCCCCCTCTCCCCTTTTTTTCTCTATTTCCTTGTAAATATGTTTATTTGTTTCTATTTATGTTTGTTGCAGAAATCAATCCTGTGGGGTTGGTGGTTTATAAATATTAAACAAAAAAAATTATATGAATGTGTTTCAGACACTGGAGCGCATTGGAATATTGTGACTTCTGACAAGTCAGGATTTAATAATAAAAACGTTCTATGACATTTGTACATATCGGTGTATGCTGTCTTCCTTTCATTTAGTTAAGTGGAATGCTTTCATTTCTTGCTCTTACACTTAGGCATAAGTCTTGTGACGTTCACGAACAAGACGATTCTTTTGAACAGCTCCCAGAAGTGAACGATGGGAGCCGCTCTTTTTTTTGTTCATTTTTCATTAATTTTAAGCACATGACCTCAACGCGAGTACTTAAATTTGGGAAAAAGCAGGAGAATAATCAGTTGTTGTTTGGACAAAATTACCTAGAGGTGGAGTCAAAATATTACATTCTAAACACTGAATAAATCATTTTAAAAAGGGCCAAAAGAGCTCTTTGACAGGAATGACCCACTAAGATTCGGATCCCGTCAAAGAGCCATAAATGCCGTCTCTATTACACTTACCTTTAAGCTCACAGCAGGACATTTTTTCACTTCTGTATGCATGGTAATTCTAAAGGCAGATCTAGGAAAGACGTCAGAGGATGAACACAGACTCAAGTTAAGGCCAAGTCTGCTTGCTCCACAGTTTTAATTTGAAATGATTGGCTAGCTGAGAGGCTGATCATAGGCTGGAAAAGTGCAGTTTTTGTGCTATTTTGGTATTGGTTACACGTATGCGGATTTTTTGAAAATGTGGATATTTTTTTGTCAATTTTCGTTTGAACATGACGTGGATAAAAATAATTTATAAAAAAAAAAACGTTGCAACAAGTGTGTTTTAACCCCCTAAATGGGATATTTTTCAAACCAAAGTTTTGAAATTTGCATTCTAAAACTTCAAAAACCAGAAGCAATCAAAAAAATATCTGTAAATTACTTCTTAGTCTCAATGCCATAACATTTAAATGGGCGCAGTTATGAACATACAATGATGTTTAGACGAGATTGTCCAAAAACTTAGCCATCGAGTATAATGTGACATCTGAAGTTCTTTTACTCTGCCTTTAAATTTCACATCAATATACAGTGCTTCAACATTTAACAGAGAAGCAGGGTCTGACCACAATATCTTGTGGCAGACAATATGTATAAATTAATGTGGACAGTAATTAGCCCAAGGGCTCACGTATAATTATCCAAATTGGAATATGTTCTATAAAATGGGAACAACAAATTCAAGGCATGTTTAGCCTATGATTTCTACATAAGGACCAGCACAATACTGCCTTCGCCCCTGCCCTGCGTTGAATTTCACAACCAACTTTCAGGTTTTTCCTTTCCACAGATATGAAAATCAAACACTACACCGATGCCATCAGAATCTGACTGATTGTTCAGTAGCTCCGTCCAGTAAAAAGGTAGTACATGTATTTGATAAAGGTTCAGTTGATCTCACAAGCTTAGTGTGAAAGTCAGGCTTCAGGACGACATATCGCACATGGGAGATACAGTAATGTATATTCGGCAGTGCGGAAGAGAGCCACCTACTGGCCACAAATCTTTTTTTTCCTCAAGCAGATAGTTGAGTAGTCAATGTAATGTCAATGTGCCAGGTTTTTTGGTACCCAAGAAGACCAGGTTCATATTTACACCTAGCAACTCTTTTTTTCTACTTTTGTCAAGCACATTGGATGACAACTGAGTACGATAATGTCCTATATGTACCTAGGCCGATGGATGGATGGATGGATTCATTCATTCATTCATTCATTCCTTACTTCATTCATTACTTCATTCATTCATTCATTCATTCATTCATTCATTCATATATTCATTCATCCATTCATCAGGGCCAACTATCCTCCCCTTTGCTACCAATGTTGTCAGAAGTGCGCTGGTTTGCAGTAAGGCCATTTGGAGGTGATCGATGACCCTAGAGCGACGCAACGGTCAGTGAAGCATTGAATATGGGGAACCCTGTAGAGGAATTATGATGGCCATCGTGTGAGGGACACGCCTAGTAGAGTGTGTGAAAGGTATGGTATGGCTCAGCTTCGCGAAGGGGAAAGCAATGGCATGGAGTTGCCATTACATAGAAATGTGTGTGTGTGTGTGTGTGTGTGTGTGTGTGTGTGTGTGTGTGTGTGTGTGTGTGTGTGTGTGTGTGTGTGTTTTCTTACTACCATGCCAACAAGTCTGGCACCCTGAGAACATGTTTGATACTTCAAAGTCCCAGGGTTTGCCAGGGTGTAACCGTGGACTCACAATTATTGTATGCACATGTGATAAATCACTGGAACACTTTTTTTTCTGTGGACACACTTTGTAATTTTTGGTGTGTGTGTGTGTGTGTGTGTGTGTGTGTGTGTGTGTGTGTGTGTGTGTGTGTGTGTGTGTGTGTGTGTGTGTGTGTGTGTGTGTGTGTGTGTGTGTGTGTGTGTGAATATGAGAGAGAGAGAGAGAGAGAGAGAGTGAGAGGGACCTGCCTTGGGCTGAATATATGTAGAGTGAGCTATATATGGCTAATATATGTGTAAGGATGTGTGTAATGTCTTTTGTGTAATGTCGTCTGTATTTATGTGTGTATGTATGCTACTTGACACCTTAATTTCCCCCTGGGATCAATAAATGATACTCTACTCTACTCTACTCTTCTGAATCAGTGTTTGGATCAAAGGGTTGCAGGTTCAAAACCCAATCTAAACAACAGGAAAAATGTGTATCCCTGCTGCAACTGTACACCTTCATTCCTGGCTACGTAGAGTACCCTTGAGCAAGGCAGCGAACCCCACATTGATTCAGGGACTGTAACCAATACCCTGTAATAACTAAGTTGCTTTGGATAAAAGTGTCAGTTAAGTTACTGCATTTGTGGTGTATGATGACACTGCAAACAGGGCAACTCGGGAGTTGTTACATGAAGTACTTCCACATCCTCCCTTGGCGTAGGCTGCTGTATATACACTTTCAAGGTTAGAGGCGATTCTGGGCTCTGTTGAGACCCTAATCATTCACAATAGTGAGAAGATCCGTGTTGCTGCCACTTACTGTACAATCTGTGTAATCCTAGGAGCCCCAGCCAGCCTGCCTGCCTGTGTTCCCTCTATGCATGCTTGTGCATGTTTGTGCTCTGACCAGTGGTATGTTTCAGCCAGGGGCGTAGCAGCAAATGGTGGGCCCTACAATCAGCTACAATGGACCCCCCCCCAGCCATATGTCTACATAAATCACTCACAGTGTGGGCCCCC
This sequence comes from Engraulis encrasicolus, assembly GCF_034702125.1. Lineage (NCBI taxonomy): Eukaryota > Metazoa > Chordata > Actinopteri > Clupeiformes > Engraulidae > Engraulis > Engraulis encrasicolus. The sequence continues at coordinate 29,819,925 of NC_085875.1, forward strand.
TGGTGACTCAGTCACACTTTCCCCCCCTGTGCGACACCCCTTGTGTCAGCTGAAGATTAAAAAGAACCCATTTGCAGTATATAGATGCTGTGTGATTCGAGGAAATGTCAAGATAGAGCTCTTAAGTCTGCCAAATGTAATGCGCGTGCGCACACGCGCACACACACACACGCTCATACACACACACACACACACACACACACACACACACACACACACACACACACACACACCGTCTGAAGATGCACACTGGAGTTGCCTTCCTGTCCTCGTGGAGTCTCATGCTCACGTGTTTGATGGGGTGATTTTGTGTGCTGTGGTGTGCTCTCCTATTGCAAAAACTGAAATTATCATCTTTCATTCATGCACAGACGTACATGTAGCGTACTGAATGCATAGATAGGCCTGTAGGCCTACTGCACAGTCTGTTCACTTGTGTATTTTAACTTTCTATACGCGAGAGGGCGCTGTCAATCCATAAACGATAATGAACTAATAACGCCAATCGACTTCAATTTAGTCTTAACAGCGCTTCAGGATTTATTGTCGTTGATTGCAATAGATGGAAAATAAACAAACTGCATTTATTTGGAGACCAGACAATGTATATAGAAAAAATAATGTGCAGACCCAAGCTATTTCCCAAAATGAATATGGTTGTCAATTATTTTTCTTTTATCAGTTTTTAAATTTACTTTTGTGGGAAGTGTGTCATAAATGAATGTCATGTTCTGTATCAAATACATTTATGATAAATTGAATAACTAAGTTGATCTGCGCATTTCCGAGTCAATCTGTAAACTGAAGACGACGTCATTTCCGGGTGTCAGTATGCGTCGCTCTGCTGCGGCTGGCGGTGGGACCAGTTAAGATGTAAGCTGAGAGGCACAGATTTTCATTCACCGCTAACGCTAACTAACACCTAAATACATACGCTACAAGGTTTCATACACAAGTTTCTGCGTGTGTGCAAAACAAGGAGCCGGTAGCGATAGCCTATTAAGAGCAATCGCCACCGACGGACGGGCAGCCATTTTCGCGAATATGGCTGGGGAGGTTCGGGAGGCCTGTTGGGGCCGTCGCCTGGAGCGAGCTCAGCCCGGGGGCTGTTTATCCCTGTCTCGGACGTTTCTCTCTATCGCTGCCCTGGCAGTCCTGTTACAACTCCCGACCCTCGCCGAAGCGAAAGAATGTGAAAAGCCCTGCATGAATGGAAAGTGCAACGCCGCCACTGGCAACTGCCTGTGCGACCCGGGCTGGGTTGGGGACCAATGCCAACACTGCGGCGGCCGCTTCAGGTAAGACCAAGGAACAGACGGTGACAGGTAGAGTGAACAGAAGAAAAGGCTACCGATTTATATGTTGGTTGGTAGGTAGCGTAGCTTGTCGTGGCATGCATGTGTGATGTCTGTCTGCAGTGTGTGTATGATAAGAAACTCGCCTGGGTTCCCCATGCCTGTGTGCAAAAAGCTTTGTAGGTGATGGAGGCTTAGCCTTGTCACCCTATTTAGACCGCTCGCCATTAGCACCATGCAGACAATGCCTGTAACGGTGATCCTTGTTTTTGTTCAGCGCTGGTAGTGGCAGGCTAGTAATTAGGCTAAATTGTCTGAGTTGACGAGCTGGAGAGCTGGACATTGTTCTGTTGTAACAATGTAGCGGCTTGAGGAGGGGTGTCTGTTGCCTTGCTACATTGTGTTCTTTTTCACAATGCGTTTGTTTTGCACTTGCTTGTGGTAGCCTATAAGTCCAAAGAAACGTTTTGCCGTGAAGGCCCTGATCTATTCAGACATGCAGTCTAGAGTTAGCTGTTGTTGTAAAGGGGTAGGCTACACGCTGCTGTTTGATCACTGGTCGAGAGTGGTTTATTGGCATTATAGGCTATATAATAGAGATAACCACTATGGGCGATACCCTCTAAAAACGGTCATAATAGCAGGCCTACACAATAGCTAATTGGCATTGTAAGGACCTTGCCATGTCATAATCAAATCCGATGCACGGATTGCCTAACCTTTGCCCTCAATGTTACTGATAGAGCATAATGTATTTGTTTTGAATCCGTGACAAGCTGCCGGCAGGTCATGCAAAATCAACTCTGCTGGAGCTGAATTTCCTTTATTCTGTGTGCGTGAGACTGAGAGGAAGGAAAAGGGCCATTTAGTTTGAAATGTAAGTGCTTTTTTTGTGGGTCGGTGAAGTTATGTAAAAGCCATGCGAGAAAGCCTTTTGCCAAATTTAACCGTGGCAGAATAAGAAGGGGAGTGAAGTGTCTTTTAATATGACCAGACCAGACAATGGAGGCTTTCATTTGCCACTTTGGTGTCTGTTCTCTGACAAGAGAGTCATGCTTTACTAAACATACTGGAATCTTGCTGAGCCCTCTTGGCAGCTGTGTGTGCAGGGCCAGTTCTAGGCAATTTGGTGCCCTAGGCGAGCACCGATCCTTCCTTTATTGTGGACTTTGACATTGGCATCTGTAAACATGGTGTCATGCATCTGATCGAGCACAGCTGATCTAGTACCATGTATATGTACAGAGTGCCCATTAAATGTAAAGTTTAATGCTTTAGTTTAATATTGTAAATCTGTGGGCCTAGGCGACCGCCTAGTCTGCGTTTGCCTAGCTCCGGCCGTGTGTGTGTGTGTGTGTGTGTGCGCACGCGCGCGTGCTTCATCACGTTAGTACTTCACCATGGTGAAGATAGTGTTACTTTTTTTATCAACCCATGTTTGCAAGTAAATAAATTCATGTAGCAAGATTATACAGTACCCAAAGTCCATTCCATCCATTCAATTTTTTGTGGAAATCCAGCAGTTGGTTGTTGTGTTTCTACTGTCAGTGAGCAGAGGGCTACCTACCTGTTTTTTTGTGTGTGTCGGGAACTAGGATTGGGCACATGGTAGAGCTGGGCGGTTCTGGAAAAAATGCATATCACGGTTTTCTTGATGAAAATTAATATCACGGTTCTCTGCACAATTTTTTTTAATAAGCGGCGATTTTCCCCTACATCTCAATGTTTCTGAAGAAAAGGCTGAAATAAAATTCAAAAATGAGATAAAATCCTGATTTTGAATTAATCTCCATTTCTATTTTAATGACTTTTTTGGGATAAAATCTAAAAAAAACCCTTCTCTCATAAAAAAGTGAACCTTGTGTAGGTGAAACCGTTATCACGTTTTTTTAACAGTATACCGCCCAGCCCAAGCACATAGGTATGAATTGATGTGTATTGTTTACAGTTATTTAGTATTTTTTTGTTTTGTACACATTTCCTTCACACTTTTAATTTGAGATTCTATTGTCTTTCACCCAACCTTAGTTAAATCCAGCTTTTACCCCCCGTGTAGGAGTTTACTGATCTGTCCTTTCAGTCAAGATCGAATGTTTAGTTAAGGGGCTTAAGACTTGTAAGGGGCATCTTCAAATAAGAATTTCTGAAGAACATGAGAGATGACATCTGATTCGGAGCAGCAGTGCAGCATCAGCATTCCATTTCCTCTGAGGTCAATGGTGTTACCATGGATATGGTCTGTTACTGTTGAGAAACATATCTCGCCTTCTCCGATATTACCAGATTTGCGCAAGAACCAACATGGCCCCTGAATGCATATCAGGATGATAAGATCATGCGCGGTTATCACTGCTGCTCTTTTAGTGTTTCCTCCGGAAAGCCCCTTACACAACACCCGCTAACACACACACACACACACTCGTGTGCATACACTCACACGCACGCACATACACACACACACACACACACATGCGCACACACACACACCCTCTCACATATGCGTGAGGGCACACACACACACACACACACACACACACACACACACACACACACACACATACACACACACACGACACGACACACACACACACACACACACACACACACACGACACGCGCACACACCCATGCACACTCACACACACACACACACACACACACAACACATGCACAAACGGTCGCACACCAACTCATACGCACAGGTACAGGCACACCAACCCATTCACACATAAGGCACATGCACGCACACCCACATACTCAAAGGCACACACACCCATGCGTACCCAGGCACACACGGGCACACACACACATGCACAGGCGCGTGCACACATTCACACTCCTCTAACCACCGCAGCCACCTACATCCTTTCCAGTCACCACTGATGTGATGTGGAGCGTCTGTGATGTGGTATCTTGCCAATGCGCGTCACTGTAGCGGAGCCAAACCTTCACAACCCGCCAGACCTCCACTTCCTGCTTGACAGGAAGTCAGCTTGCCAGCCTTCCGGCTCTTCCTCCTGTGCTCTCCGCTCGTCTGTGTCCAGGTAGCAGGTTAGGGCACAGCCTCATGGGAAACATCCGCAACTTATTTATATATCGCTTGGATCAAATAGGAAACCAAAAAATATTACATTCCTCTTCCACATCTCTACCTACCTGTCCAGGTAGAAGCGCATCTGCTGTAGGTTCTCAGCAGGTTCACATCTCGATTGAGAAGGAGGATCGTGCACATCCCTGGTTTAGTGCAGGATTCAAGTTTTAGAGAGTCCACACACTTGAAATCCTATTTTGTGTTTTATTCCATGACAGAGCTGCGTTTCGACCAGAGGTCTTCTTCAGATTCTCTACTTAACAGAAAACATCTCTCCATCAATTCTATATCCGTCTCTCTGTCTCTCTCTCTCTCTGTCTCTCTCTCTCTCTCTCTCTCTGTCTCTCTCTCTCTCTCTCTCTCTCTCTCTCTCTCTCTCTCTCTCTCTCACACACACACACACGGCATACACACACAGGCATACACACTTGGCCGCACACGCAGGCATTCTTTCACTGATTTCATAAGCAGCAACAGATCAATTCATGCAAATCTGATCTCTAGATGTTTACGTTGCCCAGAGCAACATCACAGACACAAGGCCAATGAAACGGTCAGAAGTCAAATACATTTTGCGTCGCGATGAGATCCCTCCTGCATCTCTCTGTCTGGGTGTGTTGTAAGATCAAGGTTGCCTTTTGCAGAACATTATCCTTTTATCTGAATAGTTCATTTGTCAGGCATAATGTGCATAACGTCAATGCCATTACCATAAATAACCCATAGAGTCCTTCTGCACAGCGTCCAGGTGCTGGCGGAGTGCAGTCGAGTATAATCCACTGAAAGGGAGGTCAATCACTAGCCTGACAAGCCAGACTAAATGTGAGATTTCTGTGAATATTTAGTCTGGGCCTGATCGATGAGACATCGGAAGATAGTTGATGAGAACAACCCGTTGTTTTTCAAACTGTGTCTGTGCCTATTGGCCAACGCTTTGTTGTCACTCCCTCAAAACCCTGTCCAAAGATTAAAAAAAAAAAAATCAAATGAAGTCTGCTGCATTGTAATTGGCCAGCCAGTTTCAGGGCCTGGGGTATTGTCCGAGGCTAGACCCACTCGCAGGCAAAAAATAATTTTGGCCACTGGCGGGTGGGGCTAGTTTACTAGGCTAGTAAATCACAGCACACTGGTCTTCTTTGATTTACTGTGAAAGTTTATTTTGGTGGACAGCTGCTTCATCAGAGTCCATTACAATGCATGTTTACTTTAGATGTGCATATATTATGTGCATGTTTACATGTACATGTTTACATGCGTGTTTAGATGTGTTAATGCTTTACTGGTTGAGTTGAATGTGCTGCGTGTTCCCTGCCCTTGACTGTGTGTGTCCTCCGCAGTGGCCCATAAGGATGATGGAGCTCGTGAGGCTCCACTGACTCTGGCAGCCTCCATCTCTATCCTCCTTCATGGCTACAGTGGCAGCTATGCATGGGCCATCACACATCTGGCAACATGTGCCAGATATGCGCAAACACACACACACACACACACACACACACACACACACACACACACACACACACACACACACACACACACACACACACACACACACACACACACACACACACAGCCACTCAGGAACACAAATACACAGACTGACACGTGCACACACAAACTGACAGACAGACAAAAACGTGCGCAAACATACTCACTACCCACACACAGGCTACACTCTACACACACACACACACACAGGCTACACTCTACACACACACACACACACACACACACACACAGGCACACAGGCGCACACACTGGCACCCTGAGCAGTGGCCTGCCCCTGCCTGGTACAGAGGGGGTGAGAGTGGAGTGAGCCCCAACCCTCCGCAGTGCAGTGCAGTGCAGTCCAGTGCAGCACAGTTCAAGTCCCGCCTGATCATATCCTCCTCATCTGTGTTAATGAGCAGCGCTGTGGAGAAAAAAGGAAAACGTTTTGAGACAAAGTGGGCGACTAAATGTTCCCACGCCCCTTTCTCCCGGGAGCTGTAGTCTGGCATTGTGGGATGCTGTGCTGCCTTGCTAAACACTAGTTTTAGACTTGAGGGTGTTTTAGGGTCAAAGATGTGCAAAATGAAATTGTCATTCAGTGTTACAGATGCCTTCTGCTCACTGTAACTGTAAAAAAACATGATTTATAAATTGTTTCAAGTGAATGGATGACAGCCGAGGCTTTCATGAATTCACTGGAAAAAAATAAAAATAAAAAGAGACGTGTTTTTTACAGTTACTGTCAGCAGAAAGTATCTGTTACACTGAAGGACAATTTCATTTTGCACGTCTTTGAGCCTTTATTAATAACCAGCCAGTGCATTGCTGCCCATCCCTAACCCTCACATGGCCTTCACATTTCCCCACATATATCGACTTCCTGATGATGGTGGCTTTGACGAGATTCAACCCTTACAAAACCTTAACGCCAATGAAACGCTATAATTTGCTGCGTTCCGAAGTGTTTTTTTATGGACGACGAGTTTTTTTTGGTGCCATCCTCCGAATGTTGACAATATTCAGCCTTCACGAAACCTCAGAGCAAGCGATGCGCTGCAATTTGTGGCATTCTGAAGTGTTTTTAAAAAAAGTAGATGACTCTTTTGGTGTCCTGTTCTAGATTTCGTGGAAATGTTATGGTGATGGTGGTGTGGATCGAAGCCAAAATAAGCGCATCTGTCACTCCCAGCCCTCAACGCCGCCAAGGCCGGGCTGAGTACAGGACTAAAGCTGCCCACCACCACAGCCAAGGCTGAGGGAGCTGTGGCCTACACTACAAAGCTGGTTCAACTTCAGGAGTAAACCAGGGGTGCGTTTCTCAACAGTGTCGCTGCTAACTAAGTTGGCAACTTACTTGGTTGTAATGCAATTTCCCATTGGCAACTTACTTAGTTGCTAATTGGTTAGCAACGACACTGTCGAGAATCGGGGTCATGGTTAAGTTATCGAGGTAAATCATCTAATAGAAGAGCCTGCTTGTATTAGATGATTTACCTCTTAACTTAACCCGTTTTACTCCTGAACCAGCTTTGCAGTATAGGCCTCCCGTGAGCTGCCCCTGGCGAACACTGGGGAGGGAGAAAGGTCTCCCGACATGGCCACGGCCAGCTATGTTGCCATTAGACACCAAGTTGTGACCGACCACCCATAGCAACCTGCCATCAGCTGCAAAATGATCTGCGTTCAGCATTCATTCTTTAAGGCCTATCTATCTAGCTGCCTATCTGTCAGTCTGTCGGCCTGTCTGTTTGCAGTGATGGATGGCTGTCTTTCTGTCACTCTATGTTTTTGTTTGTTTATGTAGTTTTAAATTCATTTGCAGCTGTTCACTAAACCTAGCCTTAGTCATACTAGGCAGTGCAAAGGGATTTTGAGAATGTGAAAGGAATTCAGTGGTTTTAGCTGGTTAATGTGTAATGTGTGTAGAGTTTCTGTCTGTCTCTGTCTCTCTGTATCTCTCTCTGTCTCTCTCTCTCTTTGTCTCTGTCTCTCTGCCTGTATCTCTCTCTCTCTCTCTCTCTCTCTCTCTCTCTCTCTCTCTCTCTCTCTCTCTCTCTCTCTGTCTCTGTCTGCCAGTATCTCTCTGTTTGTCTCATTCTCTCTGTCTGTCTTTCTCTCTTTGTATCTCTCACTCACTCACTCACACACACACACACACACACACACACACACACACACACACACACACACACACACACACACACACACACACACACACACACACACACACACACACACACACACACACACACACACACACACACTTTCTTGCCTATCTTTCTGTCTGCCCGTTTTCCATAATGGCCCCTTGGTTTGTGGCAGACGGTAAGGAGGCAGTTTGCTCCCCTCTTTAACCAAGTGTGTGTTAGCGCGCGGCTAATGAAAATCCCACTGGTCACTAATGGGCAGTTAGCATACAGACGAGCAGCTTAAAGTACCCCCACAGCCTCATGGGGCCGCCTACCACCTCGCCTGCTGCTGCACTGCTTACTAGCCATGCACACACAGATACACAGATACGCACTCCCATAATAACCCCATCGGCAGACACACACACGGTCTCACTGGCAAACACATGCTACAGACGTGCACTTGCATATCACTCACACACACACACACACACACACACACACACACACACACACACGCACACACACACGCACACACCCTGTACAGACACATTCACGTTGCATATCCTACACACACACACACACCCACACACACACTGTGCACACTCACTCGCTCGCTCACTCACTACTACTACTACACACACACATACGCAGACAGGCCTTTCCACAGCCATGCATTAGTGCGCTGCAGACGGACATCCTGTAGCTGGCAGCAGCAGCAGCAGCAGCGGTACCCGTCCCGCGGGGCTTACATCATCAGCAGCAGCCCGTCAGCACCGCACACTAACCCAGCCCAGACCAGCCAGACTGCTGCTGCTACTGCTGTTACTGATGTTACTGCTACTACTACTGCTGTTACTGCTACTACTGCTACTACTGCTACTACTGCTACTACTGCTACTGCTACTGCTACTGCTACTGCTACTGCTAATGCTTCTGCTGCTGCTACTTCTGCTGCTACTTCTGCTACTGCTACTGCTACTGCTACTGCTGCTATTGCTGTCTGGGTCCTGGGTGATTTGCTGCCACTGGGAAACGCTAGCTGACAAACAAGGCAGCCAAACACCCAGTGCTCCTCTGCGCTGCGCTGAGCACACCCTCAGTGAAAAACACACCACAGACATGCACATCATACACATGGGTGGTTGACGTTTAAGGGCGTAACGCAAAAAAAAAAAAAAGTTTTTCAAATTCCTGGAAAAAAAGATGGATAAAAAATGGGAAAAAAATAGAAAAAATAAAACAATTAGTGGTCTGTGGAATTTCACCTTATTTTTGCCATTTTTGGGAAAATGTGTCCTGCATCAACACATAGCATAGGCATGTCACACCGCAGGAAAATGGAGTCACACCACAGGGAATTCACTGCATTATGGCCATTTTAATCCTTTTGTATACATGACTGACATATGAGCTCATGCTAACTTGATAATGATATTGTGTTTAATCTTAATATGTGTTTTCAATATAAAAAAACTTTTTTTTCCTCCTATAAGAGCAGTCACACCACAGGACACCATAAAATGAACCTAAGCATTGCGTGACAGAAAGATTGCAATATGAAGACATATTAAGAGGTTAAGAGTCACCTTAAACTTCCACAGCACTCTCCAATAACTGAGGTACTGACTGGTTAGGAGCCAGTCTTTAAGACCCTTGTAGTTGGCCTTGCAGCTGCCCATTCACAAACATTGACATACATGTCACCCCACAGGACGCAATTTGTGTTACGAAATTGAACTTGTAGTTAATATTACTGTCTTGAGTTTTTTCCACATTCACATATCTTAATCTTAAGTTAAGATTTATGCAATCATGCCAAATGCTTCATACATTATTCAAAATGTTGTTGGTTAATTTATATATATATTATTATATATTGTTTCATTAATGTTACAGTCACACCGCAGGAAATTTGACATATAAACCTTTACATAAATCTTAACAAAAATGTTTCTTCTCATCTAAGACTAATATGAAACATAATGTACCACATCTTCTTTCATTGACATTTGTTTTTTAAAGGAAAATAACAGTTTTGTAGGTTTTTAACCAATGTTACGAAAAAACAAGGCGTCACGTCTCCCACCCACATATTGTATGGTTACAATACGTTCACATACTCTATACGCAGACACATAAACATACACACATAAGCACATACATGCACACACACACGCTGACTATGCAGACACATACAACAGTACACTTGCGCACACAAACGCAAACACACTCCTTGGAAATACATACACACACACATTCACACACATTCATACTGACACACAGAGACAAATAGACTTCTGCTCTCTCTTTGCTGAGGTGTATTGCCCTACTGTAGTAGTCAGCAGTTGAGCTTCATTTGGGGCGTGTCTGGGGACAAGGATGGGGACGAGGATGGGGATGGGGATGGGGATGGGACCGTCTGTCTGACTGCCTGGCCTGCGGTGGTCAGCAGCTTTCCTGGGGAAGAGGGGAGACTGCAGTCAGTCCCACTTTTATGCAGTCCCACTTACCAATCCCCACCACCCCCCAGGGCCAGGGCTGCCTCTTCCCTGCTGCCTGCTGCTTGCTCCCCCATATGGAGCTCTGGTACTGTCTGAGTAGGGATGTAAATAATAATCGAAATGTATTGATGCATCGATGTATCGGCCGGCAATTTAATCGAATCGCATCGTATCGTGGGGCATTCTGAAGTATCGAAAATCATCGAATTGCTGGCCCTGTCCAATGCCCTAGCTCCATCACATAATAGAAGTGAAAAAGTAATGGGAAAAAATTAAATCGAATCGAATCATATCTTATCCTGGGGAATTCTTAAGTATCGTAAATAATCGAATCCCTGCTTTAAGAAATGGATAACGTATCGTATGTCATGGAGGCTGTGATTTACACCCCTAATTCTGAATATGCTGCTGCTGCTGCTCCTGCTGCTGGATAAGCGGCATCACTAATAGGCTTCTCTTCCTGTTTATATTCATGGCTGCATGGGGAAGTGAAGTGAAGGACTTGCTTGGTATGGCTGCCTGCTAATTGTACTTTATTTTTAACGGCGATAGGGGAACGGGGTGGCTTCGAGATGTTCTTAACCCCTACCCAGTTTTGTGGATTCCCAAGTACCCCTGAGCCCCACCTACTTTTTCCGTATTTATGTTTTAGCTAGCCCCAACTTAAAAAGAAGAGTTAGTTTGTCTTTTTTTTTTGTTTCGATGTACCCCTAAGCCACACTGTTTTTCATCATTCAATTTAGCTAGGCCCAACTTGAACGAGGAGCTAGACTAGTTTTTGTCTGGCGGCGATTGAATAAATGCATGAGTAAATGAATAAATAAGGGCATGAATGTCAATAACCGAATGGCACCGTGTTGAAAGAAGTTAGTCCTGAGGTCCTTAGACAGACAGACAGGCAGAACGAGACGAGGCCAGAGCAGACGAGGCGAGCCGTGCCGTGCGTCTGGAAAGAGCCGGGCCAATTTGTCAATCTGTCTGCGGGGCCGGTGGCTGCCACTGCGTTTGTCAGCAGTCCACAGTGCAGATTTATCGCTGAGGATATAGGACATTGTTGCTGCTGCTGCTGCTGGCGGCTAGCTGATTGTTCAGGAGATGACAGCGCTTGAGGAGGTGTGTGTGCGTGCGTGCGTGTGTGTGTGTGCGTGTGCGAGCGCGCGCGTGTTTGTGTGTGTGTGACTGCGTGTGTGCGTATGTGTGTGTGTTGGGAGTGGTGAGCTAAGTTCTTTTGGCTGCGTGTTGTGTCTACTGTTCTGGCAATTTGTCCTTAAGGTTTGGAGTGGAGTGAGGAAAGTACTGCTGCCCGTGCATTTGTTTTTGCTCTATGCATGTGTGAGTTGCTGATTTGAATGTGGAGATCAGAAGAGTTGACCGAAACAAATAACAGGCCTTATTTATGAAACATTTTAGTAATCCCATGTTGGAGATGGTCACTTGCCAAATGGTCTTTCAGCAGTTTTAATCCCAGTCAACTGTGCAGCATGTTTAATGAGTTATTGGGCTATTATGGGTTACTATGGAAAATGGGAAAAGTAGCACTTTCTTAACAGCCTAGTCCAGTCTGAGATTCTTCCAGATATTCATCCATGCTCTTTAGGTGAGGTCTTACTGAACATTCCTTAAGCCAAATCCAAGCCCTTACTTGAAGCACACCCCAGGGTCCTGTGTAGCCCACAGGCTGTCAGTAACTTTGTGATTCTTAGCTTTTTAGAGTGTCTAGACTCAGTGTACTGTATCAAGGAGCACACAAAATATTCAATGTGATTCACAGTAGGGGTGTAAATCACAGCCTCCATGACGATACGATTCAGTATCGATATCTTATTATTCGATGCGATATGATTCGATTATTTTTCGATACTTAAGAATTCCTCACGATACGATACGATACGATTCGATTCGATTTTTTTTCACAATTGCTTTTCCACTTCTATTAAGTTATTGGGCAGGGGCCAGCGCTTCGATTTTTTTCGATACTTAGCAATGCCCCACGATACGATGCAATTCGATTCAATCATCAGAATATATTGCGATATATCGATACATTTCGATATTATTTAAACCCCTAATTCACAGTGATATCCCAAGGCATAAGGAGAAGACAGTGTTACAGACTAGTGACTGTTGTAGTGCTATCTCCAACACAGTGGCTGGCCATCAATAGTGCTCTCAGGTGGAGGATTTTAACATTAGGTGGGGAGTTTCATTTCCAGGTGACACGTTTTGGAGGCACTCATAATCATGTCATGTCAATTGCATTGAGTATTACAGTAGAGGCCACTTATTTTGCTCCAATGGTAACACTTTACTTGACTCCGGCGTCGTATGTATGACATGAGTGTCATATCAGTAACGCAGTCATGGACGTGTCATAAACTTTATTTTGCCAATATCGTAAACATTTTAGGATTGTTGTCATTTAAGCGACATCGCTTATAATAAAGACAGCCCAAACAATGTGAACTTTTCAAGACAATATAATAATGTTTATGACATTGACATAATGTTTATGACATGTCAATGACTGAGTCATGACAGTCTTGACACTGTTATGACAGTTATGTCATGCCTATGACACCGCTGGTGTCAAGTAAAGTGTTAAGCCTGTTAAGTGTTAAAGTGTTAAGTGTTAAACCATGGGAATTCCATGACACTGCCTAAGCATTTTGTACTGGAACATCGCAAGGAGTAATCATGATGCAGCCAAGAAAACATGGAACCAAATCACTTGGCTCATTCTCAGCAATTGGACTTCTTGTACCCTGAAGTCCAGTTGTTTTCCACTAAACTCTTTGGATTACGTGGGTATGTTGCCATGAATTTGAATGGTTGATTGGTCGGCTACATTTGTTGTCCCAAGCGTGTAGAAGTCTGCCATGGGGCCCTGCCGTGGCCTAACGGTAGGGCACTGGGTTACTACGCAAGCGATCCGGCCCGGGCCATTTGCCTATCCTTCCCCATCTCTCTCTCCCCACTCGTTTCCTGTCTCTCCTCCACTGTCCTGTCAAAAATAAAGGCACTAAGCCCTTAATATATATATATATATAAAATGAATAGTAAGAAGTCTGCCATGGGCTTGCTTGCTCATGGAGTGGCAGTGGGACAGTGGCAGGCGGAAGTGTCCTAGACTGGCTGCTCTGGCCAGAAGTGACTTTATCGGCGTGAATAAGCACCGCTGGCCTGGGAACTGCTCTCTGGTTATTTTCAACCGAGCGCTGCTTCCCGTTTCCAGCGCTGACTGGCCGACTGGCTGACGCAGGGAGTTCGGACAGGAAACAGAAGGGTCTCACAGGTGGCCTTGCTTCTCAACAGAAGAGAACGCACTGATCTGGGAACAGGAAGTGGACTGGTGGAGTCCACGACTGAGTATTGGATCACCTGATACGTTTGCACTTTTGGAAATAGCACAGCAGGTGATGTGAGAGCATTACAAACCCACTTGTATTGGGGCATCTCTTTAGTTTTTTTTCTGACCATGAGATTCAGTCTTGTGGATTTTGTATTGTAGAATTCTGGGCTGCACGATGGTACTGAGTTGAGTTGAAGACAATGTGCACGTAAGAGTGCAGGACAAAAGTTTGATCTTTTTTATTTTTGAATGGGGAGAGAGAGACGGGGAAGGATCGGCAAATGACTTGTGCCAGAATCAAACCCGGATCGCCTGCGTAGTAACCCAGTGCCCTACTGTTAAGCCATGGCATGGTCAAAAGTTTAATCTTTTGATCCGAAAAGCTTGCACACCGGAAATCCTTTTTTTGTGGTTTCTGTCATGGCACTGAAACCAAAATGAGGTTTTGACCAGGTTCGGTTAGATTCACTTCCCTGAGAAGTGATTTGTTGCCATGAAATAAACCATCAAACCTACTGTGCTGACCTTTTTTGTGTGGTTTGTTGAAAACAATATTAAAGCATTACTCATATGTAGAGTAGTTTATGCATCGTATACAGCTGAAATGCAGTAAGTTGAACTTTGATTAGGAAGAATTTTTGTCCATGACCCTCGTGAGATTCCTTGCTTCCTTAAATGTCTTCCTGTATCACAGAGCCCTGAGAGACTGCCCAGGTGAAAAACCCATATACTTAAAGTGTACTTTTTTTGACCGTACTTAGTACAAAGTGTACTATTTTCGGCGATTTAAAGTGCGTTTCATTGCACTATTAGTGTAGCAAGAATGCAGGAGGGCTGAAAGACAGTGGCGTAAATCCAAACTTGAAGTCCACTACCAAATCTATAAACACACACTCTCGAAATACAACCAAGAAATTTCTAAAGCTAGACAATCTTTTTTCTCTGACATAATTAACAGAAATATTAATAATGCACGTGTCCTGTTTGGCACTGTGGAAAAGCTAGCAAGGCCCCCAAATCAAATGCCCTCTGAGTTCCTCTTGGTCAGCAAATGCAATGAGTTCGCATCCTTTTTCAAAGGAAAGATTGAAAAAATACGTGCAAACATACTCACACATGTGCAACCGACCCAAGATTCAGACCAACTTGCTATGGTGAAGTTAAATCCTAACCTCATGAGAAATTTTCATTTAGTTGATGTGGACATTCTTAATAGAACGGTACAAAGTCTTAGCTCCTCTACATCTGACTTAGATATTTTACCAACAGCCTTCTTCAAATCCATCTTACATCTAATATCACCAGATGTACTTCAGATCATCAACACCTCACTACAAACAGGCATATTCCCAGGCTGTCTGAAAGAAGCAGTTGTGAAACCCTTACTGAAAAAGAAAAAACCTGGATGCACTGGTACTAAACAACTATAGGCCCATATCCAATCTACCATTCATGGGTAAAATAATAGAGAAAATTGTTTTTAACCAATTAACTGCTTTTCTAATGTCTAATAGCTATTTTGATAAGTTTCAATCAGGTTTCCGTGCCTACCACAGCACTGAAACAGCTCTTATTAAAGTTATGAATGACATAAGATTGAATTCTGATGCTGGCAAATTATCCGTCTTGGTTCTACTCGATTTAAGTGCCGCTTTCGATACAGTTAATCATTCTATACTACTACATAGACTGGAACACTGGGTTGGCTTTACAGGCATAGTGATCAACTGGTTAAAATCGTACCTACAACAAAGAAGTTTTTTTGTCGCCATTGGAAGACATACCTCATCACCGATGTCTCTGAATTGTGGGGTCCCCCAGGGCTCCATTCTGGGACCACTACTGTTAAATCTGTATATGTTGCCACTGGGACACATTATCGAGAATAACTCCATAAATTACCATAGCTATGCGGATGATACCCAGCTCTACTTATCTATGTCCCCAAATGACTATACCCCCCTTCAATCACTCTATCATTGCATGGACCAAATTAACAAATGGATGTCTCACAATTTCCTCCAGCTGAACACAGATAAAACTGAAGTAATTATATTTGGGAAAAGAGAGGAGAGACAAAAGATTGCTACTATCCTTGAACATAGGGACTGAAAGCAAGGGAAACAGTTAAAAATATTGGGTCCTCATTGACAGTGACCTAAACTTCAACAGTCACATGAAAGCTATTACTAAGTCTGCATTTTATCACATAAAAAACGTCTCTAAATTTAGGGGCCTGATGTCTAAACATGATCTGGAGAAGCTAATACATGCCTTTATTTCTAGTAAAGTTGATTACTGTAACAGTCTTTTTACTGGCCTCCCCAATAAGACCATTAAACAGCTTCAACTTGTACAAAACGCAGCTGCAAGGGTTCTTACAAAGACAAGGAAGTTCGACCACATTACTCCAATTTTAAGATCGCTGCATTGGCTCCCAGTAAGCTACAGAAATTGATTTTAAGGCTATGCTAACTTGTGTTTAAATCACTAAATGGAATGGGGACCCACATATCTACTGGATATGTTTCAGCTGTATGCACCAACTAGGTCACTAAGGTCAACGGAGAAGAATTTGCTGGTGATTCCAAAAGTCAAAACAAAGTGTGGAGAGGCAGCCTTAGCTTCTATGCTTCAAAGCTTTGGAACCAGCTTCCAGATGACATAAAAAATGCACCCACTATTGATAGCTTTAAATCTAGACTCAAGACAAAGCTGTTCTCAGATGCTTTCCCCTAGCTTAAATTACTTATTCTTATTATTTTTATTTTTATTTTTATTTAATTTGTTTTATTTTATTTTATTATTATTTTTACCTTATGTTTTTATCTTAATGTTTTTTTAAATGCTTTTTGACTTCTAATTCATTTCCTTCTTTCTTCCCTGTTTCCTTTCATTTACATTTGTTAACTTTGTGAAGCACATTGAGTTGCACCTGTGTATGAAATGCGCTATATAAATAAACTTGCCTTGCCTTGCCTTGCCTTGCGCGCTGAAGCACTACTAAAGCAGTACTTCAGCACACTTGCAGCACACTGAGGATGCTAAATTGGCACCGCTTTTGGACAACTTTAAGTGCACTACAAGCATAAGAGTGTGCTTGAGTACACTTCTATAACATTTTATTGTTACTAGAAGTTCAATAAAAGTAGATTAACTTCATGCTTCTTTGGACTACATTGGAACATTTTAAGTCTGTAAAAAGTATATCATATTAAGTATTTTAAATATATAACAGGTATGCTTGAAGTATATTTACAGTACACTCCCAAGTACATGAAATAATATAAGTGTAATACTACAATCCAAGCTGGTCCTCGAAGCTTGTACAGTACACACAGCCACATGTCACAGTAGTGATTAAGTATGCATGCCTAGCACAACTGACATTTACAATCATTGCATTGTTATAGAGATTTCAGATACACATTTCACTTTATTTCAAATTAGTTCCACCTTCCTGCAGTTGATCTCTTGAATTGATCACTAATGGTAACCTTTTATTCTATAATTGAACAACTAGTTCCAAATCACCTCCCACCATGATGACCTGGGAAGTGTGAGCCTATATATACCAGAACATATACATGACCATCATAATGACGGTGGGAACATGGTCATTTTTTGTGTACCACTTTAAAATTTTAAAACTCCTACAATAAACACAGAATATAACAATGAGTAACATTTTCATGCAAACCAAAAATATTCCTTCAGGATAAATGGCTTTCTGTTTGAGAAATTTAGCTCCAAGAAGTGCATTGCATAATGTGACATATATGATGGTGCATGATGGGTAAAGGCACTTTGTGTAAGCACACTTTGAAGATATTTGGGTGAAGCACAATCATGGTGCACTTAGAAAAAGTGTACTAGAAATATGTTAAAGCGATTTACTTTAAAGCGCACTATAGAAAATCACACTTCGAAGACATTTGGGTGAAGTGTAATCATATTGCACTTTAAAAAAGTACAATTGCAATATGTTATTAAAA
>NC_085875.1:29840277-29847777 GCF_034702125.1 Engraulis encrasicolus
ACAGTTGAATCTTATCCCGCCCTGTGTGTGCATATGGTGTTGTTTGTGTGTATGTGATGAGTGAGGTTTATATGTGACCGGGAGAGAGGGGGAGATTGAGAAAGGCCACGTTTTAAAGCAATTGAAAGAACTTCCTGTGTCACTGGTTGTTTACTCCACTTTCCTTATCGCCACGCCAACTCGTGCCTCAAATGATATTTGGCAAAATGGAAGATACTTTTTGATGTCGTTTGGCAATGCTGTACTTCAAGCGTCATGGTAATAAAGCACATTTGAATCACAGACAGAGACTGACGCAGAATGAAGAAGGAGAGTATTTATTTTCGGGATCTGGGTGAGCCAGAAAGTGAACCATCGAGAGCGAGAGCCGGAGGGGCTTATTTTCTTCTGAATGCTGGTGTTGTATCAGAGGGGTCCTCTAGCCTCTGGGCTGTCTCTGTTACTGCCCGATTTATAATTGCATTCTGAGTCTCCCCAACGGTTTCTCACACTTATGCTCTCATCCTCATGCTCTCATCCTCTTTCACTTAGTGTCTCTTGTACACGCACGCACGCACGCACGCACGCACGCACGCACGCACGCACGCACGCACGCACGCACGCACGCACGCACGCACGCACGCACGCACGCACGCACGCACACACACACACACACACACACACACACACACACACACACACACACACACACACACACACGCGTACTAACACACACATATGCACACATGCTGTATATGCAAACACGCATACACACACAACCATAATTGTATAATTCCATAACTGAATTAAAGTTTACAGGGAGGATGTCTTGAGGCGTCTCGGTCACATTTAGACATCAGTACGGCATACTGTCACACACACTCGATGTATTTGTCTTATCACATGTTACCGCCACATGCTCCGCCAAACCATTCATTCTTCTTCAAATCAGCAATTATGGCGCACAGGCACAGCATGGCTGTTATTATGCAAGCCTTTAAAAGCAGCTGCTGAATGTCTGTTGCATAGTTGGAGCTTTGCTCTACTTAAGTTTTGTTTATTATTTGTTTTTGCTTCTTTTGTTTTAACCTCACCTTGCCTTTGATTTGATGTGGTTGACATCAATGAAACATTTTGTAACTTATTATTCCATGGATAACACTCACATGTTTTTTCCTCGGTCAACTCTAAATACGCATTTTATCATTTGATCTCATTCTACTGTGATGAGCTACCTGGTTGGTTCTACCGCTGGGATGATACTGGTCTAAAGTGTAATAAGTGGTGTGTGTGTGGGTGTAAGTGCAGTGGTACTGTACTTGTTAAAGTGTGGTGTGTGATGTCTGGCACAGCTGTGTGGCTGGTGGATTTGCTGGTTGCTGGAGCTAGTGAGGGGGCATTGTGGATCTAGTGAGGGGGCATTGGGGAGCTAGTGAGGGGGCATGAGGAGCTAGTGAGGGGGCATTGGGGAGCTAGTGAGGGGGCATTGGGGAGCTAGTGAGGGGGCATGAGGAGGTAGTGAGGGGGCATTGGGGAGCTAGTGAGGGGGCATTGGGAGGTATAGAGGACATTGGGAGCTAGTGAGGGGGCATGAGGAGTTAGTGAGAGGGCATTGGGAGCTAGTGAGAGGGCATTGGGTAGCTAGTGAGGGGGCATTGGGAGGTATAGAGGACATTGGGAGCTAGTGAGAGGGCATTGGGAGCTAGTGAGAGGGCATTGGGTAGCTAGTGAGGGGGCATTGGGGAGCTAGTGAGTGGGTCATTTGGAGCTGCTGCTGCTGTTGCTGCTGCTACTGAGGGCTGATCATCAGCGCTTTTCTTGCCACCCCTCTCAACCTTTTACTCCCTGTATAGGGCCGTTTGAGAGCTTCCTGTAACTCTCTACATGCACTGATATCTCTACTCTGCCCTTCCATGTTACTTACTGCTGTTTTCTGTCTTTCTTTCTGCCTGCCTGTGCCTACGTTTATGTCTGCTTCCCTGTCCCTCTCTCTCTCGATCTCTTTCTCTTTCTGTGCATCTCTCCCACTCTCCTCTCTCTCTGTCTCTGTCTCTCTCTGTCTCTGTCTCATCCTTTTAAAATTCACCACCAAATTCACCTCAGTATGCCTGTTTTGTACTTCAGGTGACATATCCCCACCCTTCAGTAACCCTACAGGAAGACAAGACTGTCATACTTGCAGCATTTTTATTATTTGCTGTGAATCAGTGTATTTGCACGGCTAGTACATTCTGTGAATTTTCTCTCCCATGCTGTTGAGTTCTTATTCTTAGGCAGAGCTTCAATTCCATTTTGTGCTATGTCACATTCATTCCCATCCTTGTGTAACCTCATAGCCAGAGAGACTGGGCAATACTAACACTATGTTATTTGGTATACAGGGGTGCGTTTCTCCAAAGCGTAGTTGTTAGCCAGTTAGCAACTTGGGTAGTTGCCAATGGGACATTGTATAGCAAACAACAAAGTAATATAGTTAGCAACTATGGTTTCGAGAAATGCACCCCAGCTTTGCTATTCAGTGTTCCACAGGACTAGTGTCTTCTCATGCTGTTTCCTACCTGTCCACTCTGTACCGTGCTTCCAGCAGGAGATATCGGAGCGTCAACTGTTTCTATGCAGAACTGCTTCTATGCAGTCTCTATGGCAACTCCATCCAGGCCCTCAGCTCCTGATGTTGCCTAGTTAGCTGGAGGCCCGCACGCACACGCACACACACACACGCGCACGCACGCGCACACGCACACACACACACACACACACTCTCTCCTGATGTTGCCTACTTAGCTGGACACACACACACACACACACACACACACACAGACACACACACACACACACACACTAAACCCATACACCCTTGTCTTACTGCCCAGTCATCACCCTTAACGCTATAGTACATTGTGGGTCTTTCTTTCTTAATATACAGTACTACTTAAAATCTTTCGTGTTTTCGATCACTATTTTTGACCAAATCTTGTGTGCTGATGATCATACTCTATAATGGGTACATGAACTGATTTTAACTTTTTGAGGCTTGGAATGGCTAACGTAGAGGCATCATAAGTGGCTATTTGGTGCCTAGTTGAATCTATTTTCATTCAAGGCTGTTTGGCTGTGTTGTGTCTTTGTTGCGTTTGGAGGCAGCAATTTCGATGCTCCTGTTTCTGTACCATCTCAGCTGGTCTGTTCAGACGGCTTGCACTAGATTGGTTTGTGTTTGTTCAGATGGCCTTAGACAGGGCTGGACAGGGGGAGAAATTGGGCCCGGGCACATTTGGCTTCAAGGGTCCCCTCCAAATTAGTGGCGTAGAAGTGACTCACCCGTGGGCCCTGCACACGTGGGCCCCTATTTTCAGAAATGCAGAAAAAAACAAACTGTTTTCATTTCTGAAAACAGGGGCCCCTGAGGGTGCAGGGCCCATTGGGAAATGCCTGCTATGCCAAATGGCCAGTCCAGCCCTGCATTTAGATTGTGTTGCTTGTGTTGTGTCTGGCTGCAGTGCTCGGACAGCATGTAGATTGTGTTGTGTCTGCTGAGATGGTAAGAACAATTTGTTGTGTCTGCTCTGGTGGTTTATTGTTTATTTTCATGGTGTCTGGCTACAACGGCTTTGTCCCTGTGCACAGGGCCGGATTAACCCACAGGCTAGATATGGCTGCAGCCTAGGGACACAGGGGGCCCCACCTGCCAGGGGCCCTCTGATTGGACAAAAGTGAAAAATGGCAGATTTGTGAGAAGATGCAATATTGAAAAAGTCATCTGTTGTGTTGAGTACAGTTGGTAGACATTGGTAGATGTCTCTTAATTATGACACTGTCTATGTGAAATTGTCACAAAATTTCCCTTCCGGGGGCCCCCACAGCTACCAGAAGCCTAGGGGCCCCAGGCCATCTTAATCCGGCCCTGCCTGTGCATTATGGGCCACGGAAGGACCTGGTGTCTGGGATGGCGATGTCATTATTTTCACGCCTTGGCCTCCTGTTACTTCTTGTGTCTCTAATGTCACAGTGAGGGCCCAAGGCTATAACTTGCACACACCTTCTCTCTCTCTCTCTCTCGCTCTCTCGCTCTCTCGCTCTCTCGCGCTCTCGCGCTCTGTCACGTTCTATCTCTTTCTCTCTCTCGCTCTATATCTCGCTCTCGCTCCTGCTCTCTCTCTCTCTCTCTCTCTCGCTCTCTCGCTCTCTCGCGCTCTCGCTCTGGTTTCACACTGTTTCTCTGTGGTTTCTCACTGTCTCTCTCTCTCTTTCGCATACACTCTGGGTTTTTTCCCTCCCCTCTCTCCATCACTCTTTCCCCTGTTATGTCTGCTTTCTCTGCCTCAACTCACCGGTTCCCTCTCTTTTTCCCCCTCCTGGTGTTGAACCATAATGTGCTGTAGACCAGAGAGTAGCCTAATGGATTTTAATGAGCTCTATTACACCCATTAGCACCGCAATATGCTGCACATTTGAGAGCTAAAGAGTAAAATGGTGCATGTTGCGTGCATGTGTGAGTGTGCACTACACAGGGAGATGTATGAAACACTATGGATTGTGTTGGAATTTTGTTACCTGTACTGGCCATGAAATGGCCACAGCTGCTTAACTGGCCATAAATGCAAACAAACAACTGTGTATTGTGTTGCGTCTGTCCAGACTGCTTGTAGATTGTGTTTGTTTTTACTTGGACTGTAGAGTTTTGTTTTGTCTGTTCAGATGGGTTGTCTTTATTAGTGTCTACCGTTATGACCTGTTTATGACCTGGCTCTTTTGCCTTATGGGCCAGTGGAGGACCTGCTGTCTGAAATGTGTGCATGAGAGTGTACTCACATTAGATTGAGATGGGGGAACGTAAATGAGAGCCTGAGGTCCTCAGCAGTTTGTCTGTAATGATACTCTCGGCTAACCTGCTTTTTTCCTGCTGTCTCTCTATGGACTGAGTGAGTCATATTAATGATGACACACACACACACACACACACACACACACACACACACACACACACACACACGCACACTGTAATTAATGTGGTTAGTGTACCCTCTGACAAAGTGATGGGAGCCCATAGCACCGGTGGGAGGGGCAGATGTTCTCACGCCTCTCACACACACACACACACACACACACACACACACACACACACACACACACACACACACACACACACACACACACACACACACACACACACACAGTGCATGTGCGCACAGCATTCCATCAATTCAAAACAGCAATGAATGTTGGTCATTTGTCTGATTTGCATTGTGGTGATTTGCATGTCGAGTCTGGAAATCATTTTCAATCATAGCGATGCACATTGAGGCCACGGCTGCGTGCCAAGAGTCAGTACACCGGTACACAGATGTGCAGGTGATGCTGCCTGCCTGCCTGGTTATTGCCACTGAAATGTGATTCTGCCTTGATAACGAAGCAGCACTTCTGTCTCACTTCCGCATCTAAAACATTTGCCCTCTCACTGTCACGCAGAGAGGCAGACACACACACAATCACACACACAAACAGACAGGCATAGACAGACAGACACACACACACAAAACACAGACACAGACATACAGACAGAACACAGACAAAAGCAGACAGTAAGTTGCACACATAGACAGAGAGGCAGACACACACACAATCACACACACAAACAGACGGGCATAGACAAACAGACACACACACACAAAACACAGACACAGACGTACAGACAGAACAAAGACAAAAGCAGACAGTAAGTTGCACACATAGGCAGACAGGCACACACACAGACATGCAGTCACTCACATGCACACACACGAACAGTTGCACACACACATGTGCCACATGTGCAATGTGCAAATTGTGCAAATAGATGCACACTTACATAGGCAAACAGTTGCACACACAGATGGACTAAGTTGCATGCACATGCAAATAGATGCACGCACACAGTACACACAGACACACTTACAGACACACACATAATCACAAACACACATAGACAGACAGTGCACCACCACATTTTCCATAGCTAAGACTAATGACGAAATGAAATGAAATAAAATGAAATGAATGAACAAAGGAAAGTAAGCCAACGGGAGCAAGAGAGAGGGCCTTCTCCAGTCTGCACTGTGCGAGCTGCGTTAGCTAGCTCCATTAGCGGCAACTCTAGTCTGACCTACAAGCCTGAATAACCAGAGTGCCGCTGCTGCCATTCAGACTGATTGCGCTGGGCCTCGTAAAGGTTTATGGCTCTTATCGTGGAGCTCATGTTTTATCACAGAGTGTGATTGTCTTGTGAATCTGTTTGCGCCGAATGTAAATATTTATTTGAAGGACTTGTAGGCAGGGAGAGATTTGAATGTTTGAGCTATCATTTTTCATTTTTCTTTTGGACTTGTTGAGACTCTTGTTTAATATTGCTGGTTGTAGTTTTCTAGGTGTGTGTGTGTGTGCGCGTGTGCGCCACAAGTAAGTGTGTGCGCATGTGTGTCGGTTTGTGAGTGTGCATGCGTGTGTCGGTATGTGTGTGTGTTTAGACTGAGTATTTGAGTGGGCCTTTGCCAGCAGCCCAGTTAAGGACAATGGTGTTTACTGTACTGCTTTGTTATACGGCTGGAGCAACCTTGACCTGACCACAGAAACACAGTGTGCACTGCACAGGGTGGCGGGCTTGTGGCTTGTTGTGTGTGTGTGTGTGCGTGCGTGCGTGAGCACATGCGCTTGTGTGTTGGCTGGTGTACTTTTTTTACATTTTTTTTAATAGAAATTAGCTTTGTGTATCTCAATGTAGTTTACCAACAGCATCTTTGTGAACAATGGTTCAGTAGTTCACTAACATTACACATCAAGTACTATACGGTTCAATAATCATTTCAGTTTCCAGGCTGATGTTCCAGGTTGGTGTACTTGTGGCTTTTCAAGTGTGCGTGCGTGCGTGCGTGCGTGCGTGCGTGCGTGCGTGCGTGCGTGCGTGCGTGCGTGCGTGCGTGCGTGTGCGTGCTTTTGTAAAACATTGTACAGTATGTGTATGTTATGTGCTCATGATGTTTTGCATTTTGTCTTCCAACAGGTTGTCTGGCTCCTCTGGCTATCTGTCTGATGGACCAGGAAACTACAAGTACAAGACCAAATGCACCTGGCTCATAGAGGGACAGTAAGTACACACACACACACACACACACACACACACACACACACACACAGAGTCACAGTCACACACACAGTCACAGTCACACACACAGTCTCTCTCACACAAAGGCAAGGCAAGGCAAACACACACACACATACACACACCTACTACACTCTACGTGCACACACACACACACACACACACACACACACACACACACACACACACACACACACACACACACACACACACACACACACACACACACACACACACACCTACTACGTACACTATGCAGGCACACACACACCTACTACGTACATTATGCACACACACACACACAATCCACCTACATACCTACTCACTCACATACCTACCAGACTACATGCACACACACAGTGTTGGCACAGGGATTGGTTAAATGT
>NC_085875.1:29852777-29855277 GCF_034702125.1 Engraulis encrasicolus
TCAACAATGCGCGGCTTAACTTTCTGAAAAGATGATCAACAATGGCTGGAGAGGACGAAAGTTGTGATGTGTCCGTCCGATATGGGCGAAGCAGCGGCACTTGTTAGCCACCTGAAGGGCAAGATACAGCAGGCTGTTACCTCCTCAGCTACTAACAGGTTAGCAGTTATACGCGTTTTAAAATATTTAGCGGTTCCACTGAAACGTAGCTAATGCCAAAAGGAATACAATCCTAAGACCTGTTTGGTCTTGGTTTAATTTGCCAGATAGGGCACCAAGCGAACCATGCTTTCGGTAAGCCCCGATATTTTTATATTGATAAGCACACCTGCTGCCTGCGAGTGAACTTGTCCAGTGTGCTGAAATATTACATGAAATCCGTACAGTAGTCTATGTGCAGCTGACCGCGAGCCAAACGATTACCAATGTCTGCATGACGCGCCTGTTTTGAAATACGGTATAAACGGCAGCGTGACTAGAGTTTGAAAAAGTCATCTGTGGCATTGTTTTCAAATCGGTCAGATCGTTGTAACACAAAATGAAACTCATACCTAGCATCTCCTTGAGTGGGCGTCAGACTAGAACTATGCCACGAACAGTGCAGTCTCTCTCTTTTTTTTTGCTCCAGCAACGACCACAACAAATGACAACATTATCATTCTTACAGGAGCTTTGGACTGTTGTGCTTAGGCAGGTGTAGTAGGCAGGCCTATCATTTCTTACTTGGGCAGGATGAGCATTTATCAATCTCCATAGAGAGCATGTTGATACAAATGTGTCTTCATGATGATTTCACGACCTAATTTGTTATAGGCTGGCCTAGGCCTATTCATTTTCATTTCTGACTGTACATTAGACAAGCGAATTATACAACATTGGTGAATAATAGCAGAATTAATGTAATACAACATAAAGTATAATGGTTGCTTATAGCTTGTAGTAAAAGATAACCTATAGTATGAATATGTTATTGTTTACATATTTGTAATATAGGCTATGCAAGATACAGTCCCAAGAAAAAGTTTGTACACCCTTTGAAATTTCTTACATTTCTGTCAAAATTTATCATAAAACATGGTCTGATCTTCCCGGAAATCTCAAGAAGGAACAATCAGAGTCTGCTTTAACTAATTCCACACAAACATTTACATGTTATCATATTTTTATTGGCCATAAGGCTATAACATTCACAGGACAGCAAGGCATAAGTAAGTACACCCTTACATTAAATAGGTTTTAACCCTCAGTTAGTTGCAATATCCTCAACCAGACTTGTCCTGTAGTTGCAGATCAGATTAACAAAAATATCTGGATGTATCTTGTCTCCCTCTTCTTTAGAGAACTGCCTCTCGTCAGCAAGGTTTCTGGGATGTCTGGAGTGCATAGCTTTATTGACTTCATGCCATATAATCTCAATTATTTTTAGTCAGAGGGCTTTGACTGGACTATTCCAGAATGTGTATTTCATTGTTATGAAGGCATTCTAATTTAGATTTGCTTCTAAAGTATGGGTTGTTGTCACATTTCAGCACCTATCCTCTTATGTGCTTCAACTGTGTGACAGACTTCCTCACGTTTTTTCTGTAAAATATCACAATAAACTTGAGTTCATTGCTCCACTGATATTAGCAAACTTTCAAAGGCCTGAGGCAGCAAGGTAGCCGCATATAATGATGCTCCCGCCACCATACTCAGAAGTGGAGATGTAACCAAGAATAACTAAAAATGGGGTTCATTCTGCCAATCTAAAATTAATGGGGTTTTCTGTCCAAAAAAAATATTGCTGCACCTTTGAGGTTTGCGAAAAAGCATTTATATGCTTCATAAAATTACTGCAAAATATTCTGTAGACCAACGTTGAAACCAAAGTTGAACTTTTCAGGGGAACACATAGTATCATGTTTGGAGGAGAACTGGAGAACCACACCTTCACCAAAACATCATCTCCACCTTTGAGTATGGTGGCGGGAGAATCATTATATGCGGCTACCTTGGTGCCTCAGGCCCTTGTCAGTTTGCTATTATTAGTGGAACAATGAACTCAGAAGTTCATTGAGATATTTTACAGAAAAAATGTGAGGTAGTCTGTCACACAGTTGAGGCACACAAGAGGATGGGTGCTGAAATGGGACAACAACCCATATTTTAGAGGCAATTGACTTTTGAATTGCTTCGTACAATGAAATACACATTCTGGAATAGCCCAGTCAAAGCTCTGACAAAAAACATTTGAGATGATATGGCATGAAGTCAAGAAAGCTATTCACTCCAGATATCCCAGAAACCTTGCTGCAGAAGGGCAGTTTTCTAAAGAAGAGGGAGTCAAGATACATCCAGATTGTTTTGTTAATCTGATCTGCAACTACAGGAATCATCTGGTTGAGGTTATTGCGACAAACTTAGGGTTAAAACCTATTGAATGCAAGGGTGTACTTACTTATGCCTTTCTGTCCTGTGAATGTTTACATCTTATGGCCAATGAAAATAAGTAAACTTGTAA
>NC_085875.1:29867777-29877777 GCF_034702125.1 Engraulis encrasicolus
TGTTGGAACAAAACACAGAGAATGCACTAGCGTGAAAATAAAGCCCCTTTCTACGATGCTATTCTTTTGATTGGTGCTCCTTTTTCTTGTCCCTTCCCTTCTTCTGAACTCCCTCCAGTCTTTCAGTTCATGTGAATGCATAGTTGATTGAGTTCTGTTTATGTGAGATAAATAATTGTACTAAGTGCTAAGACTGAACATTCTCTCTCTCTCTCTCTCTCTCTCTCTCTCGCTCTCTCTCTCTCTCTCTCTCTCTCTCTCTCTCTCTCTCTCTCTCGCTCTCTCGCTCTCTCGCTCTCTCTCTCTCTCTCTCTCTCTCTCTCTCTCTCGCTCTCTCCCTCTTTCCCTCCCTCCTACAGTGAAGAACGAGTGGAGTATTTTGGAGCCTCGTGGGGCGCTGGTGCAGGGTGGCTATGGCCACAGCAGTGCCTACGACCCCCACACCCACGCCATCTACGTCCACGGAGGATACAAGGCCTTCAGCGCTAACAAATACGGCCTGGCAGGAGACCTCTACCGCTACGACGTGCTCAGGAACATGTGGTGCGTAACCAACGGGGGAAAGGGTTGGCCTATTGTAAACTTCTCAAGCCTGTAAGCACAAAGACTATACAGTATATCTGGGGTGACTAGGCTATTGGGTTAGGCCAGAGGTGGGCAAACTCAGGCCCGGGGGCTACATGCGTCCCACCAAGCCAGATAACTTTTTAAAGTGTCAATCTCACCCAACATTCTTATAATGGCTACTCAATACTTGTGGGTTTAATCAAGGCCCCTGTATTCATCTAAATGTACTTCATTCCATGCAGTAACTATGTCCGTGTATGTTATTTCTTATTATTGACAAACAGTTTTCTAAACCAAATGGTCCTTGAGCCAAAATAATTATGTATAAGGTAAGGTATACAACAGGGTGGATGGCTTGCCCTGATATTCTTTCATTTTGAATATTTTGTGATAAATACAGGGAATGGTTCAGGTTACAATATTTACACTGTTATACTACTGTATATTATTATTATTAGTGTGCTGTTTTGCACACGTGTGTCCCTGTTGCATCTTGTTACTTCAACACCAAAATCAAAATCTGATGAAGTTATTAATGACCTCACAGTTGGCCGTCATTTTACTTCAATACTGACACATAGACCATCTAAATTAATAAATATTCACAATCAATTGGATTAGATCTGAATATGTCAGTATAGCCAACCATATCCAAAAAGGAATGTGGTACTAATTACGAACTGATTAGATGAACAACTTTTTGTATGCCTATTCACAGGAGCATCCTGAAGGACAGCGGATCTTTCCGGTACATGCACTCGGCCGTCATCGCCAGCGGGACCATGCTGGTGTTTGGGGGCAACACGCACAACGACACCAGCATGAGCCACGGGGCCAAGTGCTTCTCCTCCGACTTCATGGCCTACGATCTCGGTGAGTTCCAAATCCACTCCCCAGTGGTTCTCAAAGTGGGGTTCAGGGCCCCCGTTGGGGGGGTAGGTGGTGCTTTGCCAGGAGGGTCCGTGGTCCGAATGGCTACAGCAGTAGGCCCACATTTAAGAAAAACTTCCTACACAAGCCCCACTTTTGAATGAAAATGACTATGTAAATCAACCATGGTAACTGTAACTTTGGGGTGTGGTGATGAGGAGACCCTTGGCAAAGTTTCAACTCTAGTAGGGGTCTCCACAAACCAATAAAGTTGGAGAACCCCTGCTTTACCCACAACAGGGGTTGGAAAAACCCTTTTTTCCGGCCTTGAAAAACAAAAGCGTTCATCAGCAGGACCAGCCCTCGTTTGTTTGTAAGACACTTTGGATAAAAGTGTTAACTGTTAACTAAGTGTTGTGCACCATTTAGATTATGTGATGTGTAAAAAAAAGATTTGTAGTGATTAGCTAATTTGAACAATTAGCATTGGTATGCCACCGTTCCAATATGCACTCTTTGTAATATAGATGATGAAGTAGGGAAAAGTTGTTTTGGCTTGGTGCATTTACAATATTGGTGATCTGCCCTTCGCTACAGCCATGATCACCATACAAAAGACATGGGTTTCAAAATTGCTCAAAAACGGTAGATCACACTGGATATTAGCATCATATAGGTCTATACCACAGGAGATTGTTTGTGGCTGATCTTAAATAGTACATGATGTTTCACTGCTGGCCTGGTCAGGGCTGTGGTCATCATAACCGTCTCTAGGGTGTTTCTATGGCAACTAATGCGGCAGAGACCCCTAGCACTGAGACTCACTGCCTTGCATGCAAACACACAACACAGAGCCGGAGCTCCAGAGCAATAACTTTTTTGGTGCAGAAAATAACATTCAATATCCAAGGGCGATGTAATCAACACAGCACAAGCGATACAGACATATCTTGGTCTAGCTATTTACATCCGCCATAAAGGAAATATGACTGGAATATGACTTGAATATGTTATTTTCCTTGTAGATTATGAAACAGTTATGAGCTGCCATTGCGGGCTTTGCAAAATGTAATGTTTTCTGTTCGAGGCATATTGGAGACACGGCACAACACAGCACAGCAGATACAGAAATATATTGGTCTACACCTCCTCCTGTTATGCAGTAAAGGAAATATGACTTGTATTTATATTATAGATCAGTGAGAATTGGGCCATGATGATTTGCGATTGAGGGCCTTCCAGATATTTCCCTTTACAGACAGACACGACGCTGACAGTGTCTCCAACACAGCACAGCAGATACATAGACATCTTGGTCAAGACATCTTCCCTTTATGAATAAAGAAAATTCAGATGGGCCCGTTGACGGGTCTCTTCACTCTTTGCTGACAACACTCATCTACATCATAACGACATTACCGAGAGACCTTTAGTAGCATATTAAGATTTGGTCATAACAATTCTGTTGACGGTAAGGTTATCACAGAGACTCTGCGGTAAGGGGTTAAGATTAGTGAGAAAGAATTGGGCCATCATGGTTTGCGAATGGGGCCTTCCAGATATTTTCCTTTACAGAGAGTTTCTCCAGCACAGCACAGCAGATGCAGAGATATCTTTTGTCTAGCCATTCACTGTTTACGCAATAGAAGAAATATGAGTTTTATTTTCCATATAGATTGCTATAAGAATGTTGTGATGGAGAGGTTCCCTTGAGTTGTGAATGTTTTTCCTGTTTAAGAGCGGACGCGTTGCAGACAGTCGCCTGCCTCCATACTCCAGACTGCACGCCTCACTGGAACGTTTTAATTTATCGCCACCACCAACTGCCTGCTAATGTCTTCGGCACGCACGCCACTGCCTCAGGGAGGGGGGGGGGGCAAACTGGGGCGTCTCAGCACAACTTCCAGAGCAGGTCCCCGGGTAACACTCTCTCAGATCACTGTTTATACCCAGAACTCACTGGAGCGTAGTCAGCTTGATGAATTAGATTTGTTGCATATTTTACCTCGGAGCAGAATTTTTCTTCCTCCTCTGATCTGGCGTTAACAAGACTTTGATGGAACTCTGAGGAGAGTTTGCTCGTCGTTTACGCTGTTCTTTTTCAAGTTTGCAGAGAAGTGTGGATGTGCTTGCCATTTCTATGCTGATTTTGACCTTCAGATAGAGCATATACAGGGCAAGCAGCAATGTCTGACACAGCGTCTCTCTGGATTAATAAAGTGTTTATGTTGCACACATTATCATACTTAGTTGTCATTCAATGTGCTTGAAGAATACAAAAAAGACTTTTGTTGTGTAAGATGCTCTTTTTGACACGTTTTATTGCACAGAAGTGCTGAAGTGCTTGAATTTTCTCACCTGATTTTGACCTCCAGAGCAGGACATTCAGGCAGGAAGGCAGTTTCTTAGTCAGGGGTGGGGTGATAAGGAAATGGTGTGTGAGATACAGGCTTGACGCTTGCTGATAACTTAATGTTGAGGACTGTGTGTACAAGGATGCTTCATATCTGGCAGCTGATCCGAGTTGACTTCAGTAGAAATGAGTTTTAATTGGGTTAAAAGAAATCCCAACAGCTTGTCACTGTGGCAGATTACTTTATAATCTGTCATTTTCTGAATGCTATGACCAGGGAAATTTTGTGTTTAACATCATATAATATGGAGATCGTTTTCTTTTTAAATACCCACAAATAGTTCCTCATAAACTTATATTATTTATTACATAGACCTACATATTATATGACTGCCATAGCGGGGAGTTAATTTGTTGTTAACACGTTCTTCTTTTGGGTAAAGGCTACAAAGCATTCCAATTAGTAGTCATCGTGTCGGCATAGTCTATAATTAGCCCTTATACTGTAATTATAGCAGTTTGGGTGCACAGTACTCTCCCACACAAATCAACTAAGTGGGAAGAGAGAGCGTATTATTTGTATGCGTGTCTACATACTGTGTACCACAGCCACCCAGAATGCAACAGCCCTATGATCCCACAAGGCAGCCATGGCGACTGGAGTTCCCATGAGAACGCGCTAGGAAGGGCATGCTAGCACTAGAGCTGCTCACTCGGCTCCCTTATTTTCAGAAGGCAATGCAAGGTCACTGATGCGTGAGCGCAAACACACATACACACACACGCGCACGCGCACACGCACACACACACACACACACACACACACACACACAGACACAGACACAGACACAGACACAGACACAGACACAGACACAGACACAGCACGCACGCACGCACGCACGCACGCACGCACACACACACACACACACACACACACACACACACAGCACTTTTTAGTGTGTGAAAGCCCTGAGTGAGCTAATGTACTATGCTAATCTCTGGTGGGTTGCTTGCTCTTGCCTCGGGTGTAGTAGTGTGCCTGGTGGGAACTGTTGAGCCACTGTGCAGCGTTCGCATCCATGCAAACAGATGGTATGAAGAGGAGGAGGAGGAGGAGGTCCCTGGTCAAAAGATGATGTGCTGTTGTATACTGAATACTGATTCATTCAGAGTCTCCCGCTGTTGAGAGGCCAGGGCATGTTATAAGAGTGGGATGGAGGGGATCGTGTGAGGGAAAGGGTTGTTTTAAAGGGCTGATGACAGATTTTTGACGTTTTTTGATGTGATTTTTAGAGGGTTTGCTGACCTTTAAGGAGAGCTTATAAACCTACAGAATAAATATAGTGTATTCGCATTAGAATATACGGGGTTATTAATGAGGAAGGCAATTTCATTCTGCAGTATTCTATTTGAGAAAAACTGAGAACTTGAGTCAATTCACAAGTAGTCCACTCACAATTCAATTTTCTTTTTTATTCATGTATATATTTTAGGGCTTTTTTGCTTTAATTTTTGTCAGGACAGTGGAGGCAGGAAGAGAGACAGGAAATGAGTGGGGAGAGAGAGATGGGGAAGGATCAGCAAATGACCTGAATATTGTGACTAGAATGAGAAAACCAATGGCATCCTGTCTATTGTAGTATATGGCCTAGGCGCAAAGAAAAAAATACAAAATGTTCACTACGTGGTACAAGTCTATGTAGAGAGCAAATCAATGGCCCTGACACCCTACGTAGAGAATGAGTTAACATTTGGGATACTGCCGTGCAGACTACTACTCAAGTGTGCCATAAGCTTAAAAGCCCCACTGACAGTGTTTTCCCCTGAACCTGTCTTGTACGTCGAAGTGTTCTTAGTCCCACATTACAGGTGGTACAATCAAACATCTTCTCTTAGAGTAAGATAACCCAAACTCTGCCCACCCAATGCAAAGGAGAATGCTGAAGTTTGGTCTCGTAAGGAGCTGTTGTCCCCTCCTTCTTCTTGCCTTTCTGTGGCATTTGGTGGCGGCTTGCATGAGATGTGCGCTACCGCCATCTACAGTTCCAAGGGAACTCAATTCATTCTCAACCATAAGACTCCAAAAGTCTCCCACCGAAGGTCTCCTAAAGGGGCATTCGCATGACATCACATGGATCCAGGAAATGCATGGGATTAAATTAATTTACTCTAATAGAAGATGTTTGGTACAATATTGTGAATGTTAAGCGAGAAGACCGTATGGTATCTTGTCTATACGGCCCATGCCCAAAATTCAAATCTAAGCTGTTCACTACTCACGGGCAGTCATGGGTAAGCGGTTAGGGCTTCTGACTTGTAACCCGAAGGTTGCTGGTTCGACTCCCGACTTGCCAGGTTGGTGGGGGCAGTAATTAACCAGTGCTCTGAGAGTAGTAATAATAGTAGGCCTAATAGTAATGGGAACTGTGATGTATGGCATATAGCAGTGGTTCCCAACACGTTTTGCACTGGGACCATTTTATCCTAAACTTTTGGGGACCCCATTTTTTTCACATCCAAAACCATGACAGAGCAAACTGGCTGGCTATAAAAAAAACAGTGGATATTTCTGACAGTATAAGACTACAATAGCTATGGATTGTTAATTAGTGATATTTATTTGTATTTTTTTTATTTCACACCTAGACATTTCAGGGGAGCCCATTGGAATTCCAGGTGACCCCATACCCCAGTGTTGAAACAAAAAACACTGACATATAGCCTAGGCTATTGTGCATGAAGATGAAGAAACAAGCAATGATGCAATGCGCATAAACCCCCCCCCCCCCCCCCATAACAAAAGTGTCGCGACATTTTTAGAGTGCTCCTAAATGTGTATCTGTGCTCCTAAATTTGTATCCGTGCTCCTAATTTTTTTCATTTAGGAGCACCTGTGCTCCTAGTGAAAAAGCTTAATGTACAGCCCTGCTCTCCCCCATCCTCCTCCATGACTGAGGTACCCTGAGCATGGTACATTGTCCAGCCGCACTGCTCCCTTTGGCCGCCATTGAGGGCTGCCCCCTTTGCACGGGTGAGGCATAAATGCAATTTCATTGTGTGCAGTGCTGTGTCACAATGACAAAAGGAGTTGGAGTTTCCCAGTGGGGCTTTCACTTTTTCATCTTTTTCTTTCACTACTTTGTCTAAATCAATGCACCTCACAACCTTTTGTAGAGAATAATTTCACATTTCGGAGTCCTCTACACCACACTGCTCAAGCGAGTCATATAAGCATAAAAGCCCTACTGACTATGTTTTTCCACGCCAGGGAAGCATACAGATATGATTATCCTTCTGAGTGGTCTTCCACACAGCCTGGTGGTCCCTGATTTCCTTTGACTCTGTTTGCGAGCAGAACACCCAGGCGTGGTGTGCTCTGATGAAGTCACTTAGTCTTTTAACCCTCTGTTCAATTGTATTAACTTTTTTGTTTGGTCTTGGTGCTTGGTTCGTTCTCTGCTGACAAGGAAAAGAAAGCAGTTTGAAAGCATGCGAGGAAACTGGTGTGTGTGTGTGTGTGTGTGTGTGTGTGTGTGTGTGTGTGTGTGTGTGTGTGTGTGTGTGTGTGTGTGTGTGTGTGTGTGTGTGTGTGTGTGTGTGTGTGTGTGTGTGTGTGTGTGTGTGTGTGTGTGTGTGTGTGTGTGTGTGTGTGTGTGTGTGTGTGTGTGTGTGTGTGTGTGTGTGTGTGTGTGTGTGTGTGTGTGTGTGTCCGTAACGCAGCACAAATGCAATTAGGTTCTCAATTAAATCAGTTGTCTTATGTTAGGCGTGGACAACTGTGCTACAGACGCTCCCACTTAATCGAATCGGAGCAAAAAAAAGAGATTTAAGTTTCCCTTTTAACAGCAATGAGTTGGAGATGACAGCAGTCAAGTGTTGTTGATGATGACACGGACGCCCGCCGCTGCAATCTTCAGCAAAGCGAGCGTAGCGGGCGGCTTCTGCCTTCTTCTCGCCTACTTCTAGAGAAACTGTCTCCCCCTTTTTCGCTATCAGTCAAGTCTCCTCAGAGTCGGCGCCATAATAGATTCCTGCGGCCCCTAAAGCTTATCGCTAATTAGCCCGCTCTTAATAAGTACCGCTGATTTTAATGAGCTGGCAGCCCTCCGGAAGTGTTGTGGTGCTGGTGGAGCTCAGTTGGGTTGTTTAGCTTCGTCAGAGTCAGAGGCAGGGGAGTTGAATATTGCAGTTCCTTTAGCAGCCACCAGAGAGCAGCAGCAGACTGCGTTTTGATTGTAATATGGAGCTCGCCATGGAGCTCAGCGTGACTGCCTCTCAAGTTAAGATGTCTGTCGGTATGAGACAATCTCTCTCTCTCTCTCTCTCTCTCTCTCCCTCCCTCTCCCTCTCTCTCTCTCTCCCCCCATCTCTTTCTCTCTGCTCATGTCTTCTTCGTCCTCTTGTCTCTTACCTGCCCCCCTCTCTCATTCTCTCATGCTTTCTGTCTCGCTCCGCTTTTCTACTTTTTAAAATTCTCCTCAGTGCCATTTTAGGTCAGCATACCTCATTATCATGGTAAATGCAGTAGCGGCCGGTGGCTGGGGAAACAGGAAGGGCAGAAATTTTGGCGATCAAGTCCATAATAATTAAATCAATACGGTATAATTTACGAGTTTCATTGCGTGTGTAGGCAAGACAGGAGAGCGTTTTCCCATAGTGTTTGGTGTGTTAGTAAAACTCCACCTCCCGTGATACACCGCACCAGGCATGCGCGTTATCTGTTCAACTTCTGTTCTGAAGAAAGCTGTTTTTGACAGTTCTCTCAACGCAGCTAGTTCTTTTGCTCATTTAAGCAGAGTGACAGCATACACATGTTAAGACATTACAAGAAAAATGCTTTGTCTGCTCGCGGAGTTGGAGTTTGCGACAAGCAACACGACACATATGCACTCCACGCAACCGGTCAGCAACAGCAATCAGGAAAAGGCTAGCACAGCATCTCGCCTTCACCGTTCGTACATTACATTGATGCAACCAAAGCCCTGCAACACTATTCAATTCAGTCAGTCGTCCCCTTGCTGCCGGTTTAAATGCACCACAGAACCAAATGCCATCAATACCGGGGAAGGACGTGACTATTTTCGAAACAAGTAGCCATGGTTAAAACTTAACAGGGGAGCTCATCAACAGACTCGCTCCTGTTCTGCAATGCTAGGCAGGACCGGGTGCAAGTGTATTTTTTTTTTTTTTTAGCTTTTTCGGGGACACAGCAGACAATACTGAGCATAAATGAAGCTGTCAACAACATCCCAAGCTCAATAAGCTCAGATATTTCATTAAATAACTTCCAGTTTCCCTATTTCACAAAGACTTGATTCATAATCCCTCACGCTTTGTTTTAAACTATGTAGTAAGCCCAACGCAGCTTCTCAGAGAATGTCGTCAACTAGTCGGCTAGTCGTGGGGGTAGCAGCAGCATACTTTACGAAGCTACACATTTGCTTGCTGTCTCAACATTGCAAGCCCTCAAATTTCATTAAATAACAGACAGTTACCCATTATGCAAAGACTTCGGTCATAAAACCTTAGACTTTGCAATAGCAAATATACAAACTGTACTACCCCAAACGTGAATCCTTCACCAGCACACATATCCTTCGTCAAATCCGACATGGTTATCCGTTTAATCCACCGATTTTGTGAGGGAAATTTGCGGCAATGGAGTTAATAAAATCCCACAGGTTAGAGATGAGCGGAGTAATATGTTTGCTGTGTCTTTTTCAAAGCAGGCAGGGCCACCGTGTCATTGGTCAGGGCAGATCATACATCTGCCCTGATAGCGTCCATAAAGTCGCGCTTATGTTATGATATTATGCTAAGTATGCTACAGTGCTAATTTTGTAGAATGGGATCGGGGCGAGGGGGCCGGGCTTAGCTGAGGCGCTGAGAAATCTGCCCAGGCCAGTGGCCATAGACCCTAACGTTAAACAGCCACACAGGTGTAAACTAGACTTCTCAACAAAAATAAAACCCGATTCCACTCGCAAAGATCGTCACAAACTACAACATTGATGTAATACGATTCCCAGTGTGATTGAGGTTGCAATACATATTTTATCTACAATTTCTGAATGGATCTACTTTTCTCAGAGGAATAGTCTTTGGGGGGGCACTGCCCATCTGCCCTTAATGAACCGGCCGCGCCTGGGTAAATGCTTGGAGCAGAGGTATCACACAGAGAAACGGTAATATATTTAGAGAGGGCACATT
>NC_085875.1:29882777-29885277 GCF_034702125.1 Engraulis encrasicolus
AAAATGTCAATTGCCCCCAAAATTCTCCAAAATGGATTTGCACCTTTTTGCAATGAAGCTCTTCATTTAGAGTTGCTATTTATTTGTCTTCTCAACTTAGATGTATTATAATGCCAATACTTATGAAGGAATATAACTGTATTTGTGTGTGTCCTTGTGTGTCCTAGATGCAGAGAACAGCACGTGTAACCAGTACTCAGACTGCTACAGCTGCACGGAGAACACCAACGGCTGCCAGTGGTGCTCAGACCAGTGTGTGTCCTACAGCAGCAACTGCACTGCTGCTATGGTGAGCACACACACACACACACACACACACACGCACACACACACACACTCACACACACACACTCACACACACACACACACACACACACACACACACACACACACACACACACACACACACACACACACACACACACCATGGACACTGGGGTTTGGCTCCATCTAGTGGAGTCGTATGGAAGTCAACACTCTTAAGGGCTTTGTATGTTCTTGTGGCAGCCTGTCGCAGAGAGGTCCCTGCAGATAGTTTTCATTTTTGCTCCGCCGAGATCACTGGGTCTGCGCTATGTTATTCATCGTCACAACGGCAGGGGCAACGAGGGGGTTGTTCAAACTGCCTACAATACGAGGAGTTAGACCATAACGTGTCTGTTGCTTTGTAGCTTTGTTTATTTACACAGACTCGACTGCAATGAACATCTAACTTATTGAAGAAATGTCAACCTGCATTTCTGTTTGCACGGGCAGCCACCACGGTAGATTAGAACAAGGAAGTGCCTCATTTTCGAGAGCAGGTCGCAAGAAGTTAAATGTTTCTGTTACTGGCCAGCAGTGGCCAGTGGGCACACTTTTAAATCACATGCCAAAACTTAAATTGAGGTTCACATGAAATTAGGAACATCCCATGATATGATATATGATATGATATGATATGATATGATATGACATGATATGATACATTTGTGGCATGATATGATAGACAAGCACCGATGACACCTTATGAATCTAATATGTTTTCATGGTGTGTGTGTGTGTGTGTGTGTGTGTGTGTGTGTGTGTGTGTGTGTGTGTGTGTGTGTGTGTGTGTGTGTGTGTGTGTGTGTGTGTGTGTGTGTGTGTGTGTGTGTGTGTGTGTGTGTGTGTGTGTGTGTGTGTTGCAGGGTGCTATCGCAGCGTATGAGGACTGTCCTAAGGACAACCACTCGTATGTGTGCAACAAGAAAACCAGCTGTAAGAGCTGTGCAACAGACCAGAACTGCCAATGGGAGCACAGGAACCAGGAGTGCATCACCCTACCCG
Source organism: Engraulis encrasicolus (assembly GCF_034702125.1). Lineage (NCBI taxonomy): Eukaryota > Metazoa > Chordata > Actinopteri > Clupeiformes > Engraulidae > Engraulis > Engraulis encrasicolus. Next base: position 29,884,086 of record NC_085875.1, read on the forward strand.
GTAACCTCACAGCACAGCACAGCACACACATCAATGCACTTACCCCATGTAAATGCATAAGATTACACACTGGGTGGCTTTTCATATTATTACATTACATTACATGAGATATTACATTCCAGTGCAACATTTTCGATTATAAATCTTTTACATTTCCCTCATAAACCTAGCCCAGTAATGTGTGCACTGCAGTGATTAATGTACCGGTAGTAATGAATGCAGCACAGGAAAAACTCAACACCATATCTTTCAATTCATTTTGATTATACACTTGAAGATAGACTTGTAAAAAAACCTACCCATGATGCAGTATTAGTGATTCAATTAAAATCTTCTCAACTGATTTCATTGGGTTGACTAAACATGTCACATCACCACCTTACAATTGAACAAGTTTTATTCCTGCTCCTCCTGAGAACAGGTGTGGTGAAGGCATCTCTCTCCTCCACATCTCCCTCCTCCTCTTCCTCATCCTCATATTCCTCCTCATCTTCCTCCTCATCTTCCTCCTCCTCCTCCTCTTCCTCCTCATCTTCCTCCTCCTCATCTTCCTCCTCCTCCTCCTCTTCCTCCTCCCCCTCATCTCTCTCCTCATCTTCCTCCTCATCTTTCTCCTCCTCCTCATCTCCCTCCTCCTCCTCCTCCTCCTCCTCCTCCCCCTCCTCGTTTAGAGAATCTCAACCATTTTTATTGGGTTGATCCAACAGGTCACATCACCAACTTACAACTGAACAAAAGTTGTTTTCTCTTCTGTTTTTGTTCTTCTGTTTCCTGCTTCCTGCTTCTCCAGAGAACGTGTGCGGCGAGGGCTGGCACCTGGTGGGCAACTCGTGTCTGCGTCTGGTGGCGGCGAAGGACAACTACGACAACGCCAAGCTGCAGTGCCGCAACCACAACGCCGTGCTGGCCTCGCTCACCTCCAGCAAGAAGGTGCAGTTCGTACTCAAGGAGCTCAAGGACCGATCGCTCTCGGTACGTTGCTTTACGCATGTGCCCCATCTGGGGTGCTCCATGGCTGGGGACTTTGGGTTGTTTTTTTAGATGCGTCCTAGTATCTCTATAAGAGAGTATGTCCGTCCGTCCGTTTGAAACGCATTCTTTCAATCGGCCAAAACGCAATCTTCGCCGCCATTTTTAGATAAGGTGCCCTTCGTGCTTCAAGGACCACTCACTCTCTGCACGTATCTTCCCC
>NC_085875.1:29895277-29897777 GCF_034702125.1 Engraulis encrasicolus
GGGCTCGTACCGGGGCCCCATGCAGACCCTGCTGCCGGCCCCCTCCTCCTCCAGCCCGAGCCCGGCCCCCTCCTCCGCGGGGCCCTCTTCCTCCTCCTCCTCCTCCTCCTCCTCCTCCTCCCTGGGGGTCCTGGGGGTTCGTGCCCTCCCCATGCCCCCCGTCATCAACGCCTCCATGTGCCCGCTGGACATCCACTACAACTGGTCCTTCATACAGTGCCCAGGTGAGAGATGTTTATCTGCCTTTGTGACTGGTCACTGGCCTCGTTTACATGAGACATTTCCCTCACTTTTATTCTGAATGAAGCTTAATTCCGCTTTGAAAACGTCACGTAAACACTTCACAATTCGTAGTTAAAGATCAAAGTAAACTCTTGAACTGTGAATTATTAATTCGTAATTAAAAATGTCATGTAAACGTAGCCACTGTCTGTGTCTGGTTGTCTGTCTGTCTGTCTGTCTCTCTGTCTGTCAGTCAATATGTCAATATTTTTGTCTGTCTGAGCCAATCTGTGTCTCTCTGTATGCAAGTTTGTGAATGGAATGTGTGTGTGTGTGTGTGTGTGTGTGTGTGTGTGTGTGTGTGTGTGTGTGTGTGTGTGTGTGTGTGTGTGTGTGTGTGTGTGTGTGTGTCTCTTTCAATATTCAGTATAGGTACAGTATGTCTGTCTCTGCCATTGTCAATGGATACAGTGTTTATCTGTTTTCTGCCCAGTAGACAGTTTGTATAATCAATCTATTTATGTAATGTGCCTCTTCACTGAAATCGATTTATCACTCAAGTAATCCTATGCATTAATCTGTTACTAAATACTCCCGTGTGTGTGTGTGTGTGTGTGTGTGTCTGTGTGTGTGTCTGTGTGTGTGTCTGTGTCTGTGTCTGTGTGTGTGTGTGTGTCTGTGTCTGTGTCTGTGTCTGTGTCTGTGTCTGTGTCTGTGTGTGTGTCTCTGTGTACCTGTGTGTGTGTCTCTGTGTACCTGTGTGTGTGTGTCTCTGTGTACCTGTGTGTGTGTGTCTCTGTGTACCTGTGTGTGTGTCTCTCTGTGTACCTGTGTGTGTGTCTGTGTGTGTGTGTGTGTCTCTGTGTACCTGTGTGTGTGTGTGTGTGTGTCTGTGTGTGTGTGTGTCTGTGTGTGTGTGTGTGTGTGTGTGTGTGTGTGTGTGTGTGTTGTGTGTGTGTGTGTGTGTGTGTGTGTGTGTGTGTGTGTGTGTGTGTGTGTGTGTGTGTGTGTGTGTGTGTGTGTGTGTGTGTGTGTGTGTGTGTGCGCAGCGTGCCAGTGTAACGGCCACAGCCAGTGTGTGAACGAGAGTGTGTGTGAGCGCTGTGAGGACCTGACCACGGGCCGCCACTGTGAGAGCTGCATCGCCGGATACTACGGAGACCCCACCAACGGAGGATCCTGCCAACGTAAGTTTGTGTGTGTGTGTGTGTGTGTGTGTGTGTGTGTGTGTGTGTGTGTGTGTGTGTGTGTGTGTGTGTGTGTGTGTGTGTGTGTGTGTGTGTGTGTGTGTGTGTGTCCATCCGTCCCTATGTGCGCGTATTTGGGCACATACTGTACAGCATGAGCACAATTGCCCCACACTAAGACAATAAAGTGTTTTCCAGGGAAAACAGTGAGATACTGGCTATTGTGTTTCTATGGGTTATTTTGTTTTTTAATGAAAAAAGTAGATCTACGTTCACCATGTGTGCGTGCATGCCTGTATGTGTGTATGTGTGGTTAATCTTTGCTTGTTTCTTAGCATTACTGTGAGTACACAGGGCACGCAGGGATTTATGACTATATAAACTGTGAAATAAAAATGTTTCTTTTGTACTTCGATACAAACTGGTGTCATAAAACAACTCCCATTGTAAAGAAAGGTCAACTCTGAGTAAACAAGTACCTGAAAAGGTAGTAGCCCGCCAATAAATAACTTTCTCCATAGATAATAAATAACCAGTAAGGGTCTTACTGTACCTTACATTGGTAAGCTGATGGATGTGTTGGCTTCAGCATTCATTAAGAAGTTACTGGTGGGTAGAGACTTACTTATTACCTAAGGAGGTTACTGGCTCCAGTATTTCCTGAGTCATTATAAAGCTACCAGACTGAGGGTTGGTAAGGCCTAAGGAGGTTACTGGATTGAGCCCTTCCAAGTCATTAGGTGGTGGTAGACGACTACACAGTCAGCATTGCTAGGGTGTGAGACGGAGCTGGTTGGTCTGGGGAGGGATTTTTTGTGCAGAGGCGGCACTACCAGAGAGTGTCTAATGAGTTTGTGTGTGGGTGTGTGTGCAAGGTTTGGGTCCGTGTGATTACCTGAGATGAGCTACTCTCTGCCCCCCTCTGCCTGGATCTGTGATGGGCTTGATAGCAGCCTCTATCCCCATTTTTAGATGCGTCCTAGCATCTCTATAAGAGGGTATGTCCGTCTGTCGGTCCATCTGAAACACATTCCTTAAAACTGTATTTCCCTCCTGTCTCCACAAGACGGCAGAGTGCATAGACGGACGCA
>NC_085875.1:29905277-29910277 GCF_034702125.1 Engraulis encrasicolus
TCAGTCTCATGCAAATCTGCATCTTGGTGCGTCTTTTCGATCTTTATCTCTTTCGATCTTTATTTTCCTTCTTTCTGCATTTCTTTCTCTTTCAAGATCGTCTATGTGTTGTAATTGAGCACATCTTTATATCCATCTCCATCGGGGTCTGCAGTAGAGATTTTGCTCAGCAGTTTTTACAGCTGCTTTTAGGGACTAATTATGATATAGCCCCATATCGCACAGATCCACAAAAATGGAGCAGCATCCAGTTATTTATATTTTGAAAGCTAATCATATTTTAAAAGCTCATTACATTTCAGGCTGTAACATTTGCAATGTTAGCAGCTATCTGCAGTTGTGGTCCATGACTCTGCCATCCATGCAGCACATTTAACATTTCTCAATAAGGTGTATGATTCTAGGGGCAGCCGTGGCCTAGTGGTTAAGGAGATGGACTTTAGATTAGAGGGTTGCCGGTTCAAATCCCACTCTTCCCCTACCTATCTCACTCCATGGCTGAGGTGCCCTTGATCAAGGCCCCTAACCCCACACTGCTCCAGGGACTGTAACCAATACCCTGAACTTACAAAAAAAAAAACCCTGTAAGTCGCTGTGGATAAAAAAGTGTCACCTAAGTTTAATGTAATGTAATATAATATCCATAAATACTCAATACTTCTAGTGTAAATATAAAAAAAATGCTCCCCTAAAGGGGTTAATGATTGCCTTGCTCAGGATCTTGGGTATTGTAGTCCAGTAACGCTGTTAAAACTATTGAGTGAAACTTATCAGGACTTAGACATTGATGCCTCTCAGTTTCCCATCACACACGTGGCATACATTGCACTTTGCAGACATACCAAATCATTATATGCCATGCCATTGTCATGTAGTTATCACTTCTGCGCACAGCTTGTGTCTATCTATGTATTACATACACTCACTTGAATAGTATGAGTAAGTTCCAAGGCTTCGAATACATCTCTTTTTAGTGTGTCTCTATTAAGTGGAAGTATGAAGGCGAAAGTTCTCCAAAACAAGTTGAAGTGCGCAGCAAAAGTCCTTCTGTGAGAGAGCGAGCGAGAGAGAGCGCGAGAGAGAGCGAGCGAGAGAGAGCGAGCGAGAGAGAGCGAGTAAGCGAGAGAGAGCGAACGAGCGAGCGAGAGAGAGCGCGAGAGAGAGCGAGCGAGAGAGAGCGAGCGAGAGAGAGCGAGTAAGCGAGGCCGCCTGGTCTGGTCTGGAAGTGATTTGGCCTGGCTCGTGTCCCCTCCCCCCCAGCTGTTGCCATGGCCCTCCCTCCTCTATTTCTCACTCTCCTCTCTCTTCCACTCTCCTCTCTTTTTCTTCTCTCCCCTCCCTCACTTTGTTGAAACACACACACACACACACACACACACACACACACACACACACACACACACACACACACACACACACACACACACACACAGGAACACTCTCTCAGACAGGCGTGCAGATATACACACACATGCATACATACACACGCATACACACACACACACACAACTCACAGACAGACACACGGTAAGCCGTCGCCCCGAGGGCTGAAATGGTGAACTCAGGGTTAGTGTTTGGTTGTCCTTAGCCCCTACGCGCTTCCTTCTGGCGCTCTCTCTCTCTCCTTCTCTCTCTCTCCCTCTCTCTCTCTCTCCCTCCCCGTCCGTCCACTCGCTCGCTCATGGAGTCTGCCCATCTGCAGAAAGGTAACTTTTCTTTTCTCCTCCTTTTTGCGCCGCCGTCTGTAGCCGTTTTTCCACAGTCTTCCCCTCTCTCACTCTCTTTCCCTCTCTCTCCCCCTTTCTCCCTCTCTCTTTCCCTTTTCGAGCGCCATCTTCATCTGTCTGCTGTTTTGGTGTGAATGTGTGTGTGTGTGTGTGTGTGTGTGTCTGTCTGCAGGTGTGTATGCATGTGTGTGCGTGATGGGTTTTTAATGGTGCTAAAGACGGTCTTAAGGAAGAGAGAGACATGAGATGGCGTGTTAAGAAAAAGCCAACTCGACTTAGGAGACACGGCTACGTCGATGGCAAAAATGGAGAGAGAAAGAGAAGGCAAGAAGGGGAAAAAACCGAAAGAAAGAAAGTTTTAGAAGAGTCTGAAAACAGGGAAAGGAAGCGGAGAGGGAGGAGGGATGAAGGGCTGGCGTTGTGTGGGAAAGGTCTTGACTGGAAGTCGGCTACTCGGATTTTGTTTTTCTTCGCATGTGGTGAAGAGAAACGGCTGCTGCTGCTGGTGTGTGTGTGTGTGTGTGTGTGTGTGTGTGTGTGTGTGTGTGTGTGTGTGTGTGTGTGTGTGTGTGTGTGTGTGTGTGTGTGTGTGTGTGTGTGTGTGTGTGTGTGTGTGTGTGTGTGCACGTTTGTGTGTGTGTGTGCACGTTTGTGCGTGTGTGTGCACGTTTGTGCGTATTTCTTAGTGTGAGTCCATCCATGTCTGAATGCGTGTGTGCGTGTGCACACGTCTGTGTGTGTTTCTTAGTGTGAGACCATGTCCTGCATGTGAAATACAGTAGGCCCTTCACATATAATGTTTGGATAGGCCACTGGGTGTATGCATACGTGTGTGTGTGTGTCTGTGTGTGTGTGTGTGTGTGTCTGTGTGTGTGTGTGTGTGTCTGTCTGTGTGTGTGTGTGTGTGTGTCTGTGTGTGTGTGTGTGTGTGTGTCTGTGTGTGTACGCGTGCGTGCACATATTTGTGTGCATGTGTGCTTGCGTGCGTGCATGCAGTGTATTTGCACACACACACACACACACACACACACACACACACACACACACACACACACACACACACACACACACACACACACACATACACACACACACTGAACTGCAGTAAGACCTTCTAATTTAGCAATTTTTATACCAAGTAACTCGAGGGGGTGTTTATGTGTATGGGAAATCTTGAGGGCAATTGAGTGTCGGTGCTTATGTGAGTGTGTGTGTGTGTGTGTACACGTGTTTACGTGCATGTGTGCTTGTGTTTCAAGTGTTATGGGCATTCCTCAGAATGGTAAAACCTCATTACAAGTGTTAGCAGCAGTTACATTATGATTCTGGCATTTGTCATTCTCAATTATTTTCATTTCATTACTCTCTCTCTCTCTCTCTCTCTCTCTCTCTCTCTCTCTCTCTCTCTCTCTCTCTCTCTCTCTCTCTCTCTCTCTCTCGCTCACACAAACTGTTCACACAAATATACATGCGTGAGCACAGAAATAAGCACACACACACACACACACACACACACACACACACACACACACACACACACACACACACACACACACACACACACACACACACACACACACACACACACACACACACACACACACACAATCTCACACTTAAGTCACAAACACACACGCGTAAACAAATGCAGAAAACAATTCGGGCCGCCAGTCAACGAGCCTCTCACTTTTCCTCTCCGGCAGGCAGGCTAGGCTTGCTGATTAATACATCTCATTTGTTGCTTTGTGCTATTGCTGTTGCCCACACAATTGAGCTGCTAAGTGCCAGTCACATATAGTTCAAGTTGGTGAGCTAGACTCATTAGCGCTGCCATTTGCAGGCTGTGCTGTGCCGCCCAGATGCAGTGCAGTATGGGTAATCACATCACCACTGCAGTGAGTGGAGGTGGCATAGCAAAGAGCGAATATTCCTGTTGTTGGCATCCATATACCATCAAGAGGGCGATGGGCTTTTTAACAGCACGTTCACTGTCAAACAGTCTTATTTGCCTCCATAAGTAAAGGGAAGGGTGCAAAGGCTTTCACAGCATACGCAGCCAGAGTCAAACTCAGATTCTGATTGGCTCTGAAGGTGTCAGCATAAAAATTGGCCACCCTTTTGAGGTATCTGATTGGCCATTGGTCCAGGTCATGTTTTGTTTGTTATACTGTGTCTATACATGGGTTTACCGCTTGTAAACAATCCCTAGCAGTAGGACCCAGGTTGCTCACTGTTCAACCTCTGATTGTTGGAAACTGCTGTCACTAAAAAAATGTATCTTGCCCCTCCTCACATCGCCAATGTTTGAAAACGGAAAACATATATATTCTGTGTCTTATGTCATTTCGTAATTTTGTTATTGTGACTTAAACAATTCGTCCTCCCAGTAATAGTCATGGCCATGGGTTTTAGATCATGTTCTTCTGTCTGCATATCGACGTACGTAGTTCTTCATGGGTCTATCATTTTGTTACTTGTGATATGTAACAATTTGTTGTCACATTTCAATTCATGTGTAATACTCTGGATTGACACCAACTGAAGTTGGTGCGTGAGACTCGTTGGTGCTGCCAGTTGCAGGCTGTGCCGCCCAGATGCAGTGCAGTATGGGTAATCACCACTGCAGTGGAGGTGGCATGCCGTAGCAAGCTGATGGAGATGCTGGAATATTCCTGTTGGCATCCATAAGCATGCAAGAGGGCAATAGGCTTTTGTAGGATGTTCACAGTGATTTTTATTTGCACACCGAATTGCATTGCATTACATTACATTACATTACATTACATTACATTACACTTAGCTGACGTTTTATCCAAAGCGGCTTATAGTTATTTTACAGGGTGCTGGTTACAGTCCCTGGAGCAATGTGGAGTTTGGTGCCTTGCTCATGGGCGCTTCAGCCATGGGTGGGAGATGTAGGGAGGGGTAAGGGTGGGATTTGAACCTGCAACCTCCTAATCTTCAAACCATATCCCTAACCATTAGGCCATGGCTGCCCCAAGGGAAAGATGCTGAAGTAAGGAAGAAGGAAATAGGCTTTTGCAGCACAGGCTAAAGTCAGATGCTGATTGGTTTTCAAGATAAAGAGCTGTCCATTTCATTAACAAGTTTAAGGTCTCTCATAGGCCAAAGGTTTCAAAAAGGTTGTGTTGCGTGGACATGAGTGACTATCTTATTTTGTTATTGTTACTGTATTTTCACAACTTTTCCTCTCACTTAAATTCACGCCCATGGGTTTATATCATATACTGTGTATGAACATATTGGTTCAAT
>NC_085875.1:29915277-29922777 GCF_034702125.1 Engraulis encrasicolus
TGTGTGTGTGTGTGTGTGTGTGTGTGTGTGTGTGTGTGTGTGTGTGTGTGTGTGTGTGTGTGTGTGTGTGTGTGTGTGTATGTGTATGTGTGTGTGTGTGGGTGTGGGTGTGGGTGTGGGTGTGGGTTCTAGCAGCGTTTTGCTCTGGCGAAGGCCACGGTTCCCCATCATTAGCTCTGTCAGCTCAGGTGGTGTGATGAATGGCGGTGGCTCTTAAAAAAGTCCCCTCCTGCTTGTGTGTGTGTGTGTTTGTGTGCCGTGTGTGTGTGTGCGTGTGCGCGAGTGTTTGCATATGTTTGTGTGTGTGTTTGAATGTGTGTGCCTGCCTGCGTGCACATATGTTTTTTTTCTATTCTAGACACCTGATAGCTTAGTGGCACCTGCATACACATGAAAACACACACACACACACACACACACACACACACACACACACACACACAGACACACACAGACACACACAGACACACACAGACACACACAGACACACACAGAGACACACACAGACACACACAGACACACACAGACACACACAGACACTCACACTCACACACTCACACTCACACTCACACACTCACACTCACACACACACACTCACACTCACACACACACACACACACACTCACACACACACACACACAGAGCTGTAATTCCCTTGGGAAGGTCTTTGGCATGGCTGTGTGTTGTATCTCTCGCTTTTGTCCTGTGGCTCCATCCATATGGTGATGGTAGCCTTCTGAAGATCTGTGTGTGTCTGTGTATGTGTGTGTGTGTGTGTGTGTGTGTGTGTGTGTGTGTGTGTGTGTGTGTGTGTGTGTGTGTGTGTGTGTGTGTGTGTGTGTGTGTGTGTGTCTGTTTGTGTGTGTGTGTGTGTGTGTGTGTGTGTGTGTGTGTTTGTGTCTTCATAATGCATGGACCGCCTTCAAGGTTTTTGCAGTTTGTGCTTGTGTGTGAGCGTGTGTGTGCTTCCATGTGTGTGTGTGTGTGTTTGCGTGTGTGTCCTTTCTTGTGTTCTTGTGTGTGTGTCCTTTCGTGTGTGTGTGCGTGTGTGCTTGTGTGCACGTGTGTCTGTTTCATAATACATAGACATTGTGAAGTCATTACTGTGTGTGTGTGTGCGTGTGTGCAGCATACATCCAGACGGGACCTTAGGTATATCTTACCCTGGGGGGGAGCTGGAGATGTGTATGACTGCTGTGCCTGGAGGATAGAGAGGACGTGTGACCACTACCTTTCTCCAGGCATCTGCTCCGCACTACCCAATAATCACCAGCAGGGGAGGAGCTAGATGGGGGGACAAACAGGACAGAACAGGAAATCTGTATCTGATTGACAGCAATTGTACTATTGAGAATATGCAGTGCCATTTCTATAGGGCTGAAGTAAAGAGTTTGGGTCAGTTTGTGCTTTGTGCATGTGTGTGCGCGCAATTGCATCTGTCTGTTCCTCTGTGTGAATCCTTGTCTATTTCTTTGTGTGTGTGCGCGCGTGTATGTGCATGTGTGTGTATGTCTGTGTGTTGTTGTGTGTCTGTGTGTATGTGCTTGTCTGTGTGTGCGTGTTTGTGTGTGCTGCGTTGTGAATAGAATGGGAAATGGTCCCAATGGTAATGCACCACCCGTAAGATTGTAGAGGTAGGGGGTATTGTATTGCTAGTGGCGTCTTCTGAAGCGGTAGGGGGGGTGATCCTGAGGATCCCCAGAGGAAAGGATGCTAGTTGGCATGTGTCTGGCTGCACCTGATGGCGGGGGGGTCCATCAGTGGCGGAACAATTACAAACAGGGCCCCAGGGCAAGACACTTATAGGGCCCCCTATAGGGCTTGCTAAGCTTACAATAGCCCCCCACCCACCAATACGGGAGGGCCCTTGGCCCAGGGGCAAGTGCCCTACTCACCCTCCCTATAGCTCCACCCCTGGGCTCCATCCAGGAGGTATAGTAGGGGAATCTTGTCCATGTCCACATTCCCCAGGGGGGGGCTGTTGGAGCACAGAGTGAGCGAGAGGAGAGTGTCTACCTGCAGCATGGCAATAGAGTTGGGAGGTGTTATCCAGGGACTTCATCTGGCATAAACAAACAGGACAGCGGTAGACCTTCGTCTTGGCTGTATCTGGAGTAAACAAACAAACAAACAAACAAACAAACAAACAAAACAAAAAGAGTTGTGGAGGGATGCTGGTGGTGTCTGGAGGTCTCGGTTGGAAGCGTTTGACGTGTAAGGACGCTAGCAAAGAGGGGGTATAAGAGAAAGAGGATTCAAACTCCACCGCCCACCCAATGCAAAAGAGTGCTCAAGTTTGTGGGTGTTGTGCCCTCCTTCTTCTTCTCTTTTTGTGATGTTTGGCGGTGGTTTGCATAAGATGTGCCCTACCGCCATCTACAGCGCTAAGGGGACTCCATTGATTCTCAACTGTAAGATTTCAAAGGTCTTCTAATCAAAGTTCACCTGAAAGTGAAAGTGAAAGCCCAACTGGGAAACTCCAACTCCCATTGCCATTGTGGCACAGCACCCCACAGCATACACGTGTTCACTGCACCCAACGATATTGCATTTATGCCTCACCCATGCAAGGGGGCAGCCCCCAACGGCGCCCCAAGGGAGCAACCCCCAATGGCGCCCCAAGGGAGCAGTGCGGCAGGACGGCACCATGCTCAGGGTACCTCGGGCATGGAGGAGGATGGGTGAGAGCACAGGTTAATTACTCTCCCCACCAACCTGGCGGGTCCGTAGTCGAATCGGCAACCTTTGGGATACAAGTCTGGCGCCCCAACCGCTTACCCATGACTGCACACCCACACTGACATCACACGTATCCCGGAAAAGTCAGAGCCTGAAGTATCTTCCTCTTATCTACCCTCTGGGACGCTAGTGCATGAGTTGTTCATCCTGGATAGACAAGGCAAGGGTACCTCGAATCCCTCCTCTGCAGTCTCCCACTTGACGATGTCTCACCACCTGCTCTGACTTTAAGCCTAGTGTGCCGTATCATGCACTACGATGAGCTAAAGTGGATAGGCTGTGTTTTACCTCAAAGCGAAGTCAAGCCCAGGCTTTAACCTATTTTATTTAACAGATCATGAAGTACTCTTTCGAGACTGCATTAGGTCTTTATTTCATAGGACGGTGAGTAGATACAGGAAATGAGCAGGAGAGAGACTGTGTTAGGTTTATATTTATTTTTTAACGGTGAATGGGGACAAGAGATGAGCTGGGGAGAGAAGGGATTTAGAACCACTCTGGCTTCATCCAAACATGATTCCGCATGAGGACTTTGTCCAGTCACGGTGCAGTCAGGTCCTCTCAAAACTGTGGTGTCATCAGCCGTCATCATCACTGGTCATTAGGGCTGCACAATATATCGAAAATGTATCGAAATCGCGATATCAAGAGTGGCAATATGCGTATCGCGAAAATGACTTAATTATCGCAAACAAGTAAAACATTTCTGTGCTGTCCAATCACTTGCTGAATGTCAACAAATGTGCAACAAGTCTGCCATGACCAAAGCCACGCCCCCCACACAGACCGACAAATTAGTGACAGGAAAAACACTCTGCTATATTTCTAAATATCGTTTAAATATCGTTATCGATGTATTGCATGCTGTTATAGAGTATCAATTTTTTTTCCTGATATCGTGCAGTCCTACTCTCAAAACTGTGGTGTCATCAGCCGTTATCATCACTGGTCATCCACCAAAAGTGGATTGATTGACCTCGCCTGTCACTCAGGATATGAGCTTGCAATATTTTATCTTGTGCTCAACTTATCTTCCTCGACATCTGGCTTTTTAATGAGCATTCCTTAATTTTGCTCAGCTGAGTATACCAGACACCAAACGTCACTTCCTGACGGAGGCTTCATGCTGAAATGCGTTGAATTGTTTTAATTATGTTTTGCCCATTAAAATAAAGGCATTTTAACTACAACGATGATGCGTGCCATGACACAAAACTTGGTCCAGGAAGGAAGATGCTGAGGCACTCAAGGTTGCATTTTTTTTTTACTTTTTTATTTGGCTACCAAACTTGTTTGAGAAAGATCATGGTGCCATGGTGTGATTGTCTTTGATTTGTGAGCATGAGTGTGTTGTGTGAATATGAGGTGTGAATGAGCAATGTCTTGGAAGTGATCAGGCTAAAGGAAGTGTTGAGCATCTGTGTGTACAAGAGTAGAGCAGAGATCTTATTATTAATCTCAGAGGAAATGAAGGTCACTCTGACTTATTGGGTACTTTTCATCACGAGACGGTGGTAAGATTGGTGGTTGGTGTACACACACACACACACACACACACACACACACACACACACACACACACACACGCGCGCGCGCGCGCACTCACGCACACACACACACACACACACGCACACATGCACACACGCACACACGCACACACACACATACACAGACACACACACACACACATAAGAACACACACACTACAAACACATAAGCACACACACACACCTAATTCTTTCTTTCTTTTTATCTTGTTGTTTTTTCTCTCTCGATTGCTCCTCTCCTCCTACTCTCTGTGTGCCCCTGTAATCCTTTTGGCCCTCACACAATACAAATTACAATTCGCTCTGACATATTATGACAGAAAAAAGGATAACCTTTTGCTCTTTTTGTTATTCTATCCCTGCTCCTTTGTCTCTTTGTCTCTCTCTTTCCCTCCTCCCTCTCTACTTCCCCCTCTCTCCTCCTCTTTTCTCTTCTCTTTTCCTCATCAGTTGTTTCCTGTCGTTGCTGCTGGTGGCTGCTGTGGTGTGGAAGATCAAGCAGAGCTGCTGGGCGTCACGGCGACGGGAGGTTGGTGTCAGACCTTTTCAGCTCATTCATTAGAAACCACACATCAGCTACCCTCACTTTCTCTCTGTCTCTGTCCATCTGTCTCTGTCAATCTCTCTCTCTCTCTCTCTCTCTCTCTCTCTCTCTCTCTCTCTCCTTTCTCCTTTTCTCTCTCTCTCTCTAACACTCTCTTTCTCTCTCTCTCTCTCTCTCTCTCTCTCTCTCTCTCTCTCTCTCCCCTTCGCTCTCTCCATCTCTCTCTCTCTTTCTGCAGTTCAATTCAATTCACTTCATTAATACAATGCAGTATTGCCATTTGAACCCATTCATTACTGCTACAGTCTTTTCCCCTCTCCCTCTCCCGGTCCCTCGTCCCCTCTCTCTGCCTTCAGTTCAATTTAATGCAGTCATTTGATAAATGCAATGCAATATTCCCTTATCAGACCGTATTCATTAAGAACTTTACATCCTCAAGAGGTACAGTCTCTCGTTCTCGTTCTCGTTCTCTTCCTTTCTCGTTCTCTCTCTCTCTCTCTCTCTCTCTCACACACTCACACTCACACTCACACTCACACTCACACTCACACACACACACACACACACACACACACACACACACACACACACACACACACACACACACATACATTTTCTCTCTCTCTTTCTCTTTCTTTCTCTCTCTCTCTCTCTCTCTCTCTCTCTCTCTCTCTCTCTCTCTCTCCCTCTCCCTCTCCCTCTCCCTCTCCCTCTCTCTCTCTCTCTCTCAATTCAATTCAATTCTCTCTCTCTCTCTCTCTCTCTCTCTCTCTCTCTCTCTCTCTCTCTCTCTCTCTCTCTCTCTCTCCTCTTTCTGTTTCTTTGACTGCAGTTCAAACCAGTTTAGTATCTTGATAAATCCAATACATTATTACCCAAGCCATAAACAACTTATGACACCCCATTAAGTATGTAAAGGCAATGGCAAGATTAAAACAATCCTAATACAGGCTTTCCCCCAGCGCTTTCTTATCAAGGCGGCCGCCTTGACTAAACCCCACCCCCGCCTTGGCTACGTTCCCTAATAAAAAATAAAAAAAAATGCGTCCGAGGGCAAAAAAAAAAAAAAAAAAAAAACTTGTAAAAAAAAAAAAAAAATTAATGCATGTTCAAGCGCAGGCACTAGGACAACATCGGTTGGACTAAATTGTGACACCTAGTGGTCGGATTTATTACTACGCCATGTGTGTCCATCCTCGAGGCCATATTTTGAAACAATTTGGCTTGGAGCCATTGAAACCCATTCAAAAGTACATTTGTTCGATGTTCGACAGAATATTTTTAATTAGACCTTAAGACACACCATGGGTCTTGTTTAAAAGCTGAGAACCTCAGCTTTCCATACCTGAAAACGGTATTTTCCTAGCATCTACCAATCCGAAGGTAGCCTACTTTAAGTGCAGAATTACTTTTCTAAAGATAGCGTTTTGTTTCCTTGGAAACGGACGCGGTTTATGTGTTACGCATACGCTATTTGACTCGGGTTTGCATTATTATGGATGAATTTCTAATCTTGACATTCTAATGGACAATCTGTGCGAGTTTCAAAATGCGTTTTTATGCAACATGGGAGTAAAATGTGTTAACAGTACGCCCGTCTGGGATTTGTTAGCTAGTTCGCTAGTTAGCTAGCAAGTAAGTAATAGCAGAAATAAACTCTCTCTGGTAATAGATATTAGAATCGATCTGTCTCAATGGCCCAAGCATAAACAAAGAAACACCAGGATTTGGATGTAATGCTATAATATCAGCAATTTGTCAAAGCAAAACATTCTGAGAACATTCACAGAACCAGTTCATTATATCCACAGCCTTGAGTGTCGGCAAATCTTTCCACTTTTGACATGATGTAGTGTAGAGACCTAGCACTTGCTAGCTAACTAGCGGGCCAGCTAGTTTAACAAATCCCAGACGGGATGTAAACACATTTACTCCCATATCACATAAAAACACATTATGAAATTCGCATAGATTGTCCATTAACATGTCAAGATTAGAAATTCATCCATAATAGTGCAAAACCGAGTCAAATAGCGTATGCGTAACACATAAACCCGCCGCGTCCGTTTCCAAGGAAACAAAACGCTATCTTTAGAAAAGTAATTCCGCACTTAAAGTGGGCTACCTTCGGATTGGTAGATGCTAGGAAAATACCGCTTTCAGTTATGGAAAGCTGAGGTTCTCAGCTTTTAAACAAGTCCAATGGTGTGTCTTTAGGTATAATTAAAAATATTCTGTGTCAGATCGAAAAAATGAAGTTTTGAATGGGTTTCAATTCTATTTACTCTCAATGGTTTCAATGGCTCCAAGCCCAGGTTGTCCACCAGCAGCGGTAGATCACCACCAGGGGGCAGCACTATGACGTCAGCAGCAACCCAAGAATTAGCATAAATGGGCCACCAGTAGGGCAGTTTAATTACAACAGGGCACTGGAACTCTTTTTTGAAAAACCGAGAAGGATGGCCTGCAAGGACAAGACTTGCAAAATGTGCCATAGGTAGTCATAGGTAGCCAGTCAATTTTGCACTCCATTTGGTTTCTCTTTTTCGTTAATGTAAACAACCTGCACTGCACTTTTTGTTACATTTTTCTTTTCAGCTTCTGTAAATAGTTTTGATATGGCAGGTCAATAAATACATATCCTCCCCCAATCCCCCCCCCCGGCGTGAC